>NC_141940.1:102931538-103243085 GCF_057802395.1 Ceratotherium simum simum | reverse complement strand
ATAACTACTAGAGATTTTTCTTAGGCAAGAAGAATCCAACCATTTCTTAAGTGCATTAGAATTAAAGAACATTTTAGCATTTGTGTGAAATTTTGACAGCAGTAACAAATAGCAGTTTCTGTTTTTACAAATATAACTGAGGTTAAATAAAATATACCAAGTAAAAAAATAACTTCATACCAAATTGGCTAATTATGGGTGAAATTGGCCATTCATGCTTCGACAATAATCAGAGACACCCTTATAAACTATGCCTCTTTAATGAATAATAATGCATTTTATAGTTTTATGCTTTCATTTTAGCATTTGAGAACAGTTCACAAATACACCAATTAATCTCTGCAATGGCAATGTACTCCTATCCTATAGGCCAATTCAAGGAAGTAAATCACACAATAGATTTCAAAAGCACAGGGAAAATTCTTGGATGCCTAAGAAAAAGCTCTCTACTTCCTGCACTTTGTTTATATATGTTTTTATAGTCTTATACAGATCTTTACTATAGAATTAAAATAAAAATAGAGATTATTTTAGCTATTTTATTTAAATACTATGCAAATTTATTACTTAATTCCTTTATTTTGGGGGCAATTTTTTTATTGTGGTAAAATATACATAATATGAAATTCACCATTTTAACCATTTTTAAGTGTACAATTCAGTGGCATTAAGTACATTTGCAATGTTGTACAACCATCACTACTATCCATTTTGAGAACATTTTCATCATCCCAAACAGAAACTCTGTATCCATTAAACTCTTCCCTCTTCATCCCATTCCTAGGCAACCACTAATCTACTTTCTGTCTCTATGAATTTGACTATTGTAGGTACCTCATATGTGTGGAATCATACAATACTTGTCCTTTTGTGTCTGGATTATTTCACTTAACATAATGTTCTCAAGGTTCATCTATCTTATAGGATGTATCACAATTTCATTCCTTTATAAGGCTGAATAATATTTCATTGTATGTATATACCACATTTTTTTTAATCCATTCAGCAATTGATGGACATTTGGGTTGTTTCTACCTTTTGGCTATTGTGAATAGTGCTGCTATGAACATTAGCGTACAAGTATCTATTTGAGTCATTGCTTTCAATTCTTTCGGGTATATACCTAGAAATGCAATTGCTGGATCATATGGTAATGCTATGTTTAACTTTTTGAGGAACTACCAAACTGTTTTCCATAGTGGCTGTACCATTTCACATTCCCACTAGCAAGGTATAAGGGCTCCAATTTCTCCACATCCTCATCAACCCTTTTTATTTTCCATTTTTTTCACAATAGCCATCCTACTGGGTGTGACGTGGTATCTCATTGTGGTTTTGATTCGCATTTCCTTAATGACTAGATGTTGAACATCATTTTATGGGCTTAATTTTTGAAGGTTGTTTCCATTCTACTTGAAGCATTAAACATTTTGAATAATCAGTTTTACTTCTTTGCAAAAATATGCCAAGTTAAAATAGGCTAGAGTAGTTAATAGCAACTGCCTGCTTCACTGGCTCGTCTTAGGCCCCAGGTCCTATTTGTTCCATGTCTATTTCCTCCACTAGGAGGACAGGGACTGTTCCAGGAGTTGTGGGAGTTCCAGGAGGGCAGGGGCTATGCCTGTATTGCTCATTACCATATTGCTGGTGCCTAATATAATATCTGGCACAGCAGTTCCCAATAAATATAGTATGGTTAATCAATTTAACAAATCTATTAATTAACACATTTGCCTTTGGCAGAGCAGAAACAAGTTTAATACTAAGTCCTAGGGTTTCCTCTCTCGTCCCAATGTGATGGCATCCCATCCAATGACTCTAAGAACCATACATATGCTGACGACTCCAAAAGTTATAGCCCTTGGCCTGACCTCTTCCTTGAGCTTTAGATTCATATTTCCAGCTGCACACTTGGATACCCAATAGGCACCTCAAACTTAACATGTCTAAACCCAGGCAGTTCCAGAATTTCTATGTAGAAGAGTGGCCATCTAGTTGGCAAGCTCATTCTTTTGTTACATTATATGTTTGCCTGTTGTTGCTGGGGGTAAAGAGTGGCCGGTGGGCATTTCTGGAGACCAAAAGCTCTCCAAGTCACCCCTTGGTGCTGTCAGTGGTGTCTAAGACAGATCTCTTGTTTTTCTCTACCAAACTTGTTCATCTTCATGTAAAGTTCCAGCCAAAAGTCCAGGAGCCATCTGCACTCTTTCCCTTACTCCTGACCTCCAGTGCATCAGCAAGACCTGTTGATGGTTTCCAAAATATACCCCCCAACCACTTATGATCTCCACTGCTACCGTTATCTAGATCTAATCTACCACCATTGCTTTCCACACACCTAACTGGTCTCTCTGCTTCCACTCTGGCTCTTTCTATTTTCTCGCCCCTATCCCACGTGTTCCGCCAAGTATTTTCACATAGCAGTCAATTATGTCCTGCCCATCTAGTCTGGTCTCATACTGTACTATAACAAAGCACCAGCATAAAACAAAACAAAAACAAAACACCTCCATCAAACTTTACTTGGGACACTGAAGAAGGTCAGTGTTTGTATTTCAGAAGGTTTCCTCTTTGGGGTTGCAGAAAACGTATACTCAGGGCTCAGCTTCAAGAGCCTTTTGGTTTACAAATCAGGTCTACTTTGCTAATTGGTAACAAAATCGAAAGTGAGGTTTGGCAATAAGTGTGCTTTATATTGTGAACATTAAAACAAACAAACAAACAAACAAAATATAATGTCTGCCAAAATGTTTTTGTTGTTATTTATGGTTGTGTGATTTGAACTATCATAGAAGACAATCAGAGGAAGTCCCAGGCAGTTAGGCATTTAAAGGATTGTCTTCCTTCTTTGAAAATGATACATGAAACTTGGAAATTGGAAAAATATATTTACTTCAATACTCAAGTCAAAGTATCAAGAATTGCCCAGTTAGGGTTTATATGAAATTAGTTTTCAAAATTTAAAAAACTAGATTAAATTAAAGCTTTATAATGTATATCATACACTTAAGAGTGGCTTACATATCTTCTGATTGGCTTACAAGCAGAAGCGATGCTATTGCATTCAGGAGCACTCCCCTTATTTCCCAGAGTAATGAAGTTCAAAGAGTAATACAATTATGTAAGGGCATACATATTATTTTATAACATCTATAGAATTTACATCTTTAGACGCTTATGCCTAAATTTAATCTCCTATCAGTTTATTATTTCATCTCTGCCTTACTTCGGTATATTATATCCTAAATTAAATCTCCCACAGATTTCCTTAGGTATATTACTAATCTATAGGACAATAATAATCTGTTCACTACAGCCACCACTCTTAATAATCTTTGTAATTATTTTACCATGTCTCTATTTTTGTTTTGTAATACATACAGTATATTTAGGCAAGGACGAGCAAAAAAGAATTCTAAATTGACAAATTTGGTAGAAGTTGGTAGAGTCAAGCATGAAACTTTGAATTAAGTTAGCATCTTTCAGAAGTATTTCCAACAATCCTAAGTACTCTTTTCTTCACTCTGTTGTTTATAAACCTTGGTGATAAAGGTGTTTGTTCACTACAGAACTAGTTATTGTTTGGATAAAAATATTGCTGGTCTGGGATTCTGGGATGCATGTTTCCCCAAGCAATACTGATTTTCTGGGGGATTTTTTTCCCCATTATTCGGTGTTTTTAATTTAAAATATTTTATCATCATGTTGTTTTTTTCCAATGTTGTATCGAATTAATTCTATATTTTTCAGGCCACAGCAACTACTGTAAAGGTATGGCCCAAACTGTCAGATGATATTATTCAGTATTCCTCTGCTTATCCCAGATCCTTCAGAGGTAGCTATTTTTATACATTCTATTAGACATCAGGATTTTTAGGTTTTAATTTTAAAAAAATGTCCCACATCTGAGCCCTCTGATATACCCTGAGTTATAGTCACCGTTACAGTCAGATAACTTGTCAGGAAAAATGACTTTGTAGTTGGAACATGTTTTCTCTATCCTACCATATTAATTTTCTTCCAGCTCAAAGTCAAAACAAGATTAGTATGCTTTGAATCGACCAGCCAGTGTAGAAAGATCAAACTTCTACCTCAACATTGAGCTGCTTCCTTTCAGCTTATACATCTTCTTCTCAAGCAATGCATTCAAGGACTTGGAATATAATTGGCAATTTTGTTGATGATGAACGAGGCTGAACAGAGTAAAGATGACTTTTGCTACTCTGCAGTACTTACAGTAAAAAGAAATGGCTTGGCGGCTGAATATATGAAATACGAGTTAGATAAACAACTCTAAGTGCCTTGATAATAAAGTCTATTTAAAAAGATATAATGAGAAGACTTTTCCTTCTACCAAAAAACCGAACAAACCCAAAATTGTATTTGAAAAAAAACTGGCTATCTTTTTATCAACATTAGATGTTCACGCAATTAATCTATTTTCCATGTGCTTGATAATGACATCTAATATTTACCAGAGAACGGTGAGAACTCTTGAGTACAACTAAATGCCAAACTTGAGATCTTTTCTTCCCAACTGGATACCACCATGGCTCTGCCTCAATGTTTTAGATTCTACCTCCTACCTCATCCCAACTTCTTTCAAAATCTTTTAATATTGAGACATAGGCTTACATGTACTCACTGAACAACCTTAGCTCCTGAAGGCAGCCTGTACGTTTTGATAGAAATAGGATTTGAAGGCATTTTCCTAAGATATCTTCACAACAGTTTTGGCAACAGGAACTGCTAAAGGAATATATTCACTTAAAAATACTTTCTCTAAAACAACAACTTTCAAAGATTTTCAGTTTACAGGATAGTTTAACCATCAACCAACCCCATCAAACACTTCTCTTTGCTCTCAACCAACTGAAGTACAGAAAATGAATGGACTGATGGTTGAAATTGCTTCCAAAATATAATTTAATCAACTGTAATTCCAGAGGGATTACCTAGAATAAAACCATTATATGGAATACCTCTAATCTATTATTATCTATTCCTTTATAAGAATACCTATTAGGATCATGGCTCAGGTGTCAAAAATGTGCTTAATCCTTGAAATCAAAACAAGTTATCAAGTATTTATTCCCAATTTCTTATGTGTGAGATAATAAAGTGCTAAGGATGATGCAAAGATGCACAAGGCACAAGTGTTGTCAAGGAGTTTACAGCTTAATTGGGGAGACAAGGGATATGAAAAGTAACAGAAACATTTCAAGAGTTAAACGGTAAACATGACTTAAGGCTTCAAGGCAGTTACAGAGGTCCTTGCTATTGCTAAGATCCATTCTAAGGTAACTTTTTAAAAAATTAAATGTCATTCATATAATTTTCAATATAGAAATGTTTAACTATTATTTCCTTCACTAGCCTTGACCCTGGCCTTTTCTTAGACCTGTGATTTCCTAGAACTGGGGACAACATGGAAGGGAAAATACATGGGCCCACTCATCCTGCTTTTCTTTCTTTTCTCTCATTGCAAAGGGGATTTTTAAATTAAAATTAATACATATTGTGTAAGTGTAACGGGTTGCATTTCAAATTGGACTCACATAAATCATAGATTCTTATCTAGTACCAATCTTTACTAATGATTCAAAGGCTGATAGGGAAACACCAGGCACAGATAAAACATTATTTCCCTGGAGGAACCTGAAATAATCAGACACATCTCCCCAAAATATCCCTGTTCTTTCACATTATGATATGTTTTGGTTTCATATTAACAGAAAAAAACTTTAAAAATTTATGCAGAAACACTGACATTGAAAGGAAGCCAGTTCCGTCTCAAAAGGCTTCCATTTTATAATGTTAATGACAAAAATAGGAAAATGCTCATGTGACTATGCCCTATTTTCCATCCAGTCATGACTCATAAATCCATAAATTCCAAGTTCGTTTACAATAAGTAGCCAGATCAAGTATATTCTGCTAAAAACATTTTATAGATACGAACTTTCAGGTCTCTTTCTGCTAGTTAAATGCCATTAAGAAGATTAACAAGGGGGTCTGGGAGGTCATGAGCATGTTTATAAGGTAGCCTGTTGATTTGAGGTCATTCATTCCCCTCACATCCCCCGGGGAATGAATCACAGGCCTGCTCCTCCTCCTGTTCCTCCTCCTTCCCTCTCTCTCTCTCTATATATATATTTATGTAAAATGTTCATAATTTTTTTTTTATAATTTTATTTATTTATTTATTTTTTCCCCCATAGCCCCAGTAGATAGTTGTATGTCATAGCTGCACAACCTTCTAGTTGCTGTATGTGGGACGTGGCCTCAGCATGGCCAGAGAAGCGGTGCGTCGGTGCGCGCCTGGGATCCGAACCCGGGCCGCCAGCAGTGGAGTGTGTGCACTTAACCGCTAAGCCACGGGGCCGGCCCCATAATTTTTTTTTTAATTTTAACTATAAAGATATTTATGCCTTGAACTTTTGCTATGCCTATGCTTGGCCCCTCCTGCTCCATCAGGGTTCATTCTTCTCTATTTTATGTTTTTTTGGCAGAAAAGTTCCTGTAGCACTTATAAGTAAGAGCAAGGAAAAATAATTAAACTGGCCTTATATTTTATAAAGGACTTATATTTATAGATTAGTACAGGGTGATTACATATTCAGAGAGAGATTTTTCTTAATTTTCAGGAAATACAAGTTATTCTTCATCCTTGAAAACATATTAATTGCCCAAACTGGTTTGATGATTTTAAGTCATTACAAGAGACAGTATAAGAAATACTTTTTGCCACCATGTAGCTATAATAATAAAAAAATAGAGATACCATTCTGCAATAAGATGAATTTTTCTACATGTAATACATGTGGTAACCCAATGCTCAATGCCTGGGGAAGTCACGACTTATGGCCACAGGCCATATGCATTTGCCCCATAAGGCCTGGGATTTATGGGAAAGATGAGACTTTATTTGTTGCCTGGAGGAGGAGACTGTGTCAAATTCAAGGACATGCTGTACTGTTGAAAAGGCTCCTGAAGAGAGCTGTTCTAGTCCACCTGAGTTAATCATGTCCTACCCTGCAAAAAGACTTAGAATTGGGAGTATGAGGAGAAACACACTCTGTGGCATCTCTTAGGTTACTTGTCTTGGCCATACTCTCATCTTGGCAAAGCCCTGATGGAAGTGGCAGGATGTGACTCAGAAATCCTCTGCTTTCTCAGCTTCCGTGGAGGTAGGAAAGTGCTTACATCAGGGCTGCCCAGGTTTTTGTTTCATTTTATTTTTTGTTGCCCTTTATTGCCAAAAGCAGCAAAGAGAAACTTAGGTCTTTGCAAGAGCGTAGTAGCAGAAGTTGATTGGGTAGGTAAGCCAAGGAAAAGACACCAGCAATGCAGGGAAGAACTAATAGGGTAGTGTTGGTGATGTCCAAGATGGCAGCCTCACAGTGGTGGACTGGCCACACTTGGTTATACTAAGGGCTGAGTTTTCAACCAACGATACTAGGAACCTTAAACTGCTGGGAGCAATAGGTGACATGTTTATTATTATTATTTTAAATCTCAATTCTCTACACCTTTATTAAATATTTTTTCTCTCAAATCTCAAGAGCCCCGCCCCCAAATGTCTCCCCACCTGCCTTCTCCACTACCCTGGCCTCTGCCTTCAGGGGGCAGGCCACTGACTCTCACCTCACTTTACCCCACCCAGGTGGGGAGCTCCAAGCAACTCTGATCCACTGGAGCATGCATGTCGGGGGTAAAGGTGGGGATTGTGGGGGTTATAGACCGAGGGTGAGGTGGGGCAAAGCCAACTGAGGTCATAGGGTCGGTGGGAAAGGTGCAGAGCCGGGTCATTATTAGCGTGATTCCGGTAAGCCACCAATCTCTGTGTGTCTCAGCTATTTCTTCTTTATTGGATAATAGCTGGTGGTGTTTTCCTCATTAAATGCGAAGATATAGCTAGTCTGTCACTTAGCACTTATTAGACACATACTAAACTTTGCTTTTTGTCCTGTCTAGGAGATTATATGGACTGTGACTCTGAGACACTCTCTTTATAGAAAGCTCAAGACCAAGAAAAAGTGGCCAAACCAAAAGGAAACAAAACAACAACAAAAAATTCCTTCTAAAACAACAAAGCAGCAAGTTAAAAATTATTCTTTGTACTGACTCTCTGACATGCAATTGCTTTGGGGACTGAGATGGATGTGGATAAGCTGAGAAAGAAAAACAGAAAAAGCAATTGAAAGTTTCAAGAGGAGCCAGGAAGCTTCTCTGTTTCATCCACCCGGGAGTTAATGATATCACAGAAGATATGATCATTCGCTGAATGCTGACAACGGGCTAAGCCCCATATAGGACCTGTTCTTAGGAGCTTTCCAGACTGCTGAAAGCCGAGATTCTTCTTTTTCTATCTTGGACAAGGATTTTAAAATTTTGCAATGTGACAGCACTGATTTATACAATGCACTCAGTTTATTATTTTAAAAGAAGAAATTGTGTGTGTATGTGTGCATGCTAACATTCTTCCAGAAAGAAGTATTTAATTCCTTCTCCTTACCCGCTGCCCTCCCCCACCCTATCCCCCGGAATGAGGGAGGCAAAGACTGAATGGGATTTGGAGTTCTCCCGCTGAGAAAGGGACATTTTCTGCAATCAGGCCAGTGTTCAAAGGACTAATGCTCTAAGGAAATTATCCAAAGGGGAGAGGCAGTTCAGGGTTATTAAGTTATTTTCAAATCTTGTCTGGGCTGCTGCTGACCTTTATAAAGGCAACAGGATGCTGCTTCCCAGGGGGACAGGATAAGAAGCAATTAGAGAATCCTAGGAGAGGCTCAGGAATGTTTGGGAATTCACACATACTCCAAACTATGTGGGAACTCCAAGAATGAAAATAAACTAATTTGATCAAGGACATATTTGTGTTCTAGAAAATATTCTAAACATGTAGCTAATACTGGATATATCTGTATGAGTGTTTTCCTAAAAACCCAACACTCAGTATCTAGCAGATGTCAATTAGACTTCAATTCAATTTCAGAGAAGAGAAGGAAAGCTAGTTAATATTCTTTATGTGCCAGAAAGTAGAATGGGTGTGAGGTTAAGTAAATTGTTCAAATAACAGAGTCGGAATATGATAAAGCTGGGTTTCAAATGCAGATTTATTTGATGCCACAGCCCATGTTTTTTTCTACTACGTGATTATGGAAGAAAGTACATGTTTAAGAAAGTTAGAAAAAGAAAACGAAGGAATAGCTAAAATAATTTACTCCTCTTCTTTTGGGGAAACAGACCTAAATATATTTTATGTATACTCTCACATTCCCAAAAGTGCCATGAATGAGGCAGGGGACACCTATGCTATACCTGTCTAACATAACAGAGTTTTTGGCCTGTATACAGCATCATATTTTAGCTGCTGCATATATGTGTATATGTATATATGTTGCCACCTCTAAGCATTACATATAAAATACAGAGTGTTACAAAAATTTTCTGTAAAATAAAAACACCAATGCCATTCTCTTAAGAGTCAGTGGCTACTAGCTCTCAGCCAAAAAAGTAGATCTCGTACACAAATACTTAGTGAAACACAGTGGTTGATCAATTTAAAGATCTAGTGATCACTGGAAAACAAGAAGAAGCATCATGGGTGACATTTAAGAAAAACGAAAAGACCCTAGTTCTGCTGAAACAAAGAATGCCAGAACTCAGAGTGATCTCAGGGAATTATCTAGTTCTACTTCCTTACTGTTGATGGGGAAACTCAGTCCCAGATGGGCTGAGTTATACCCCAAATCATATTGTTAGATAAAGACAGAACAGAATCTAGACCTCAGGATTTGGAGTGTACCATTCAGACATGCATGCTAAGGATTGTCTCCTACGTGCCAACTATAGGAGGCATGAGAAACTCTATAAAAGACCCAGCACGCTTTCTAATATTAAAGTTGATGTCTAGAGAATATGAGAGACACATTCGGGTGGTAGATCTAAAATGACACACAGACGCTAGAAGATTTTTTGAGGTCAAAAGGAGTCGGGAAATCGTAAAGCACGTGGAATTACTGGTATGTGTTCATTCATTCCCTCGTTCATTCAAAGAACTACTGAGCACGTGCTATCTGTGAGGCACTATGCTAGACAAAGAGATACAGCACCTATCCTCATGGAGTCTGTTACTTCCGTCAAGGTTATATGTACCAGCTTGTGATACTATAAAGAAGGTTGTGAGATTTTTTTTATGCACCTACGAGACACAAAAGATACCAACATCTATATCTACCAACAAGGTTTACAAAAACAAAAGTCCAGAATCAGGACTCTGCATCACACTGTGATGTCTCATCAGTCTCTTTCAGTTACTATCTTAAACTGAGTTGTTTTCATGGTTATATCATCAATTATGCATTACTGACTATTCCTTCATTGTGGTTCCAGAGTTTAATGAGACTCAGCTAATGTGACCTTTGGAGCCATCACACTGTGGAGGAGAAAGCACAGCAGAGAAGACTGACCCCTGGGTTATCTTTGTGTACTAAAGCCTTTCGAAAAGTCAGAGCACCAGGCTTTTGGCAGGGATTTCACAAATTTAATTACCCAGAGATATTCACCAGTATCCTCAAAGACTGACAGCTAAAATTAGACAGCTGATTCTCTGTTACATCCACTTCCTATTATCAACGGTGCTAAAGAGTTAAGTAAAAGGTTTAATATTATTTGTCCTTTCTATCCTGATAAGATTGATGGTGCAATAAGAATCCTCAAGGGCGATATGAAGATTCATTTTCAATCCTCCAGAAAACTGTCACAAACAATTTCTATTTCAAAGTCAACCTACATAACATCAGAGAATGTCAGGACTGGAAATGACCTGTGATATCATGTGATTCAGCCCCTTAGATGACAGATGGAGAAACTGAGGCCCGAAGAATATAAGTGATTCTCCCTTGGTCAAAGAGCCAGTTAATAGCAAAGCTGACACTAGACTGCAAAGTCTTCTGATGCCTGGTCTATTTACTATTTCTGCTATTTCATAATCTTGTCAGCTGCTAAAAGGTATATTTTGAAGGAAAATATACATGTAAAAGATCTTACCAGAAACAGCACAAAATTATATACTACATAATGTGTTCATATTCTAGGAAAACCTCTGCCAATCTCAACCAATGTTCAAACCGAATGTCAGAAGACTGGTATCATTCCTAGAACAGTGAGGTATCAGGAATGAGACATGGGGGAATGTTTTCTAAGTTCACTAGCATAATCCAGTGTTCTTTATAATAAGAGCCATCTCATTCTCAGAAGATGTATCCACTGCAAACCAGCCAACACAGGTATTCAGCAGGTTGACTGCTGTTAAAGCTGAGATGTAGCTAACCACTGCTTCCTCTCTCTATCAATACAGGTACTGAAATAGCAATCAATAACTCAAAGGAACAAATAAAGTACCAAAACTTGAATCAGGGCAACTCCTGGCACGAACAATAGGGAGCTGGAGCAAGAATGAGGGCAAGATATGCTTTAAATATGGGAGGGATTTGGAATCTGAAAAATTGTGGAGAAAGTAGTAATAAAGGCAATATGGTATGGAGGGAGGTGGTGTCAAAACTCAGATGTTACTGGAGTTAGGGAGCACGGGTACTTAAAATCAAAGCAAGATTCATTGGTTTAATTGAGAAAAGACCAACAGGACAAGAGAAGACAAACACCAAAAGGTAAGTCTAGGCAGATGGCCACAATTCCACACAGAGAATCGAATACTTGTACTTGTAGAGCCATAGGAATGGCAGCCATAAGAAGACAGGAGAGTCAGAACTCCCGCCAGCAATTTTGGCAGCAGATATAGCAATAGTAATAAGAAATGTTGACTGAAGCGGCTGTTGGCTTCAGCCAGGAAGGTTTTATATTGCATTTTGCTAAGCAGGAGCCACAGAGAGTTGTGAGCAACTCAGATGCAATAGGTGGCTGTAGAAACATGCCTAGGATTGACAGTGGAGAGAAGGGTAGATCAAGGTCACTGGACAACATCTGTAGCAATGTATACAACATCTGAAATAACCAGCAGGAAAACACAGACACTCCTTTGGACATGAGTTGATTCTTGAGCATTGCGTGTAAAAAAGAGCTGAAAAGTGTTAGCATGTTCCCCAGAACCCCATTTTCCACTCTTCTGTGAAGTGCTTCAGAGATATTTAGAAAGGGAACCTGATGAAATGCATTACTGGTGATTGAGTCAGCGGGTTTACTACTGAGTTTCATTAGTGAATGCCTCCCAATATTTAGCAACTGCAGCATCTTTGAAGGCAGAAAAGACCAGATTGTCTAAGAATCAAGTCCTTCCTAAGGGACAGCTGGCAGAAATATAAGGTCAAACACTTCAGCTGGTATTACAGAAAAGTAGCAGCAGACCAACCTTCAGTTAGAACTAATATATGTAGAACAGGTTACGACCTCAATTGGTTTCTCTATTTCTGCACCAATGGGAGACAGTGAATAGCATTTACTTTCTTCATGAGTGAGTGGAGACTAGAGACAATGCTAACAAATTTAATAACCAATATTTGGGCCATTCCAGTCACGACATCCGAAGGAAGATATAACAGAGCTGGAAAAGATCCAAGGAAAAGCAACTAAGATGATCAAGAAGAATGCTTATCTTTCATTCAAGGACAGACTAAAAACCTAAAAAGGATTAGAATTTCTCAGGGAAGATGAAAGTGAAAAGGGGTTAGTGAGGGGATGTGTGATTAAAGTTGACTCTGGGTAAATATAATTGTATTCACTAAATTCCATAGTACTTAATTGGGGCCATCCCTTGAGGTTAAAGGATGTAGATTTAAGAGAAACTGAAACATAACTTTATTTATTTATATAGATCAGTAAATTTATAGAACTTATTATTCCTAAGGCAACGTTGAAGTGGAGAATGGGAAAAGTTTAAGAAACCATTGGACGCACTAAATGCCACTTGACTTACAAAGCATCGTTAAGAAATGGTCATGGTGCATCCTAATTTTTTAAAATGAAAATTACTAGGTTAACTGACAAAACAGCCATTGGTGCCTGCATCTGGGACAGAGTTCTGGGCTAGTTGCCCTGTTGGTATGACCCAATGTACTATTTCTTATGCTCTTATTATGCCATCTATTCAGGAACATACTGCGTGCAAGTTTGGGATTCCTAAACTCTTTTGACAGTACAGAACACAGAAGAATAATTTTCTAACTCATTGAGAAAGCAAGCGAGTCCCAGGTCTTGGCTCCGTTTGGTTTACCCATATGGGAGTACGCAACATAAAAAGGTGAAAGATATCCTAACAGAATGCAGCAGCTGGTTAAAGGCTATTATATTGAAATTTTCATGAGTTTGACAGTAGGCCAAAAAACTACAAAATGGCAGAGAGTGGAAAAGGCAGTTGTAACAGGTTGAACATTGTTGGTGATTATTTTTTCAGTGGCAATGAAAGCTGTAATCAAATAACCTGAAAGAGATGCTGGCAGGAATAAGAGAGCCCCAAGGGAGAGGGAATATGAAAACTGTAACAATGATGTATGCTATGGACTAATAAACTAGACAAACATGTAGTTTGAAGTATCAAAATCAAGGTTCTTAGCATCATATGAAAAGCTGGTCTCAGGATGCAGGCATAAACACTGTCTGATTTGCAATCGAGAGCAGAAGATGTTGATTTACAACCTCAAAGATGAGTACACAACTCTACAGCTAGCTAGGAACTGTGCTACTGGTGTAGAAACCTCTTGTTATTTAGATGATCAGTTTATCCCAGCATTGAAAAGGAAATACTATACAGTATCAAAAAAAAAAAAAAAATCCAGAAAAGATACCTGGTTTTGCAGCTGGAAATGTGTGGCAAAAACTCTTGAATGGAAGTCAAGAAAAACAAGATGAGAAAAGGGAAAAATAGGGACTGGTTGAAGTGATGTCATTGTAAACTTATTTTTATTGTTATTTTTGGACCATTAAGGCATCTCAAATTATGAATGGCATTTGCCAGTGCGTGAAGTCCACTGAACCTTGTACATCAAAGTTATTTTCTGAAAATAGAATATTTTAGACAATAGTAATGTGTAATAATAAATCACAAATGACAATAATAATCTGTTTACTGACAATGTACATTTTCTGAACATGTGTTCTCCCTGTATTATAGCTTAACATTTTACAGGTATATTTGAGAAATTATACAATCCCTAATTTCACATAGATTATAATTGTAGAGAGAATTGATCTCCATAAAGTTTCAGAGATACCTTTGAGAAATTATGTAATTCCACATTCCAAGGAACTGATCACATCAGAGGCTTTAATTTAAGGTCTCCATTTTCACCTTTCTACTGATTTTTCTTGTCTATTGTTCTATGTCTCTTACCATTAAAACAGGAAGAATAACAGTTCTAAATTAAATGCCAAGATTTGAGCTCTTTAAATAGGTACCTAGAGAAATTGGAGTGGGTTGAGAGGGCATATCTGAAGCTAATTATATGGTGGAAAAATCAAATTCCTATGATTTTTTTAAACTAAGAATTTACATTATGTTAATTAAAATAAAGAATTTAAAAAATGAAGGTAAACTTCTCGAGAAGAAGCTGAGATCTTAAGTTTTTGAATTTGGGCAAGACCATGGAATGAGTCACACTCATTGAGTCTTGGAGCTACAGAGGATCTTAGCTATCATCTAGTCTAACTCCTTACTTTATAAATGAGAAACCAAGGTTTGTCTAGGTTAAGCGACTTGCCCAAGGCCACACAATCAACTAATGACTGAGCCAGCACTAGAACTCAAGTTTTCTTATTCCTAGATCTGTGCCCTTGCCAATACTGCCACCACGATCATCAAGTCGGTGAAGGAGCACTGGACAAAATACTAGGCCAAATAGAGAGTAGCTGCTCTCTGATTCCACTTAGGAGCAGCAAGAGACTAATTTACAAGGAGGAATTACAGCTTTTATGGAATTTGTCTCCTTTTTATTTTTTGGACTGAATTCATTTTCACTGGCCCACAGCAACGTACTGGGATCTTTTGTAGTAGGAGTAAAACCAGGGAAAAGATAAATGTGCCGGGAAAGGACAGTGGGCTGAGGGGGAGACTCTACGAGGCCCTGTGAGACACTTAATGAGCCCCAAACAGGAAATAATTTGGAGAATAATGGCTTAAAGACGTCTTGGATTCTCAGGTGGTCCTAAAACCTTAGCCACAAAAGGAGAGTCTTCATTTTAGCTCATAAAGGAACTGGATAAAGCAAGAGCTTTATAAATGGGTTAAAGAAGTAGCAGGTCTCAAACACCTTAGTCAGAAATGAAAATTTATGGTGACAAACACCTTGATGTAGAAGATGACTGGGAAGTTTGAATAGAATAGTTCCATAAAATAAACAGTGGCTGTAAAGCAATACAGAGCATGTCTCAATCAACATGTTATTTAATAAAACAGGTGATTTTAAGTAGGTATTTAAAATGTGTAGTTTAGAGTGACTAAATTAATAATTCTATATAACAAAAATAATAGAATAAAATTTAAAAATAAGAAAATTAAAAAGCAGGATCAAAGCATATTGAAGGAGAATTTTTAAAGTTAAGAGATACCTTGTCTGGAAAATTTAATAAGACAAACCTTTCCTAAAGGATATGTCTCTCCTTCAAGAGTCAAAAGAGTTCCCTCACCCCCATTCTTCTGAGTTAACAAAATTGTGGCGTGAAATCAAATTTCTTGAGAACTGTAGTAATGAAGATCTAGGACTGCTGTTATTGCTTTAGAACTGAATTAGGAAGAATTGATGGGCAGTGGAAGAATAAAAACAGACTCGATAAAAGATGGCAGGGCCGAAAAAATGGAAAAACATTTAATATTTTTAGTCAGACTCATGGCAGAAGCAAGTTCAAAGACTTTAGTTGGTACTGAAGACCATTTCATGAATCCAATTAACTTAAATTGTTGTTGAGGTAGCCGATTCAAAGTTAAATTTGAGTTGGACTCTATTGCACGATTGATGAGAAACCGTTAAGGTATCATAATAAGTCAATATCTTCTCTCCTCTCTCTTCCATGTCAACCCAATGTATCATAATTTGTATTTCATGCAGCCTCCTGCAGAAGGTGCTTCTAAGCACCTGTATTCCTTTGACTGACACAAATGGCCCCAGAAAACAGTATCATTTTGCCGTTATGTGGAAAACGCTGAGTGCTATGTATCGAGAATGAACACCTCAGCTCCACAAATCCGGGACTGCTGCTGCCTGCCTTTGGGTACATGAAGTATTTATTCCCCTAAAACAGTTTGTGTACATATAGCTGCAGAAATCCTTCATCTTTGTCTGAAGAAGAAATGCGGGAAAATCTCTCAATAAATGAAACTGTTCTTGTAAATATTCACTCTCACTGTCGATAATATTATCTGCAGCTTTTTCTTCTATTGTGAAAAATCCACACCACCTCCAATCACAAAACACAATATATATGCTGCATTAAATGGATTTTTCCTAAAGGTGGCTCCTTATTGCATCAGCAAATTTTCAGTGGTAATTTTAGCGTGAGTTGACTATCCAAGCTTCCTCAGGGAAGAAAGAACTAGGTATTGTAGGGCAGGCTAACATTGTATTTTAAAAATATATTCATTTGTGAAAATACACATTAGCCACAATAAACGCTCCTTTAACAATGTGATGCTTCCAACTTACTTGATATAGTAGGGCACTTTGTTTGGCGAGATGGCTCTCTCCCAGGGACCCTGGACAGAAGCTGAAAGAGGGGGAAAAAAAATAGGCAAGGAGGTCAAGTTCACTGCAAACAGGAAAGACAATATTAATCTCCAGAATTACAATTTTACACTGATATTGGTCTGTTTGCTCAGTTGCCCATGAAGACAGGACGGATTAACCTGCTGTTCTGAAGTTTCTGTCCTAATCTAAGTGAAATTGAACTCATTCAGGCACAAAGATAAATGCAAAGGAAAAAAAAAAACCTTCCACTGCTAAACCTATAGAAGAACAGATAAGAAACTGAATGAGCAGACTGACGGGTTTTCTCTCATGTGTCTCCACTGGGTGCTTTTCTTATAACACTTCCTGTCGCTGCTTCTCAATATCTTTTACTATTTGATTGACTGGGTTTTATTAATTTAGCAGCCGAAACATCCCTCTGTGATATATTTACATTCTAAGTTATTGAAGCTAAAGTACTACACTTATCACTCCGATATGCTTGTTTTTCTCTTTATTTGGTTTAAACAGAATCCAATTTCATTTACCGATTATATGTTTAATTGGGGCCTCAAAATGTCAGCTGACAAGCATGATCTTATTAGAAAAGAACCAAAAGTGAGAGAATGACACCTGATACCGGAGTGTAATAAAACTTTTGTGATGAGTGATGAATCCTATAGGTGAAATTAGATTTCACATCCTGGGAATTCATTTTAGAATGACTTTATTGTGGATCAGTCAAATCAATCATCTTCAAACTGTGTTTTAAATGCTTAAGTTGTAGGGTTTTTTCCTTTCCCAAAGCTGAACTCGAAAAATACCTTTTATATATTGTTTAATCTGATGGGTTTTTTTCTTTCTTTAAGACAAAATAATCATGTTAGGAGACACTATAACATTTCCTCAACAATAAAATCTTCCTCCTGAATAGAGTTCTAGGAAACTGGAGTTTTTAAGAGACATAGAATATCATCAGGAAAATAAATATAAGAAGCATTCTTATTAACATCTAGCAATTTTATGTGTATGTCCATTTTTTTCTTGAATTTTCATCCTGCTTATAATTTGAAGCTCAGCTGATGCCGACCATTATTTCCTCCTATGAAAAGCTCCCTTCTAAATTAGTCTCATAGTAAATTCAGTCCACAGTGTATTGAGATGTAAGAAAACGTCAAAGCTAATATATCCTTGACTACACTGTATAATATGAAAGAACAGCTTCTAATAAAAGTTAACTTCACCCACTGCCAGACAATTTAAGGGTAATGAAACTACAGATTCTTTGTTTTATATGGAGTAATAGAGAGATGGAATCACCCAACCTTCAGCCAGACATGCTGCTTTGTACCTTGGTGATATGTCATTTAAAAGATATGGGACATGGATTTGTATTTAGCCGCTAATTATGTCTTTTCATTTTGGAAGACAGATTTTTAATATAGGGAAAAAAGACATTTATCTGCTGTTTTGAAGTAGTCCCTCGCCTTCAATCTCTCTCTGTCCTTCTTTTTCTATTCCTCCCCTGCTCTGCCTTTCTCATTCTCAGCTCAACTCTTTTGTCCCTTTTTCTTCTCCAGGACACAGCTCTCTTGCCCAGATTAGTTCACAGAGTAAAGACCTGATTTGAGAACTTAGACTGGACTCCCTGACCTACCTGGGCAGAGTCTGATGTTATGAAAACTTGAAAACCTAAGCCTTCTCTAGCAGGAATCATGGTGAAGAGCCAGAAATCAGCTCCTCGCTGCTCACTGCACCCTCTTCTTAAAATCACAGCATTATAATGCAGACGGATGTTAACTAGACATTGTGGTGATCATTTCGCAATACACACAAATATCAAATCATTATGTTGTACACCTGAAACTAATATAATGTTGTATGTCAATTATACCTCAACAACAACAAAAAAAACTCAAAAGAAAAACAGCCCAGCATCATAGAAGAAAAAAGAGAACTCCAGAGAGCCTTTGGTCTAGCTACCTCACTGGCTGTATTGCCAAGCCTATGAATGCCTAAACAGAGAAAGGAATGGCTATTCTTTTCTTAAAGGTCTCTATGGGCTGAGGCCCCACAATTTCTCTTATTATCCCTTTCCAGTTCTTTATCATTCTAATGGTTCAAAAAGTTTTTCTGACTCAAAGGATGTTGAGTATGTCTTCTGGTGGCCGAAGAGTCAATTTGGATTTCCTACATTATTCCTAGGTGTCTCTCAGAGAGAAGTGTGCTGGAGAAGTCTATTGGCTGCCTGGCCCAGCTCAGGGGCTCTCTGCCTGCAAGGAACAACTTTCAAGTAGAAAATCTAGCAAGAGACAGGGGAAAAGCGGTGGCGCCCGGCTGAGCTAATGGCTAGACCCACACAGAGTATCTATAGTCGCCTTTGCATTGTTAAACATTAAAAGGAAAAAAAATTCAATAAAATGCCAGAGGAGTAATCACAATATGTTTGAACTAAATAGTTGAAAAGATTTTTAAAACATTATTCCATAAATTACAAGTTCCAGGTCAATATGAAATTTTAAGCTTTCATAATTAAAGTTCTTAATTTAATTTTTTATAGAGTATACAAATTGTGTATAAAAAATTGTTAATTTTTAAAATTAAAAAAAGCCTCTTGTCTTCATGTGTAACTATCAAATAGATCCAATGGTGAGATCCAGCGAATTTTTTTTGCTGAAAGATGTTTTTTCCTGTTTGATTCACAGTTTATAAATGCACCTAAGCAACTGCTTTGCAGTCATCGTTTGAAACTCTGAAATTTTACACTAAAAAATGTCCTTGAGGCAATAAAAAAGGGAAAATAACAACAGCCTTCCTCCCCTGCCCCATCACCACCACAGCCACGCATACTGGAACTACTTGCTTTAGAAATAATACACAATCAGATGATGGTTCTATGCAGTTGGATGCAGTGCTCCCTCTCAAGAGATTGTTAAAGGGTTGTCGGCAATTTTGTTTGGAGCTGCTAGATCATTCTGGTCTTGCATATATTCAAAAGTTGATCAAATATATAGTAACTCTCAACAGTGTGTCCCAGAATTATCATTTCACTTCTTGCAGGAGTGCTGATGCCAACAACAGCTGTTTCTTATCTCAGTGTACCAGTGGAAGCTTGTCATCCTTGACAAAGCTAGCCTACGTAATAGACACACACATCTTGTATGCCTGATGTGTCCATTTTTAGAGCCCATCAAAAGCAGATTTATTGGCCAATAGTTTTTACATGACACTGCGCTGTCCTTTGGTATTTTCTTATACAGATGTTTCTATAACCAGTATGTGTAATTCCAATGCAGCTTTGTGATTCAAATTCTGGAGTGGAAAAATCAGCCATTATCATACAGTACCAGCACCATGGGGTATTGTCTACTGAATTTAAATAGCAGACTACACATGAGTTTATTTATTCCAAAACCAACCTCTGAATTTCCCCTTGTGTTACAGATGCAGTATGTTATTAAGAGCAAGAAAGGGTAGCAGTTCTACCTTCAAATGCTTCTCCTCCCTTGAGGTGACAGGATTCAATGCTGTGCCCAAGGTGGTTTTGAAAATCACAAACACAGGCCACACTGTTTAGGGGAAGTTCTTATTTCAACCATTTGTTAATGCATGATGAACAGAAAGTGCCAAGCGATGCTCCCCAGTGTTAAGCCATATTTTAATTGACACAGGGGCCTAACCAGAAATTATAAAGAACGCTAATGTTTTTTAAACTGTGCCAAAAGAGCACTCTGCAATTCAGACCCACATATATTCATTAATCTTTCTACTTTTCTTTTATATTTGGTGGATTTGGAGTTTGACAACAGTTGGGTCAAAAAAAAAATGGGGGCAGGTTATAAAAATAAATAATACAGCATCCACTGGAGACAAAATAGAAATCTCACCTATGGGGTTAAGAAAAAGGCATTAGGGAGGATCAAGTAGCCACTGGCACTCGGCTCCTCAGAGGTACGCAAATTCCAGTGACTGTTTTATGGACACACTCTATCAAGGAGATCTACTCTAAAGCAATATTTCTTGACCTTTTTTCCACTATCTCCCCCCCACAAGGTAACTTTTTAGATATCTTTTTCCTAATCACCCCACCCTCCCTTAAATTTTAACACCACAGATACACTGTATGTCTATGTATTGTATGTATCTGCACTTTATATAAAAAGAGTAAGATATTTTCATCCCCTAGGAACAAATTTTTGCCCCCTTGGGGGCAATATTTCCAGTGAGAATGCTTGATCTAGAGGAAGTGTTGTGGGGAGAGGAGAAAGGAAAACCTCTTCTGTGCCTGAAACTTGACCTCAATAGCTCCTTTGATGCTTATAATGACCTGTGAGGTAGCTATTATCATTATTTTCATTTTGCAGATGATGAAACAGTTATGATCACATGGACTAGTACGTCTAAGGTCCTAAGTCAGTAAGTAACAGATCCTAATTTTGGTGTATTATCCAAACTGAAGTCAGATGGTTCAGGAAACAGAGAAAACAAACATGTTGCACGTCTACCATGTGCCCTGCATTGTATGTGCCTTAATGCAATCCTCCCAAACACCCAATGAGGTCATGCTATTCCATTATTACACATGAAGAAATTGAGGTTCAGACACGTTCAGTGGGCGAACCCAGATCATGCAAGAGCGCATCCAGGATCACAACCAGGTCTGGTTCCTCTTTGTACTTTATTCTGTGCTATCATGTGTGGTACATAACAGGTAGTCTATAAATATCTGCCATACAATTGAGTAAATACATACATTTTATTTTATTTTATTTTTTAATGTTTTATTTTTTTTATTTTTTATTTTTATTTTTTGTGACGAATATCAGCCCTGAGCTAACATCCATGCTAATCCTCCTCTTTTTGCTGAGGAAGACCGGCTCTGAGCTAACATCTATTGCCAATGCTCCTCCTTTTTTTTTTTTTCCCCAAAGCCCCAGTAGATAGTTGTATGTCATAGTTGCACATTCTTCTAGTTGCTGTATGTGGGACGCGGCCTCAGCATGGCTGGAGAAGCGGTGCATCCGTGCGCGCCCGGGATCAAAACCCGGGGCGCCAGTAGCGGAATGCGCGCACTTAACCGCTAAGCCACGGGGCCGGCCCAATAAATACATCTTAAAAGGGATTGTACTGTCATCTGGTTCAAGTTCTCTACATTCTGTCTGATATCTAAATTTACCCTCTACACGATTTCCACCAAATGATTTTCCAGGGGCTGCTTGAATAACTTCATTGTCACCACATCCTGGAGGGCTCTTTTGAATTTCCCATAGCTTTAGTGATGATTAGAAACAGCTTCCTTTCATTCTGGCAAAATCAGCCTCCCTATGATCTATAATCTCTACCATCGGTCCTGTTCTACATGTCTAAATTAAACCATCTGATCAGTTCAGAGAAGCTAATTCGAAAAAAGCTAAGATGAGACCTATTTTTATCTGAAAGACAAAAACAGAGCCCTTATTCCTAAAGAAACAAAACAATACCTAACCTCCCCTCACTCATTATGAAACACATTTTTACAGAGCACTTACTATGCACTATGCACTGTGCAAAGTGTTGGAGCTAATGCAGTAAATAAGATAGACACAGTTCCTGCTACTTTGCACTTAATTTTAGTCTCTGAGGATATCTTCCAATGAGCTTATCTAATATCCCAGCATTCAAATCAATCAACTGGTATCTACTGAACACACATTATGTACTCAGCCCTGTGCTAGGTATTTACAGGCAGGGGTGAAGTAGAGTGGGGTATGGTGGAGAAAGAGGTCCTAACATGTCCCATGTCCTTAAGGACCTTATTATTTAAATGGGATCAGCTTTTAGAAGAACATATATTATAATGGGACTGTACCAGTCAGAGTCCTGGCAGGAAACAGTTGGCACATTCAAATTGGGTATGTTGAGTAGAGTTTAGCAAAAAGGTTGGTCACAAAGGTCTACGAAGGGTGTAGAGAAATCACAAGGGACAATATTAATAACAATAGGGAGCCATTACCACCCCCAGGTCTGAGGGGCAAGGAGAGAGTCATTACAGGAATCCAGAGAGAGAAGAGAGAGTGCTCCCCACCCCCACTGCCCCCGAATGAGTGAGAACGCATACATACTTGGTGAAGAGGGTCATGTGACAGGATCTTTGGTCAGGGGAAGCAGGCAGGGAGGAAGTCAAGGGAATAAAGCTTCCGACCTCATTCTCCATCTTCTCATCTATCTCCTACCATGACTCTCCATTGGCTGAGCCCAATCCAAAGCAAGAGGGCTGGAGACCCCATTCACGCAGCCCACGCAGGTCAACCTCCCAAGGCCCACAGCAAGGTAGGGAATTGTGGAGAGTGCATGTGGAGGGGAAAATGCAGACATTTCCTCATGCTGCTGCTATGACAATAGTCTCATATCTCCCTTCGGGTCCTCCCTAGCTTCTTAGCTAATCCAGTATAGCGCTAATAGATTAATTTCAACAAAGTACTATTCAGAGCACATGGCTCTTCCTTATGCAAAATCCTTCCATAGTTCCCCTGTATACAAATTAATTTTAAAATTCCTTCCCCTAGCATCCAAGGCCCTTTATATTCTGATTTCACCTCATCTTTTTCTCCCAGTCCTTCCTTACATGACCCCAGGGCTTCTCCTCGTCCATGCTTTCAGACCCCCATGCTTAGTGACAGAGACAGTTGCCTGTATAACACCCAGTCTCCTCTTCTTTACTAACAGAATTTCTAACTGTTGGGTGCAGCAATATTACTAAGGCCTATGAATGTCAGCTGAGGATATTCGGGTGAGGCTTCTGGAAAGTTCTTTAAAAGTGGCTGACTCAATTGAGGGCAGCTTTTGCCCTTTTCCCATCCTTCTTCCTGCCTGGAACATGGCTGTGATGATGGCTGGAGCTGTAGTAACCCGGAGAATGGAAGCCATCTTGGTTGCAATCCCCCAGAAGCAGATATGGAGACAAGGATGGGACTGCAAGTAGTTTGAGCGGTAATTCAAGGAAGCACTGGTAGAGGAGTTGGAAGTGAGAGAGGGAAAGGAGGAAAGCTGATAAAAGATACATTACTGCTTTGGGCACCTGCGGCTCAGTGCAGCTGCGGGCTTCAGTGTAGAACACACATCAGAGTTATTCCCCCCAGAGGGGCGAGGAAACTGGAGTTTTTACCTACTATTGTTTGAGGGCTACTCCTAAAGTATGGGGGGGTCATTAACTCCCTGGCACTTCTGGCCTGCCCCTTGTGGGGGTGAGCAGGCTCCAATGGCCAGAGAAGGCCTTAAAGGCAGAGTCGCAGGTGTGTGTAGTTGGAAGCCTAGGTTTGGTGTGCCTGGGCATGGTTAATGCCAGAGGGGATACAGGCAGGGCCCAGATAACTTATGCTACAGAAGCCATGCACTAAGAATGGCTGAGGGCTGGCCCCGTGGCTTAGCGGCTAAGTGAGCGCACTCCACTGCTGGCGACCCGGGTTCGGATCCCGGGTGCGCACTGACGCACCGCTTCTCCGGCCATGCTGAGGCCACGTCCCACATACAGCAACTAGAAGGATGTGCAGCTATGACATACAACTATCTACCGGGGCTTTGGGGGGAAAAAAATAAATAAATAAAATCTTTAAAAAAAAAAAAAAAGAATGGCTGAGAAGAAAGATATGAGAAATCTAGAGTCCTGATGAATATGTAGTGACCATTTCA
Organism: Ceratotherium simum simum; assembly: GCF_057802395.1. Lineage (NCBI taxonomy): Eukaryota > Metazoa > Chordata > Mammalia > Perissodactyla > Rhinocerotidae > Ceratotherium > Ceratotherium simum. The sequence goes on along the minus strand of NC_141940.1, from coordinate 103,218,741 downwards.
ATCTATCTCTGGGTTTCTCCATGAGAAACTTATAAACCTCTACTTTGTGTAAGCCATTGTCACTTGAGTTTTCTGTTAGATGCAGCCAAACCTGCTTCTGACTGAACTACTCCTACCCACCCAAACCATCTATGGCTGCTCACATCATTCCTGGCCCGTGTTCAAATGGCTTAACGATATCCCTATAATGGATGTACCAAGATCTATTGAAGAAATCCCCTCTTTGGGGACATTTAGGTTGTTTCCAGTTTTTCACTCTTGTAAGTAAGGCTGCAATGAACATCTTTGTAAATAAATCTTTGCACACGGTTTTGTTAATTTTCTTAAGCAAAATTCCTAGAAGTATATATATTTGATTAAAGCCTATGAACATTTTAAAGGCATTTTATACAAATTACATTCTTGCCAGCAGGAGTCATTCTTTCTTGATCCAGGTAAAAAGAGAAAAACCCATTTTTTTCAGGGCAATGGCATTTAGTTGGTATAATTCTCAAGGCACTTTAGATACACTGCCTGATACAGTGGATTATTTGAGAACATGCCTCTCACACCCCCTCCTCCCATGACAGATTGTAAACTTTCTGAGTTCAGAAAGGCACTCAGCATTGGCTTTCTATCTCAAAGCCCAACCCAGTATCTTGAGAGGTATCTGGATCCAGTGGAAAGTGTCCAGAACACAGATTCAGAAGAACTGGATTTGAGTCCTGACTCCATCACTGCACGATCTTAAGCAAGTCTTATTTTCTCTCTGAGCCTTATTTTTCTTGTATGTGAAATGGGAATAATGATATCTCCCTTACTAAAATGTTGTCAGGATAAAATGAGAAAATGGATATGAAATTGCTTTGTAAAATGTTAATCACCATACAAATAATGTTTGTAATCACATACCTATGGGGTGTTGTCTGAAGGATGGTAATCCTAGAATTAAGCTCTCTGCATCAACTGGGCAGCATTTGTCTTCAACCCTTGGATCTACTCCTAACTACTACTAACGTGCCACACACAGTATAAAGTGTGGCAGAGAGAAATGCCTTTGAACACTATCTAACTGCCTGGGCTTATGGAACTTCTTTCTACATCTCTGTCTGCCTAGACCAATAGCACCTGCCCAACAGATCCTTAATCCCTAGGTAGACCATTTGTCCACTGTTCATCAGCATGAATGATGAACAGATTAGCTCATATTTGATACAACGGGAAATAGAAGGTCACAGACAATTTTATAACCAGAGGACTATGATGATGAAAAGATAAGAAGATTGTTCTTGTGATACTATACACAATGGCTTAGAGGTAGTAGAGTGGAGTTCAAGAGGTAGTTCAGAAGTGAATTTGGTGTCCAGTGAAAGTGCGAAATCACAGATGACTCTATATTTCTAAGACTTAGTTACTAGGCACCTGGGAGTTTCATTGGCAGGGAAAAAAAAGCTGGGAGGTGAATTTCAGACAAATCACATATTTAGGTTAAAATATTTGGAAGGTGGGTCATTTGACAAGATACAACATCCATTTATGATAAAAACTCTCAACAAAATGGGAATAGAAGGAAAGTACCTCAACATAATAAAGGCTCTTTATGACAAACCCACAGCCAACATCATACTCAACGGGGAAAGACTGAAAGCCATTCCTCTGAGAACAGGAATGAGGCAGGGCTGCCCACTCTCACCACTCCTGTTCAACATAGTACTGGAGGTTTTGGCCAGAGCAATTAGGCAAGAAAAAGGAATAAAAGGAATCCACATAGGTAACGAAGAAGTGAAACTCTCACTATTTGCAGATGACATGATTTTATATATAGAAAACCCTAAAAAATCCGTTGGAAAACTATTAGAAATAATCAACAACTACAGCAAAGTTGCAGGGTACAAAACCAATCTACAAAAATCAGTTGCATTTCTGTATGCTAATAATGAACTAACAGAAAGAGAGCTCAAAAAGATAATACCATTTACAATTACATCAAAAAAGAATAAAATACCTAGGAATAAATCTTACCAAGGAGGTGAATGACCTATACAATGAGAACTACAAGACATTATTGAAAGAAATCGATGATGACACAAAGAAATGGAAAGATATCCCATGCACGTGGATTGTAAGAATAAACATAGTTAAAATATCTATATTACCTAAAGCAATCTACAGATTCAATGCAATCCCAATCAGAATCCCAATGACATTCTTCACGGAAATAGAAAAAAGAATACTAAAATTTATATGGGGCAACAAAAGACCCTGAATAGCTAAAGCAGTCCTAAGAAAAAAGAACAAAGCAGGAGGCATCACAATCCCTGACTCCAAAACATACTACAAAGCAATAGTAATCAAAACAGCATGGCACTGGTACAAAAACAGACACACAGATCAATGGAACAGAATTGAAATCCCAGAAATAAAACCACACATATACAGACAGCTAATTTTCGACAAAGGTGCTAAGAACATACAATAGAGAAAGGAAAGTCTCTTCAATAAATGGTGTTGGGAAAACTGGACAGCCACATGCAAAAGAATGAAAGTGGACCATCTGCTATCACCATTCACAAAAATTAACTCAAAATGGATCAAAGACCTGAAGGTGAGACCTGAAACTATAAAACTCATAGAAGAAAATATAGGCAACACACTATTTGACATGGTCATAAAGGAATCTTTTCAGATGACATGCGTACCCAGACTAGGGAAACTAAAGAAAAAATAAACAAGTGGGACTTTATCAGATTAAAGAGCTTCTATAAGACAAACGAAACCAGAATCAAGATGAACAGACAACCCACCAGCTGGGAGAGAATATTTGCAAAACATACATCTGACAAGGGGTTGATCTCCATAATATATAAAGAACTCACACAACTGAACAACAAAAGAGCAAACAACCCGATCAAAAAATGGGCAGAGGAAATGAACAGACACTTCTCCAAAGAAGATATACAGATGGCCAATAGGCACATGAAAAGATGTTCAACATCACTAAGCATCAGGGAACTGCAAATCAAAACAACACTAAGATATCACCTCACGCCCGTTAGAATGGCTATAATCATCAAGACAAAAAACAACAAGTGTTGGAGAGGATGTGGAGAAACAGGAACCCTCACACACAGCTGGTGGGAATGCAAACTGGTGCAGCCTCTATGGAAAATGGTATGGAGATTCCTCAAAGAATTAAAAATAGAGATGCCCTATGACCCAGCCATCCCACTACTGGGAATCTATCCAACGAACCTGAAATCAACAATCCAAAGAGGCTTATGCACCCCTATGTTCATTGCAGCATTATTCACCATAGCCAAGAAGTGGAAGCAACTTAAGTGTCCCTCGACTGATGACTGGATCAAGAAGATTTGGTATATATATATACAATGGAATACTACTCAGCCATAAAAAAAGACAAAATCGTCCCATTTGAACAACATGGATGGGCCTGGAGCGTATTATGTTAAGTGAAATAAGCCAGAAAGAGAAAGACAAACACTGTATGATCTCACTCATATGTGGAATATAAACCAACACATGGACAGAGAAAACTGCATTGTGGTTACCAGGGGCAAGGGGGGTGGGGGGTGGGCACAAGGGGTGAAGGGAGTCATATATATGGTGATGGACAAACAAAAATGTACAACCCAAAATTTCACAATGTTAAAAACTATTAAAACATCAATAAAAAAAAATATTTGGAAGGTGGGTCATTTCACTGAAATTCAAGTGAAAGGACAAGACTGTAAGTACTAGATGATACCTGAAGCTATGAAATGGCTGGACCCTTTAAGGAAAGGAGTCTGTAAAAAGGGAACGGTACCCTGGGGAATGCCTCGAGATGGTGGTGGCAATAGAAAAGCCACCAAAGAAAAACAACACAGAAACTAGAATAAAGTAGGGTGAAATATAAGAAGCACAGCTAGATGATAAAGTATGAACACCAATGGGTTCCTACAGACTAAGGGTATAGAAGAGGAAGATGTATTTGGTCACAAGATTGCTGGTGATCTCAACAGGGCAATTTCATAAGAGTGGTGAAGGCCAAACCAGATCACAGAAGTTGAACGAAGGGGTAGACAGAGGGGAAGCAGCAGGATTAGGTCATAACTAAGCATTTGAGAAGTTGTTTATGAAGGGAGGAGAATGTAAATGGAAAGGGGGGACATCTGAGGATTGGTCATCCCTCTCTCCTATTCTGCAAAACAGCCCATTCAATTAATTTGTTTATGGAATTTGCTTAAGGTCTTCTTTATAATATTAAATTACATTAAAAACTTATTTCCACCTTTTTTTCACTTCCTTGGGTCATAATCAAGATTATAATACAGTATTTACGTTTTCATGTAGTTATTCATGTTATATGTATATGTATGTATATATCATTTTTTTCCCCATTGCAATTGCTTTTTGTATGATTTCTATTTTCTTTTGATGTGATACATATAGTTCCTGTGGCAAGAGTAAGTTTTCTGTCATTTAACTGAAAGGTCAAGTTAAATTTAACACTTTTCAAAACATTAAATTAAAATAAGAATAGTGCTTCATATGTCTATATGATATATCAAAAGTAAAGATCCAATGAAAACTTTAAGATCACTTACTAAACTTTCAAAGATGGGCAGATTTTCCATAAAGATTTCAATAGCAGAGACAGATGGGCTACATTCCACAGGGGAAGGTCACAAGAGTGATGAATGAGACCTCTAATGTCTGCCATAGCTGTGAAAATCTTTATGGCTAACTAAAATTCCTCACGAATAACAACCTGTAAATATTATATGAGCTGTCAGACAGATAACACTGAGTTCTGAGACCATTGCACACGGTGAACAGAATACCACACCATGGGATTTGTCAGTAGATTGCGAAGTCACTTAGAGCATCAGGCTTACATTTGATCTGGGAAGTCAAGAGTTCATACTAAACTACTTGGCAAGGTGACTGAGTTGCAGAGATAAACACTATATCTAATATCCAGTGCTGCTGGCTGCACAGTCCCACAAAGCCTAATAACCAATATTTGGTGGCATTACTCATGAAAGAAAAGCTCCTTCAAACTGACTTATACAAATCTTCAAGAACCTCATTGTGATTATCAGGACAGTAAGAAAGAAATCAAGGCTCATAAAGCTGGAGATAGGAGGACAGGTGTCTATATAAACAGAACCGTGACTGACATCTGCTCACGGAATTTCTAAACAATTTCAAACAGAACTGGCTGACTGTATTACCATAGAACTTTCCTCCGGGTAAAGGTGGCTACAGTCTTTAGGCCATCTGGGTTAAGTCAGGTTACTAACAAGTCAGTGCAATATTGCCAGGTGCCTTTAGTGTCTCTCCAGATGTGCTTTTAAAAGACGGCAGGCAGTCAACACCATTTGCTGAATGCTCTCTGTGTAAACAGCATTGTATTAGGCACCAGGGAAATTTCAAGGAAAGTAAAATTTGAAACCTGAGCCAGTAGGGAGCAACTCAGATATTAAAAACCAAATGACTATAGATGGGATGTACATTCATTTAAGAAGCAAGGGTAAGAGTAAGAAAGAGCTAAGGATATGACAGCAATTAAAGCAATAAGAGGGTGGGAGAGATTAAACTTTGGTCTCAATTCTTCACTCCATTGGAAAAGAATTAAACATCTATACCTTAGCCATAGCCTCATGGTGGGCAGAGTGTGCTTCCCAGCCCCTTGACCTTGGGCTTGACCATGAGACTTGGTTTGGCCAATGGGGCTTTAGCAGACATAGTATGAATAGAGGCTTGTCTTCTTGTGCTCTGGTGATCTGCCATAAACATATGTCCCAGGTGGCCTCTGTTCCTTCATCCTGGGCCTCAAAAACCCAAGACATTTAGGGACAACCTGAACTGAACTAGCTGCCTGGAGCCAAACCCAGACAACCTGTAGCCTGAAGCAGAGCTTCCCAGTCAAACTTTATCTAGATCACCTGAACTATAGTTGACCTGTAGACCCATGAGTATGAGAATAGAAGCTTTCTATTCTTATATAAGGGTGAGACAGAGAGAGAGAGAGAGAGAGAGAGAGAACATCATCAAAGAGATTAAAGAATAGAAAACTATTCCCAAGCTGAAGTCTTCCCCATTTGTTACTAGCCACTTCCTCCACTATCATCCAAAGATTAATGGGGATTATCCTGTTCAGTGTATGCAATTGAGACTTGTGGGTTGCCACTCACTAGTCCCTGGAACCCCTTCTCTGAAGCTGTTAATCCATAATGGTTACAAGTATGAACCTGAATATATTATTAAACTTCTCTAGCCTCAGTTTTCTCTTCTGTGAAATGGAGACAATAATAATCCTTATTTTATAGAGTTGTTGTGAGGATTAGACAGGTTAATCCACGTAAAAGCCTTCCTTAGCGTTAAGAGCGAAAAGTGCTCAATATTTTTAAAATTCCTATTCCTACCCTTATTATTATTAATGCGGTGAATTATCAGGATATTTATTCCATAAAATAACTTACTGCCAGTGTGAGGAATCCCAGGGAAACCAGGCAAATGAGAGAGACTCTATGGTTCCAGAGTTAAACCGACTGTTAACCACCAAAGCACAGGCCTCGGAAACAACTCCAGTAAATGATCCCTCTTCTAGCCATTTTCTGACTCGTCAAAAAATTGTATGCAGTTCTCACAGTAGTAAAACTTGAAAGGAGACAAGTCTTCCTTTTGGCATTCTGATGCTGGTGTCAACTATGAAAGTCAACCAGATTTTATCATTTTATATTAGTGTTGCTTAGGAAATCATAACAAATAGCTAAGTGCTTTTAGAAAGAAATAAAACAGGAAATTTTTGTTTAATTTCTATTTTTAGTTCTGATTTTTAAATTAAATTTCTCATTATCAAACTTACTATCTTCTTTTTTCTATTTAAATTAGTGTGGATGGTTCATGTTAGAGGAATGATCTGACCTGTCCTGTTTAAGACATAAGCCTTGTTGTCCTTTATTTTGCCCTAAAATAGCAAGGTTTCTAGTGAGTTTTTGTGTTGGACTCCAGGGATAACTCAAGATTTGATTTGAAACTCTCCCTCTTCCCCCGATACTTCTAATAGATGCATCTGCTCCAGACCTCCTGGGCCAAGTCTTTTGAATCAGTTTCCTTCCCTTGATAGCTGGCCTAGGTCAAGTTCTACAACACCAACTCACTTTGTACCTTTTGAGAATAAATTCTTCTGGCCTTAACTCACACCATAAATGAGCTCATTCCATTCCCTTCCTCTTCTAATTTTTTTCCCAGACATTTCCTGCTCAGATTTTCTCTTTCCAAGTCAAATTGCCCCCATGTTGACTAATCTTTCATTATTCTCTCTCTTGTCTGCCTATTTCTAGCTCATTAAAACATTAGCACTCTCTAAAACCTATATTTATATTCATTATACATACATAAGAAATCCCTTTTCTGGACAAAAGGGCTATAAGGAGGCTACATGTAAAATCGGAAAGGGGGATATTCATCATATCAGAATGGCTAAGTAGAAGGGAGAACCTGATTCTCATTACCAAATACATTTTGTGACTCTTGCTAAGCGAAATCAAGGGCCAAGCAATCAGAAGCATTTTTTGCTAGACTCCTATCAGATGAAATACTCTCTACCTTGGATTTGCATTAGCCAAGGAGCAATGTGCATTAATACTAGTCCATACAGAACATCTCATTTCCCTCACTGTAGAATTAATTCCTCCTTCCACTCAACTCCCACCACACCCACTATCTACCACAACTATAGAAGGTCATGATTTTTTTTTATGGGTCTATCTCTTTTGGTTGGAATTTGTGTCCCAAGGCCAGGATTCTGTCTTTCTCATCTTCCTATTCCAAGTGCCTAGTGCTTGTTCATAAATATATGAATGAATGAATAAATGCTACAGGCATAAGTCAGATCATGTCACCTCTTAGCTCAGAGCCCTCCCAAGTCTTCCCTCCTTACTAAGAACAAATCCCAAAGGCTTTTAACAATAGTTGATAAGACCCTGCCTGGCCTGGCTCTTGGTTGCTCACTGACCTCCTCTCATTCACCATCTTGTGAATCTCGGCTTCAGTCATACTAGCCTCCTTGTTTCTCAAACCCTCTAAGCATGCTCCCATCTCAGGGCCTTTGCATTTACTGTTTCCTCTACCTGGAACCCGTTGCCCCCCGATATCTGCCTGGCTTGCTCCCTCACTTCTCTATTCAAATGTCACCACCCTGACTGCCCCATTTAAAGAGTTCCCTTCCCCTATCACCTCTAGCCCTTTTAGCCTGCTTTACTCTTCTTTATCAAACTTATCAGGACCTGATTGCCTTCACCTATTAAAATTTAAGCTCCATGATAGAGGAAATTTCTTCTATTTACTCCTGTTTCCACAGTACCTAGGACAGAGTTTGACCTGTATTGGTCATTGAATAGACATTTGTTGAGTGACAGAATGAATCATCTTAGCTGGCTGAAAATAAAATGAAGCTCATTACTTTTTCAGGACATTCGACTAGGCACCAGACTAAGTTCTTTCCTATTGTATGAGAGTGGGAATAATCTTTAGAGTGCTTGGTTATTCATTCAATCAAGGCATATCCTGCCTGCATCTATCTGCAAGGTGTTAGATGCACGAAATTAAAAAAAAAAAAGTACGGTGCATGTCCTTTACCCTTATGGTGCTCACACTCCAACCCATTTCCTTTTATGATCTATTTTATTGACTATCCTTCATTCTAACTCTTGCCTGTCATTGGTATGTACGCTGCTGAGCTTAAGGCGTAAGGCAAGAGGCTGACGTAATTTTATGCTGTCCCAAAAGTCCTTACCCATTAATGGAGATCATGCGGTCCGACACCTTAAATAATGATCATCACTACACACACTGGACAAAATCATCAACCTCATTAGGAAAGCATGAGTAAATCAAATTACCCAGTGACTAGAAGTACTATTACAAGGCCTTTTTCTCAGATGCTTCTAAATACCTGGCAGTTATATTGCTCCCTCACAGATTGGGTTCCCTAGGAAGCAGATGCTGAGACACTCCTCTTCCTTGAAGGGTACCTGAGAGAGCAGAAAAGTAGTCTCAAATGATTCCTCAGACATAGGTCATTCTATTTAGTGTTCCATGTGACTCTATTGCTATGGCCACAAATTGTCCAGGGGTTGGTATACAGGAGCGGTTCTCAACCAGGGGAAATTCTGCCCTCCAGAAAACACTTGACAATGTCTGGAGACACTTTTGGTTGTCATAACTGAGGGACAGGGGTGCTATTGGCATGTAGTGGGTAGAGGCCAGGGATGTTGCTAAACACCCTACAATGCTTAAGACAGTCCCCACAACAAAGAATTGTCTGGCCCAAAATTTCAACAGTGCCCAGGCCAAGAAAGCCTGATTTATGGTCTGGCCTGTGGCCTGTGAGGTGGCCTTAATCTTATATAGATAGTAAATAGATGAACCAATCAGGTGCTCTTTCTTGGAGAGTTTGATTGTAATACATAGAGAGAAATTTAGATGGTAGAGAGGTGGGGAAGTTAAAAAAAGTCAGAGAGCTAAAGAAGAAAACAGAACTCACAAGGCAGTAGAAACGATGAGTAAGGAGAAGGTGGAGAGAAGAGAGAAGCTAGGATACTGTGAGAGTTTGAAGACTACAGCAGCAAAGGCATATACAGACAGAAGCAGACATATGCTTCCTAGTGACTGTTGTTCCCCATCCTTCCTTATGTTTCCACGTATCCTTAAAATACCCGTCATCACCTAAGCCCATCCCTGTTCCTTACAGCCTTAAGGAGACACAGCACATTACAGAACACATCTGCAGGAGACTGAAATCAAGATGATTGCTACTGCTGATATCTGAAAGTATATTTAAAAATCAGAGGGAACGGGTTTTAAACCAGGAACAGTTTATGTAAGTCTACAAAAGGACAAAATGCCTTTTGTCCTCACCTCCAAGTTATCACCAAAAAGTATTTTGTAATTCCAAACTGGTTGTGTTCCGAAAATGGAAAAGATCCAAATGGAAAAACGAAAGTAATGATTTTTGCCCACAGGGATGTGATTCCACCATTTCTGTTGTGCAAAGCTTTGTATTTTGGGACAGACGACAAAATGCTACCCTAGGCCAAAAAGCACAAATGCCTTCATTTTCTGTGGAGTGTAAAAATATACCTTTCAGAGGCAGCATTCCACCAAAATAGTGTCCATGTGTCATGAAACTGACTCAGAACTGTGGTGCTAGTCTCCCTGCCCTAGGTCCTTATGAGGCCCAGAGGAAATCTGCCACGATGAGGAAGATGTAACAAGAAAGGAGCAGACATTTGCCTCACCTCTGCCATGCCACCAGACTAATTTCCATGCAGGAATGTGATGAAGGAGTGGTGGTTAGTGATCAAGCTAAATGTCACCCTTTAGCTGCAAAGCCAGATTATGCATGGGGTATCACAGTAGCTTCATAAAGTCTAGAAGAGGTTAACGCTATTGGTGTCCCACTCAGATCCCCTTTCCCCGGGTGCTGCACCCATCCCCAGTTGCTGTGAGCGTTGGCTGCTATGGGCCCATTGCCCCCATCTCCAGAGAACCTCCCTTGGTGAAACGGGGAACTTCCTTGCTGTCCCCTACTCCCCAGAAATCCACAACTAGTGACTGACTGACACGGGGAAGCAAAAGCCCAGCTCCCTTGCCTCAAAATGGGGCCAATTCTGTGGTGTAATTTGTGCTCCAGAGCTCCTTGTGGGATCAGGCTGAAGTTAGTCTCACTTCCCTGCTTCGCTTGACTCCCTGATCAGCCTTCCCTCCACCTTACGCTGCTTCCCTCGTGCCCCTTCACCTGAGAGCTGCTCTCTTGATAACTTACTTGTACAGGAATCCCCCATTTAGGGCTCTCTTTCTGCAGAACTTTACCTAAGGCTAGGTTGACCAACGATCCTGGTATGCCTAGGACTGAGATTTCCTGGGACACAGGAATTTTAGTGCTAAAAAAACCAAGAACATGCTGGACAAACCAGGACCAGTGGTCATCCTACCTAAGGCAGATAGATACTTGCATTGTGAACTTTGCCTCCAGGGACTTGGGTGATCTGAATAACATAAAAAAATTCAGGGGCTGGCCCCGTGGCGTAGTGGTTAAGTTTAGCGCATTCCGCTTCGGCGGCCTGGATTTGTGGGTTTGGATCCTGGGTGTGGACCTACACCACTCATCAGCCATGCTGTGTCAGGGACCCACATATAAAGTAGGGGAGGATTGGCACAGATGTTAGCTCAGGGCTAATCTTCCTCAAGCAAAAAAAAAAAAAAAATGAGGAAGATTGGCAACAGATGTTAGCTCAGGGCTAATTTTCCTCAGCAAAAAGAAAAATTCAGTGATGTTCTGGTAAACCAGCTACGCAAAAAAGAAAAAAAAAAAAGCCTTGATTTGCAGTATTTGCCAATTTTTGTGGGGTAAATATTCCCACTATGGCTGATTTCAAGCTACCAAAGGTGGGTTTCCTGGACAGTATATTTAACAATTGGCTCTCTTGAGCCAGTATAAGCCAGCTCCAGTATACAAATTCCCACAGCAGAAACTGAGAACTTTCCTAAGCTTCCTCATGTGTTCAAATAAATGGATATGTAGGGCCAGTGATGCAAAATTTTGTTACTAAGGATACTCTAAAGCAAATAAATCTAAGGTCTTATTGGAGAATGTAAATTTGAGCTCAAGGAGAAAGGGCCATAGAAATAGGTTTTGAGAAAAGACTGTAATTATTATCACTGTGACTGCTTTTTGTGGGCATCTGAAAGGCTATCTTTGAACTTATGGAGATGTTACCAGCATGATGTTATCAGCATCACTGATAGATTAGATGGCATTTGGCCCAAATTCTTAACACTCGAACAGCACATGACTGCTGAAGAAATTGGCCCAAATTATTTTGCCCTGAGATTTTACCTGATAGAGGGCTTTAGGCTGAAAATCATCTCACATTGTACCTGTAAGCTTCTTCCTGACTTTTATCATGATGGCTTCTTTAAGCCAATCTGAAGCTTTAAATTATTGGCCCACTCATATTTCAAAGTCATCCATCCCCTGAGGACAGTGGTAGCATAGGTTGGAGCAGTGTTAAGTGAAATGTCAGCAATTATTAGATGTGCTTACAGTTTTTTTCCCCTGCCTTTTTTTTTATTAAGTATGTGAGTGGGGGGAGGTGGGGGTGAAGGTTTGGCAACTCTCAAGATGGAAACAAACTTTTTAGCCCTATGTAGGAAGGGGAAACTGTAAATGCTTGGGTTGCTTTAACAAGAGAGAAAGAGTTAACCAGGGATTTGATTAAGGCAGTTAAGATTATAAAGCCTGCAAGGAAGAATTGATCAGCTCTTTCTGTTTACAGCGTCTCATAATCTGAGAACAAGAAGATCACTCAATGAAATTCACAGCTTTTAAATTCAGAATAAACAATAAAAAGGGAATTCATCTTATGGAGTTCCATAGCCATCAATAGAGTTTAACACTGCAAGAGCTCACTGGGTTAAAAGCCAGAAAATAAAAAATTTTACCTTTATTGTTTTTTTCATTACAAAAGTAATACATGCTTTTTATAAAAAAATCTGCAAAAGTAAAAAGAAATAAAAACACAATAGCTGTTTGTGTTTTGCTGTATTTTATTTTCAGCCTTTTCTTTATGTGTGCCTGTCTGTTGTTTCGATTTTATTTTCTAATATAGTTGTGATCATGCTGTAATTTTGAAGTCAGTTTTTTCCCTTAATATGTTAGGTGGCAGAGTAGACTTTTATAAAAATGACCGTGTAAAGTTATGAATGCTATTAGTCTTTGCTGAGAGGCAACATAAAAGGTACATTATTTATTGAGTGTCTACTATGTGATAGTCACTATGCTAAATTTCATGCCACTGTGTATTATCAACGTCAGGAGGGAATTTACCTCTTCTTTTTTTGGAATATAAGACATAATTCATTCTGTAAATGATTTTACTGAACATCTATCCAGTACAGATACCATGTTAGGCACTGGAGAATATAACTATCAACAAAATTAACACCATCCTGTCCTTATAGAGATTAAAGTCTATTCATTGATTATTCATCTATTCATTACTTACACAAATAACTATGGAGCTCTTATAATATGCAAAACACTGCACTTGCAGATTAGATCCATGGAAAACATCTTGGAAAGGAGAGGAACTGCTTACACTGAGAATTAAATACTAGAGAATGAATGATACTTCCATATCTAGTTTGACTCTAATAGGCAGATACTGAGTTATACTATCAAGTTGATAGTATTGACCATAGTAATGCTAATACTAATAGCAAACACTTGTATAGCACTTACTATGTGCTAGGGACTGTTCTAAGGGCTTTATATATATTTACTATTTGATCCTCACTATAACCCCATGAGATAACATTACCATATTTCATTGAATTCAAAACCCCATTGGACATAAGGCACATTCTGATTTCAGAGTTGTTAAAACATGGAAGGAAAAGTGTGTCTTAAATTTGATGAACTATTACTATTATCCCCACTTTACAGATGAGGGATCAAGAGATTAAGTAGCTGAGCCAGTATTTGAACCCACTCAGTCTAGTTCCAGAGCCTGAACTCTTAACCAATATCCCAAACCATTGGTGAGACGACACTTGGCCCAGAGGCGTCGAAAGAAAAATTCAGGCTCTGTAAGTCAACTTAGTAGGGCCCAGACCAAGAGGAATAGAAAAGAGAACAATCTGTGGCAATATCAGATGACTAGACAGTCATTGGCCTGGGTGTTCTTAATGGGTGAGGGAGTGTGAGGTGTGCTTGGAAGTCCAGAAACTGGGTTCCAATTCCAGATCTATTATAACCATCTGTGTGACCTTGGTTATGTCATTTGGTCTTTCTGCACCTATTTTGTCATCTGTAAAATAAGGGCAGGGCTGGAGCATTTCAGTGTCTCAAACTTTTTTGACTGCAACCCACAGAAGGAAAACCCACATTGTGACATAGAACACACACACGTACACACACTCACACACACTTACCTAACTGAAACCAAAGTGTAAAAACAATACTTAATCTTGCTTGTGCAATGTATTCTGATATTTTCTAATCCATTCCATTCCATTCCATTAAAACATTGTTGGTTGCAAGTCATTAAACTGATTTCAGGATTCACTAATGAGTAGTTTGAAAACAACTCATACAGATGCTCTCTAAGCTTCTCTCTCTCCAGCTAGAAAATTCCATGGCATAAGGGGACTTCTGGGGTGGAGGTGGGGGCTGGAAACCTCAGGAAAGAGAGAGTTGACCCTTTTGCCTTATAAATACTCATTTGCTTTTTAATTAGATCATGTTTTCACTACCCTCAGCAGAAAGTTCTTGTCATTAAAACCATTTGGCAATTACCACTTGAGGGCAAAGATTCCTGTACTATGTTCCATGGCATATTTAGTGAGAACTTAATTGGTGTGCCTGAAAAAGGCTTCCACAGTCACATAAGTATGGAGAAGAGCTCCTGACTCTATCCTCCTCTTAGAGTTTCAACGCATATTAAAGGCTCCAAGAATTCCAACAGGCAAGAAACTTGCTTATCTTTATAACCTAGTGTTTTTCCAATCTTACTGACCCCAGAACTATTTTTCAAGAAAGAGTTATTAACATCATACAGAACATTAATGTTCCGAGGAACTTGGCTTGGAAAATGCTCCTTTAGGGAATTCTAGAACTTGTAAAATATTAAGACAACTATAAGTTCTTTTTACTGTTATAGAAAGCTATCTACCTTTACCCAAATATATAGTTATCCTTCTTGGTGAGAGAAGTAAAATTTAGGACAGAAGCCCAGAGAATTGAGAAACTTGCCAGAAAAAAAGATCTTAAATTCTTTTTTTCAAAAAGGTCTTAAATTCTTGAAAATAACAAAAGATGGACAGTTTTCAGACTACTATGCCAATGAATACTATAGTACTTTCTTGATCATGAAAGATGAAGAAACGGACACTGTACCCACCAACTACATATATAATGTATAATATGTATAAATGCTAATAGTGTGATTTTAATATATATATAATTTTTAAAAAATCATACTACGAGAATCTCTCCTTCTTCTTGGTTTAAGTCGCACAAGTCAATTAGAAGTAGTAGAATATTAAAGCTAGAATTAAAGGCAAACTGGTGTCTATCAGTGAATAAGGGTCATATTTTACAATGTTTTTCTCTTCTCATTTTCTCTCAGATCTGAGATAAAAGAAACAACTTCTTTATCAAGTAGAGATTGGGCCACCAAGAAGCAACAGTGAATACTTTTCTTTAGTAAAAGGCTGCCTCTCTCTACTGATAAAAAACAAAGACAGCTGGTAATGTAATCTTCAAAGGGGTGGGGGGGGGGAGGGAGGAGGGAGGAGGGGGAGCGGGAGAGAGAGAATAAGATGAAGAGAGAGACAGAGACACTGGGCATGTTTGGGGGGGCAGTTCGTGGCTCATCCTTATTTTTCTTTTCTTTGTAATTTCTAAGACTCAGAAATCACCCTATTATTATTCCTGGTAACCTGGAAACAAATTACTAGACATCTATCAATTCAAACTCATTTAATATGACCTTAGCGGTATTTTCTTCAAACATATTTTTATTTGTTTGGGGGAAAAGCTGTTTTTCTTTTATAGAACACAATTTAACAGCAAGTAAGCGACTTCAGAGATGCCCTGACTCAAATACGGTTTTGATGGCACACCCAATTTCTGGTGTAACTTTCTAGAGGTCAGTTTGGCAATGCACATCAAAAGCCTTACAAATGTAAACATCCTTTAACACAGCAGTTCCATTTTTTGGGCATTTATCTTGTAGAAAGAATCAGAGATGTTTATAAAGGTGTACAAAGGATATTAGTCACAATGTTGGATATAATAGTGAAAAATTTGACATAACCTTAATATTGAGTGATTCAGAATTGTCTTGGTGAATGTGGTACAGTCACAGAAGGGAATACTACCCAGCCATTAAAAAAATTACTCTGTAGAGGAATATTTAAACACATGAAAATATTTTTATTATAATTCTGAGGGAAAAACTCAGGTCATAAAACTGTAATATGTTTTTATCCCTGTTTGGTTTAAAAGAAAAAAAAAATCTGAATTCACACACACACACACACACACACACACACACAGCCCCACCCCTGAGAGAAAGAAAGAAAGTGTATAAACCACATTTTTATAGTGGTTATCTCTGAGTGGTGGGATAATAGATAATTTTTCTTTTCCCATTTGTACTCTCTGCTTTCCAAAATTTCCTTGAGCGGTGTATTTTACCTCTGTAATTAAAAAAAGGACAACATAAAGAAACGATCTTTATTTAATATTTAGTCTCACTATCCTATTTCTCAAATATACCTTAAACCAAATTGGTACTTTTTGATATCAATAAACAAAGCTTCTAAGCATATATTGATATTCCACATGAGTATCTAAGAAATTGGTGACTTCTGGGGCTGCCTCCATCCGCTCAGGTAAATCAGTGTCTTTATGAGTGTCTATGTCTACGGGCCTGACCTTTCTGGAAGTGGGCACCAGTGTGATATGGTTTGAAAGGTGTGAGGATGATCCACCGGGCCCCTCAAAGTTCTTCCCTCACAGCTCAGAGATTATGGCTGATGTTCTACCACAAGAGAGCCATTCCTCAGGCTTACGGCTTTTCACCCTATTAAAATGCAAATAACCCAGGAGAAGCACACATTAAACTTTACCTGTCACCTGGGTTAAATGAATATAACACATCATTTTCTGAGAATAGGTTTTAATGTGGAAGACATGCGATTCCAGGTGGGGCAGGCAAAGAGAATAAAGGATGAATGAATATACACAGTATCTGAGGAGTAATTAATATTCATTATAGTAATATTTTTATTTACGGTTTATGAGTCACTTACAAGTATGTTATCACATTTAATCTCAATTAAATCAAATAGAATGGCTGCCATTAAGGCGACTTAAGCAGACCAGAGATTTGGAAAAATACAGAAGACAAAATCTGTAGCCTTTATAATTGTTCTAGAACCATTTCTAAAAAGTCCCAATTCCTCTCAACTACATACACTGCTTTGTCTTGCCCCTTTTATCTTGGCACCTCCTAAGCATGTGTGATACTGTCCAGATAACAACCACATGTAGATAGTAGGGTTAGACCCAATCAAGAAAATAAGACAACTTCTTACTTAATACATTACCAATGTATAACACAAAGACAGGACCACCACCTTCTGAGAATTTTTTGTTGTAAAAGACAATGGCCAACTGGAGACACACATATAAAAGCATCTAATCAAATACTTTAAAATGTCTGTGAGCATGGATCTTTTTATTAACCCATGGAAAATGGAAAAGAAAGAAAAGGACTAGAAAACGGCAATGATAGAAGAAGGCCGAAGAATGAAGGGAGATCATATAAAATTACTTCCTCTCTATAAAATATATAAATTAAGTAAAAGATAGTCCAGTGTGGTGGTTAAAAACACAGACTCTAGAACTGACTTCTTGGGTTTGAATCCTGGCTCTGTCATCCACTCACTGTGTGACTGTGTGCCTCACTTTCCTCTTCTTTAAAATGGATATAATAATGGTATCTACCTCATAGGTTGCTGTAAGGACTAAATTAGTTCACATTTGTAACATTGCCAGGCACAAAGTAACTGTCTTAAAATGATGGTTAAACCCTCATACATACTCATGTCTGACCAGAAGGAAATGCACCAAAATGTTAACAGATGTTAACTCCATGTGGTAGAAGTATGGCTTTTTAAATGCCAAAAAAACTCAACCTATATACTTTTATAATCAAAGAAAGGGTGGTATAAATTAACAATATTCATCAGAGGAGCTTGACCATTTAATATGCATTGTTATATTAATAGGATGTTCCAATATTAAATTTTCAGTTAACTAAGGCTGTTCCTCTTAGTGTTAATTATTAAAATATATTTAATTAAAATATATTATATTTATTAATAATATATAAATATAATTAATTATAAAATATAATTAATAAAATTGTAAAACTGGAAAAGAAAAAGAATGAATAGAGGTCAAGGATAAAAGAGGGATAAGAATACTTAAAGAAAGGAAATACAATGGGATGAAGTTCCAACTTGAAGCCAGGGAGTATTTAATGAATTATATAAAGATAAGGAATTACAGAGTCACAGTAATACATAGTGAATTATCATATCATAATTATATGATATCATAATTATCAGCTTTATGAAATGAAGTGCTATGAGCAGAACTAAAGACTCAAAAATATTAGTGAGGTTAGCACTGGAGAATACATTGCAGGAAACAATTATGCGTTAACTGAAGACTGGACAAAATGGCCTAATTGGTCGTCCCCTTCCTAACCTTCTGAATTCACCCACCAAGTTATACTTCAGGATGATTTATGCCTCCAGCGCATTTGGCAGAGATGATTGTAATTCGACAGTTAATTCTTAGCTACCAAGATGCAACGAAGAGGTTAAGCAAGGAAAGCTGACAACAACTTACTGGAAAGGAAGTGCTGGGATGCTGGGCCAAAGTCCCTGTGGGCTTCATGCAGCTGCCTGATGCGGTCCTCAACGGCCACCTGGGAGGAAGAGGAGAAGTGATATTCTCTCATCATATATAACGAGGAGCAATTAAAACAATGTATCCTTTTCGGTAAGATCTTTTGGGTTTCTAAGGCTGGAACACTAAAGCAACAATTTATAACCCTGGTTTTAATATCCGCTTACCGTATATGGCCTCCGAGACTCATTTTTATCAAACCAAGGCCAAACAAAAAAGATGTGCTCTCTTGACAATGTTAAAATGAGATTTTTTTTAGCCTACTCATTGGCAGCCACAAATGAACTACTGCTCCAATTAGTGCCATCAAAAAAGCAAACTCTAAATCTTTCATGAAAAGGTCAGGGAGGCTGCCATTGGCTATTATACTCAATGACTAAAGGATCTCAGAAATGACAGATATTTTGTCTTAGTCAGTCTATTGTTTTTGACTAATGTTTTTTGGAATAATATTCATCGATAATTAATGGATCACTGAGGGATAATTAGTCATTGATAGTTAATGAGTAACCAATAGCTGATTAATACTTAAGTATCAAAGAAGTAGAGGCAAGGCTTAAATTTAGGGTAATTACAGGGTGGACAGTGAGATGGAAGAAATTTTCAGATTTCAGTTTTTAGTAGACTTGGTGGCAATGGGGTAAAAATTCTCTCCCCTTTTTCCTGTTAGGTTTTTCTATAATACATTGACTCAGGATCCTGATAGCTTAGTGAATTCTATTCTGGGTGGGGAAAAAAAGGGAAGAATTTTATAGGTGAAATGGTATACTTTGTCATCTGGCATTTTGCCAGCCAGATATGAGTGGTGGCCCCAGGTATTCTAGCTCCATGACTCTGGATCTTAAGTTGGTTCTGAACAGCTCATGCTAAACTAGGGGTTGGTCAGCACTTGCCCGGAGCCATCAGAACTCAAGTAGGTTCACTCCCGTGGTGTGGATCACTCCTAAGAGATAAAACAGATCTTAAACTCATCTGAAAAGCGGCTCAGATAGTCTGGTCTAAAGCCAACTCTGATGTTCCAATATCAATCAGGTGCCTAGCATAGATCCAGAACAATCTTCTTTTTATATTTTCTCCCTAGCCTCGCCCATCTGTGCTTGGACCAAATATTTGGAAAACCAAGTAGAGTTGCAAAAAATGCAGCATTTGCTTCATTGTTACGCACACAAAATCATGAGCAACACTTCAAACCTACCTTCCCAGCTTTATGATCCTGCACTCCCAGCCAACCTCTTCCTGCCTGCGATATTCCATCCAATATAACACTTGAGAGACTTGTTCCTGCTGCTCCTTCTCTCTGGAATGCTCTTATCTCCCTTCTTTGCCAGGTCAAGGCTGCTATATGTTTATATGCTTACTTTCCAATATCCCGGGTTAGAAGCGATTGCTTCCTCAGCATTCTCACAGCACATGGTTTATACGTGGAGAGCTTCTATCATGTCATCTGTTTTACTTATATGGACGTGAGTATCTCCTGCAATTGATTGTAAACTCCTTGATGGCAGGGACCACTGCTTGCTTATCTCTCCTCTCCCACCCTCTCCCACCCTCTCCCACAGGATGCACTGAACCCTGTACATAGTAAGTGGTAGCAAATATTGGTTTAATGACTAGTTGACCAAACTAATGAATAAATATGTGTGTGTGTGCGTGTGTGTATGTGTGTGTATGTGTGTGAGAGAGAGAGATGATGGATATGGGAGAACAAACAAGAATGCCCACTGGCACTGACTGCACGTCCTGGGTAAATTATTCTAATCTTAACTTTCCTTATCAGTAAAATGGGACAATGGTATATCCTACCCAATAGAGTTTTTGTGGGAATTAAATAAGATGATACATGTGAAGTGTTTATCCTAGTTTCTGTCACACAATAATTGCTCAGGCCGGCCCGGTGGCGTACTGGTTAAGTTCACGTGCTCCGCTTCGGTGGCCCAGGGTTCGCAGGTTTGAATCCCAGGTGCCGACCTACGCATCGCTCATCAAGACGTGCTGTGACAGCGTTCCATATACAAAATAGAGGAAGATGGCCATGGATGTTAGCTCAAGGTTGATCTTCCTCATCAAAAATATAAAAAAAATTCTAAAAAAAATAATTGCTCAATAAATGTTAGCAGCTACTGTTATCATTGCTATTATGGTTAATAAATGGAGAGGAATAGGTTATAATGTGTAAGGCGCCACATATAATACAAAAATGGCTAATATTTATTAAGCACTCTGTGCATGACACTATGAATTAACCTATTGAATCTTCACAATAACTGTGGTAGGAAGTAATATTATCTCCCCACTTCATTGATGTAGAAACTGAAGCACGAGAGCTTAAAAAAAAATCCCAACACAAAATCTGCCGAAACTTAAGTAGTTAGTAAACTGGCGGAGCCAGGATTTAAACCCATTCAGTCTGGATCTTGCTCTTAACTGCTATCCAAGAGATTAAAGTTGAAAAAAAAAAAAGGATTTCATAAATATTTAGTAAGCAGTTGGCCTTTTAATTTCTTTATTTGTTAATCAATTAATTTATTGAAAGCAGACCAAATCTAGTGTACATATCTATGAAACTTTGGTCATCAATATATTTTATGATCCAATGCAAGGTCAGCTCCTGGTCTTGAAGAATGTGATACCCTAAGATTATAGAGAAAGCTTGTAGAAGACACATGCAAATGAATGTTTGGAATACATAATTATTTATAAATGCAGAATGGGTCATTTTGTGAATAAATTAATCAAGGGATGAATGCGAAAGTTTGGGGGTGGGGAGGAGGGGACAAAGAGGCCATATGGGAGTGGACACTGACCAGAAGTCTTTTCAGGTACTGAGAAAGAAATCCAAAGGAAATATGCAAACAGGGAAGGAGCATGACTACGCCACAGGCCATGTCCTCTGGCAATGTTAGTAGCTTCCTAGAGACCACGCAGATGCAGCATCTAAGTCCATTATAGGCCCCTGATCTCTGAAGGTTGCTTCTTTCTTATACAAGGAGGACTCCACTGGTGTTTCCAGTGTACACCAATATTGTCAAGAATTTAAAATGAGATAAAAGTTGAAGTCTCATCCTTATAACTCAAACTTAAGAAAATGCATGGGAGTGAGACTGAAATTAAAAAAGCATCATGTAATGAAAAGAAAAACTCAGGAAATAGTCTTAAAATACCTAAAGAATTAAGCATAAAATATTTATTTTCACAAATTATCTTTGGAGAATTGTATTGCACGGTTGAATGCACAATTGAATAAACAAAGAAATAGTTTTAAGAAAGAGAAAAACTTGAAGGCACACAAGATCTTCACAAACTGTAGCCACTTAAGAACAAAGCATTTTATTCTGTGAGCAATTAGGCAAGAAAAGGAAATTTGATAAACTTGAAACAATAGCCTCTGTGTATTAGATCTTTCTAAATGGCTGTGTTTTTAACCAATATAAAGTACTATATACAAACTAGGAAGCAAAAGCCAGAAATGATACACCAGTACCTTGCATTCTGGCACAATTAGTTCTTTACTCAGTTAATTATTTGTTCACTTTGTATTCATATGTTAATACTGAAAACGATATGCAGGAAATAAATGCTATAGTCTCTGATCTTTGGAAGCATAAAGGTTGGAGGCGAGGAGTAGAGACAAGTTGAGGAAAGGCCTGAGGCAGAGGAACATTGGTGCTGGAGAGGGCAGTGAGACACAGTTAGCCAGGAATGTCGGAAGCAGATGATGCAAAACAAGGCATTCCAGACTCTGAGGCTCAAGACTTAACTCCATAGGCCAAGGGAACCGCTAAAGACTTCTGAGAGATGACTCAAGATTTGAGAGGAGGGCTGGCCCCATGGCTTAGCGGTTAAGTGCTCGAGCTCTGCTGCTGGCGGCCCGGGTTCGGATCCTGGGCGCACACCGACACACCGCTTCTCCGGCCATGCTGAGGCCGCGTCCCACGTACAGCAACTAGCAGGATGTGCAGCTCTGACATACAACTATCTACTGTGGCTTTGGGGGAAAAAATAAATAAATAAAATTATAAAAAAAAAAAAAAAAGATTTGAGAGGAAAGTTGAAGTTTAGGGAGATGAGTCTGTTAGCGCGGTGTAGAACACATTCAAAAGGGACCTGGGAGCTGAGACCAGATAGAGGCTGTTGCAATTGACTAGACTTGGGTGACGTGCGTTGGAATTAAGACTGTGTTGCCCAGGGCCGGCTCCGTGGCTTAGCGGTTAAGTGTGCGCGCTCTGATGCTGGCGGCCCGGGTTCGGATCCCGGGCGCGCCCCAGGGCACCACTTCTCCGTCCAACGCGAGGCCGAGTCCCACGTACAGCAACTAGAAGGATGTGAACCTATGACATACAACTATCTACTGGGGCTTTGGGGGGAAAAAAAATGAATAAATAAAATCTTTAAAAAAAAAAAAAAAAAAAGACTGTGTTGCCTGGAATGGGAAAGAAAGCACAGATGAGGAGGTATTTTGAAAGAAGGAAGAACTAACTGATTTTGGTGTTGGAGCTTAATTTTTGAAGAAGCAAATAGAACTTCTGGATTTCCAGTGTGGAAGACTGGGAGAATGAGGATACTGCTGATGGAATTATGGAAATTAGAATGGGGAGGAATGGCATAAGGTATATGAATTCATCAGGAACATGATGAATTTGACATAAGAGTGAGACCTTTAACTGGAGAGGTTATGTGGAGCCAGCTAGAGATGAGCAATTTGTCTCAGTCATTAAAGGAAGGAGAGGAAAGTGAGAATAAAGGGGGTAAGACTGAGCATTAGAAGGTGAGCAAGGTGGGAAGAGCCGAAGGAGTTTAAACAGAATTATTTAAAGAGACAGGAAGAACCCAATTTCCTCTGAATTAATAGGCAATAACTGTTTCCTTTTATAAAAAGTAATACAAGTATAACATCTTTTTGGAAGCATATATCCTGTTTCTACTATTAGATCATAGATCACGAAAGCTTAGAACTGGAAGAAATCTTATGTATTGATACACGAGGGTCTATTCTTTAGAACTATCCCAGATGGGCAGAAAACTGCCATCTGCTCCAAGAGTACTTATAATCTAGTCTGCAGCGATTCTTCAGTAAAAGCATGACAGGGGAAAAAAAAGGTCTTTTTTTTTTATATGTGCCGTGAGGACAAGGACACATCTTTCTTTTCCTACTATGTCCCCAGTGACTAGCACAGTTCCTGGAGTATAGCAGGTGCTCAACTAATATTAGTTGAATGAATTAGTATATAGTTGATTCAAGGATCTTCACCATAGCAACTATATTGTGAATGAAGAATTTCTCTTGCGAGATTCCCAACGCAAGTTTTTGAAAAGACCCTCCCTCCCTCCTTTCCTTTCTTCTTTCCTTTTTGATGATAAAGTTAAAAACAGGAAAGAAGAAAGCCATTTCGATTCATCGTGCCCACAGTACTGGATTAAAACAATTTTTAAAGCAATAATTTGTAAGAGAAATCAAGAGCCCAGATCTCCTCTGAAATTGTTTTAAGTTTTAAACAATAAGATTTGAGAGCCATGAGGACTATCTATTATTCTCCTTCGCTTTCTCATTTCAGATGAGTTCTGTAGGCAGTATACTGTTAGCAGAGACCTCCCTTCTTTCAAACCATTAAGAAATGTCTCCACATTCATTCAAAAGATATTTACTAGAACACAAGTTCCTTGTCCATAAAGATAGGGACCTTGTCTGTCTCATTCACAGTTTAGCACAGAGCCTAATACATAGGAGATGCTCAATAAATATTTGATAAATGGATGAATGAAAAGACTTTTTGAGTTCTTGCTGTTAGGCACTATGCTAAGTATGATTATGGTAGACCAGAAAGTGCAATTTTGGGAATACTGAATGGGCACTAAGTCATTCAACTAAATTAATGATAACACACTCCATTCCTAGCTGTGACTGTTTCCCAAAGCTCAGTCCATTCCTCTGTATATTTTGAAGGCTATCTTTAATTTTTTCTTCAAAATTGCTTTAAATAAGCCAAAAAGAGAAGAAAAAGGCCAGATAACATGGGGCGCTTAGAAATGATTTCAAATAAATTTGTCTAAATGCAAATGTTTGTTACTTATCTTTGTTTTTTTATGTTTTAATCGAGGTATAATTGACATATAACATTACGATAGTTTCAGGTGTACAACATAGTGATTTGATATTTACATATATCACGAAATAAACTTAACTTTGTTTTAAATTCTCAATGGTTTCCACATTTTTTTTTGACCTGTTAGTTAATTACTTTTAAATTTGTATCTTCACTGGAGGTTTAGGAGAGCCAAGGAGTCTCTCCTGATGTGGAAATACGTTGCTAGACAATGTGATTTCTTCCTAATGGCCACGTGTTCTTACTGGCACTATCTACATAAATCGTGTTTACTCCAGTCTTGGGCAAAGATGTAACTGGGCATGTACATTTCAATTTTCTGGCTCTCAGTTTCTTTAGATCCTTGATAAATATCCACGGGCATGCAAGAACCAGACATCACACCTACACTAATGAGCCCATAAAAAAACAACTCTCCTTGTGCTGTGATGCTAGTGAATAAACAATGCACATGCACACAAATGACTCTCTACAGTCTATTCGTGAATTTTTGTCCCGCAATTTTGCAGTTTGTACAGTTTTCTGTACACATGAGTCTGTGTTGGGGGAGGCCTTCATAATTCATTCTTACTTCCAAATCCTTACTTGTAACACTCACACAATACATGCCCAAACATTATCCTGGAAACTCTCCTGAGATTTATTACAGTTTCAGTTCAAATCCTTTTAACTAATTGTAATCCTTTTCAGTTAAAATCCATTATTCTTCCAATTCTGATTTCTTTTGAGTTGTGACTCAAAAACCTGGTCTGAGATAAGGGTTGGAATGAGGGCTTGTGATAGGTACAGCTCTATGGCAAAACAACCTGAGCTTGATGAATGCAAAGATTGGCTGAACTCTCTTTTCCTTGAATTTATTTATGCATTTTCCTGACATTGAGACAGTTATGAGTTAAACAGAGTTTCTTGCATTTGACTTCAGGATAGATCACAGGAAAGCAGCCACTGCTAACACAGTGCTCGCTTTGAGTACGAGTATGATTATTAGTTGATTTTTCGTGATTTATGGCATGGATGCTAATGCGTGCCATCTGAGACCATCATTAACACACCTCTTTCTGTGTTCCTCTCTCATAGCTTTTTTCCCCTTCCATTTTATATTGCTGTGCTGATTCCCTTCTTTCTTAATCTCTGACTCCTTTTCTTATTCCCTCTTTTCCCTTTCCTCTCTCCTCCACCCACCCCTCCACCTCCTACTTGCCCTCCCCGATTATGTTCTGTACAACCTACCAAAGAGCACACTCTGCTGAGGCAAACAGATGGAGTCTACAATGAAGAAGCTGTGCATCCCTGCCAGACAGGTGAGGCGTGATGTGAACAGGAGCCCTAGCCTAGAGCCAGCCCAATGCTTCTCCAGGAACATTATTCCTCCCATTCTGACGAACTCTTCCATCAACCAGAAAGCAAGGGAGGACAAACAGCAAGTTCTTTGTCCATTGTTAAGTCTTCAGCTTTCAACTCACGATTTCTAAAATGCACCTCGGAAGTTTGTTTATTGGTTTTCACGCTCATGGAACTGCCCCATTCTGTGATAATGGAGCCAGGTTAGATCAACATTAAGTCGACTTCATAGACCCAAGTACCTTCAGGGTATCATTAATTTTAATTTAGAAAAGCAGCAATCAACCTCCTATCCTGCTTCATTTGTCAAAATCTTTACTTTTTGTTACATTCACAGACTGTTATGAAAAAACGTGATGCAAAGGGAAGAGACCATAGCAAGCATTTCTTCTGCTTTTTTTTTTTGTCTCAGAGATAAGAGAAAAGCTGAATTACTCTGTTTGGATGATGTAACTTGATGCAGATTTTATATTAAAAAAAATAGGTTCCCTTTTAAAAGCTTTCCTAATGTATCTCATGATTTGCAGCAGGAACTAAAGTCAAGTGGCTCTCACCTTGCAAAACCATTACATTAAATCATTTACCTTAACAGCTTCAGCTATTTATTCTCGAGCTTTATTTATTCCACATTTGGAAGATATCATTCTCACAAAAATTTTCCGAGGCCATTGGAGCATTCCTTTCTAGGGGCATTTTGGGCCATAAGTAGCATAATGCTCACATGGTAATTACATAATTATGCCTCCTGGTATTAGAACACAGGAGTGTTCCCAAGGACCAGAAGTGGCAATTTGAAATAATTACCAAGGGGATAAAATAGAACTGGTATCATCTGAAAAGAAAAAAAAAAGACAACATACATAGCAGTTGGCAAATTCATACTAAAAGATGACTGAAGTAGGTTGAAATCTTGAAGATAAATGAAAAATAATAAAGCACCAGAAATCAAACCTTTTTTGTCTCAATGGTGAAACCCTTATATTTTGGGTAATAATACACTTGTAGATTTTCTGTTTGTTCTACTAATCACCTTTTTAATGATGGTTGGGAGGGAGAAATTGCTGAAGTATGCATGCAACAATCTTTAACCAAGGAAATCAAGGCTCCTTAAATCCCACACTATCCTTGCAGCATTTCCAAAGCTTCATGACCTTGACTCCTTCCACAGTCAATTTGAAGGCATATCAAAGAACCTTGTCCGCCACAAGCCCCTGTTTCAGTTCCCAGCTCTCCTCGTCTCAGCCACTGAAAAGCGCCTTTCTTTTCTCTCACTGACGCAGAGCTGCCAAACCAGTATCAGGCCATTCTTTACAAATCAATACACCGGAAGATCTCCTCTACTGTACTTCCAAATCCTACAACATTCAGTCCTTCTCTCTTCTTTGCATATCGGAAAATAAGGTGCAGGTTAAATCAATAAGTACACTTCATGTGTCTTAATAAAGGAAAGAGGACGGAGCAATGCACTTCTATTGTTTCTCGGTGTAGATTTGTCAGAACTGGAGCTAAAACTCGGACTTGAATTCACTCCCTCTCAATTTATACAATCTCTGTCCTTCGGCCTTCTTTACACTCTTCAGACCTAGCGTCCCTTCTCTCCCTGTGCCTCCCTCCTTCTTCACTCCACCTCACCCCAACCCTGAGGTGGTTTGTAAGCTCCCCGAATAGTCATAAGACCTCCCTGAACTATTTTAGATATTTTCACTTCAAATCTAAACTGAAGTTGTTTTATTTTAATGTGGCTTCACATAGTGCAGAAAACTACAGGGGGAAAAAAATTCCAAAATACCATGTGAGCTTTTATGGGAGAAACAAAAGATTGAATTTCTAGGTCATCACAGAAGTAGGTATACTTCCTTGAGAAATAATCTGAGGTACTATATGAGATTCTTCTTTCACTAAAGCAAGAAATCCTAAAATCCATCAGGATACGTGCACTGTACCTTGAGTTTCTTTTTAATCCTCAAGTGAAACCAAGACAGTAAAGTGTAATAAAAATGCATATAGCTCCAGGCTTTGTACCTTAGCAAAGAGAGAAAAAATAAGCTTCTTGACTTAATATGTCTACTATGAATAATCAGCCACTGCATTTTGGGATCTTGCCTTATAACCATAAGGTATAGCAGTGAACTCCACGTTGGTGGTGTGACAAGAATAAAGGATTTTTTTCTTACTTAAAAAAGAGATTTTCCCAACCAGATACATGTGTCAACTTAAAAGAAATGAAAGTGGGGCGGGGGAGAAGTTTCTTGATTTTTAGTAATATATTGTCTGCATTTTACCTGAAGTTGTCCATGAAGTGTGGGCAAGGTAAGATGGGGGTCCTAGGCCGTGCAATGCTGTGGTTAGCACTTGGTTTGGAGGCCTTCTTAGTTCCATTCTCAGATGCTTAGCCTGTCCTGCCCAAGTACTGGTTCTTAGATAATTAATACATATCCCTAGGAAGATCAATGATAGCTCATAACAGGCTTCTAGTATCACAGCTGTATTTGCATTTTAAGAGCAACTTTAAATAATTAAGCAATTAATTACTCAAATACTTATTGAGTGCTTATAAGGCACTTTGCTAGCAGAGGAAGGAGAAAAAAATAAATAAGAAGACAAGGAGCCTATCTTTAATGAAATTATGGATTAGATATTTACAAATAGGCATAATAAAGTAGCATGGGAAAGATTTTAGTGTAGTGCAGTCATTCCCTGATTTGACAGTGCTTCACAACTACCTGGGAAGTTTTTTAAAAATACAGATTCTTAGCTCATCTCTAGAATTTCTGACTTAGTCCATTTGGGGCTGAGGCTGGAGAATCTGTACTTTCATTAAAGCTCCACCGATGATTCTGACATAGAGCCTGTTTTTTGAGCCACTGATGTAACGGAAAGACCACCAGTTCTGTGTGTCAGGGATACCTGAGTTGGAATCCCTTACTAGCAATTTGACCTTCAGCATCTTATCTAATGGTCTATGAGCCCTAGTTTCCTTATCTGCAAATAGAAATATTGAATAACAACAGTGACAATAGTTAACATTTATAGAGCATTTACTGTGTTCCAAGTGTTGTTCTAAGAGCTTTATAGGTATATTTCATTTAAGCCTTTCCTATCTGAAAGGAAACTTGATGAGAGCAGGACTTGGTCTATTTCACTCACTGCTGTATCCCCAGGATCCAGGTCCGTGCCTGTCTCACAGTAGGCATCCAACTAAATATTTGAAAGAATGAGCAACCCTATGAGAAAGGTACTTCTACTATGACTGTTTTACAGATGAGGAAACTGATGTACAGAGAATGGGATGTTGTGAAGTGTGTGTGGTTGGAGAGTCCACTTCCTGGTGCTCAGTAGGTGCTCACTCCTTTCTTTTCCTGGGAACTGTGCTAAAAGCGTTAAGAGAAGCATCAATAGCTACGAGGGGTTACAGACTATCTGGATCAAACTAATGAAGGAGGTTGTTTTTAAGCTGGGCCTTCAAAGTTGGGTAAGATTTTGATGGGCCAAACTAGAGGAAACATTCTGTGTGGCAAGAGCAGTATGAACAATTTTTTGGCACTAAGAAAGGCCCGGATGTGGAGTAGAAACAGGAGGGCTGAACAATATCAGGCTGGAAACGTAGCCTGGAGTCAAACCAGAGCAGTACTTGTCTGTCAGGTTTAAGAATAGAGACTTCATTTAGTTGTTCATGGGAAGGCATTCAAATATTTTTTAAATAATTGATTACTTTAAAATTTTACGTTTATTTATTTTTAACGCATTTACGTGATAACACAATTCAAGAAAAACAACAACAAAAAAATCTTTAAAAAGTGAGTCTCCCTTTTGCTGTGTCCTTCTAGCCATCTTGCTCCACACCCTGGTGGCAACTACTACTAACATTTTCATAGTCTACAGTAATTTTTTTAAATAAAGAAATAACATGGTCAGAGTGATGTTTTAGGATGAACTGAAGCGTGGAGAAAGTAAAGCAACGATAAGCTACCAGAAAAAAAAAAAACACAACAACAAGAGATGGTAGGATAGGATATGATGGCTTAAATGTTAGGGTACTAGAAAGAAGGAGGGGTCAAGGAAACCTCAGACGTTTATCCTGGGTGATGAGGAGATGTGTGAAAATCAGGGGGAACCACCGGTGTGTTGGGGCATGGTTTGATATGACAACCCAAAGCAGTATACCAAAAACGGTTGAACAAAGACTGGATGGAATGATGGAAAAATTATGAGGGGGGTGGTGGTAAATTCTCTTCAAAGCACCTCACATCATTCATCCTGATGGTTAGCAGGACTCCTATTATGGCCTGGGCAGAAATACTATATTTTACTAAAAAATAAAGAAGACCTGTAAAGCATTTAACAGCATCTGCTACAAGGTAAGCACTGAGTAAATGGGAGCTGTTATTTATTTGTGTTAAAAGGTGGGTGTCAGAGCAGAATAGGAGTGGGTGAATCTGGCAGACACATCTCTGGGGGAAGTTCCATATCTAGCTTGCCTCTTTTATGATAAATACTCATCTTGGCCAGTTGGGAATAGCTAGGTGATTTCTATCCTTTAGCAGGATCTAAACAAGTCTAGAGCGGAGAGTATGAGAGGTGAGCTCAAGGATCAATGATTCCCCAAGTATTTTCAAGAGCTGTTATATACACTGCACTTCGTGTTCATCTTGGCAAAGATGGAACATGAGAAATTCCAACTCTCCAGAACCTTGTGTCTTGTGAGAAGAAGACTGCACATAGGACAAATTAGCAACTCTTTAAACGCTAGTCTGTGTTACTGACCAATAAGAGCATTATGAATTTCTAGAAGTGAGAAAGCAACGAGGCCTGGAGCAACCTGGGAGGCTTCAGGAAGGTGGTGACAGAACACCATGGACCTAGATCAGACCCAGAGTCTACGTACCTTAGCATCTCACGTCCATTGAGGAGTATTTTTTGAACAGGCATTTTATATGTCATTAGTGACATAATCTTAATGAATCAGAGATTCCCGAGATTTCAAATAGTATCACTTATACAGTCAGTTTTTTCTTTTATTTTGGTAAGCAACAATTGATCAGTCCCCTTCCTTCTTTTAACCATCTCACATTTGTTTACAAAGAGCTTTCAAAACAATAGTGATTAGAATGTTTTTTTTTGTCTTTTCCTATGTCATAATTTTTAACGGTTATGTGAATATAGACGGTTGGATATAAAAGCACTGAATGATTTTGTGTTTAGATCAAAGTAGTGGATTTTGCATGAGTAAAGAGCTGGTATCACTGCCGCTTCTACATGAAAATGATTTCATTGCACTGATAACAAACTTTCTTGTAGACTTTTCCAAAGTAACGTTAAACCTCATACATAGAACTTGGAACACCTAGTCCTTGATCTAGGATTGAACATACATTTCACATCTTGGAGAAAACTTTTTTTTTATTTTGGTTAGCTGATCTTTTTCTCCCTTCAGGCATTAACCAGTTAAATTCCCTGAAGACTAAAGCATCTTTTGGATGGTTCAAAATGTATACGTAGTGCTAAAAGTTTGCTTTTGTCGTGTTATTTTTTAGTATAAATCCCAAAAAGAAAAATATGTTCTTGCATATGAAAGTATGCTGCCGTAAATTTTTACTGATTTCACTCTAATTTTGAACTTTTAATATTTCAATCCAAGCTGACACTGATATTCAACTTTGTAACATATAGAAAAGAAAGAATTCATCAAAGTAAACTTCCAGAGTAAACAAATCTACAGTCCAAGGATATTTAAACAGATCAGAAACAAACCAGTACTTTTGAAATAACCAGTACTTCATAAGGCAATTTATATGCTAACTGCAGATGATTCTTATCTTGTCACCAAAGCAAAGTCTTTAAGGACTTTAAATACTAAATAGTATGCAAATTAATTTAAATTTTCATCTTAAAAACATAATTTTAAAAAATTCAGGATTTAGATGTTTCACTAATTCAATCTAGTCTTTCTCTCTAAAAGTTAAATGAGTTGGATGAAAACTCAATACCAAGTATTGACAGATGTAAATAAGAACAAAAAACTCATTATTAAGAATTTATGAAAAACAAAAGGTTTTCATGACCTCTCTCAGTACATATGTGCACAGAAGATATGTATCTTTATCTACAGAGCAAGGTGTCTCAACTTCGGCACTATTGACATTTTGGCCTGGCTAATTCTTTGTTGTTCTATCCTGTGCATTAGAGGATGTCTAGCAGGACCCCTGACCTCTACCCACCAGATGCCAGTAGCACTGCCTCCCAGACATTGCCATGTACTCTGGGGGGCAAAAATTGCCCCTGGTTAAGAACCAGTGGTCTATATTAACCGTCACTCTCTACTTCATACACACGAAGTGGATGTTTGAGATAAGAGCTGAGTTCCAGTCTATGACTCTAACCAGTGGGGAAGGAAAATTAACAGTTCAAAGTTATATACAGACTATCCTCAGATCTGCCCAATTCAGGACCCCTCTAATTGGCAGTCTTGGCTCCAGAGCTTGCCATTGGGCTGGCACAGACTTCAGAAGACCTGCATTGTGATCTAATGGCTCCCCCTGCCCAATCCTGCTTCCTTCCCTTTTTCTTCACATGTGTTAGTCTCCCAGAAATCTGCCTTGGCACTTGCTTCCCAGAGGACCCAACCTGCAACACCAATCAATCAATCAGAGCATTCCATTCCCTTAGCCAGATGGGCACACAACTCTATTTTGGCCATTGAGTCAGCCCCAGGCAGTTTTTCAACTCTTGGGCAAGAGTAGTTCTCTCTTTTCTGCTGGGGATATTGAGGATGCTAAGAGGACAGCAGGGGGGCCTGCAGCAGTGTGGCTGCCTGAAACCACCACCACCACCCTTTTTTTTCTTGACTAATCTGAGTTGAGTTTTCTGTCACAGCCAAGAGTCCAACCTAATATACTTTATAATAAAAGGGAAACTACAGAAACATTTAAGAAAATTAACATGGAGCCTAGAAATTGTTATAAATGAACTCATCACAGTAACTGTTAAGAGCTAGGTATACAAGTTGTTCAAGAATTACAAAGCGTTCCGCCTTCTTAAATCTAAAGACACTTCATAAACAGGTGGGAGAGGGCAGAATTATATCCATTATAGTATAATTATTTTACCAACTGCTGCATTAATTCGCTGAAGATTTTCTCCAATCTCGTCTTGGAGAAATAATGGATATGGAATACAAGATAGTAGTTGCTACAAGGTCATCAGTGCACATTAGTTCCTATTTCCTATCATGAGGCTTCCTGCAAACTTGGGTGGACTCCTACCCAATACACCTCACCTTTTCCTATTTCCCATTCCTTGTTGCTAATATCAGGAAAAGAAAACATTTACACAAGTATAATATTTGATTTGAACCAATCTCTCAGGCTTGAGAATATTCCAATGACATGTGTGCATTTAAGACTGTGAAGTATGCCCATTTCAGTACTTTTTTTAATAGAAAGATTTGTTTGAAAACTCACAGCCACATTTGTCCACTCAAAGTTTTTTAACAGCTTCCTTTGTGAAAAGCGGCATTTACCAGAGCTGCTGGGGATCATTAGTGGGAGCTGGATCTTCAAAGGAGCTTCTGTGTTAGGAAAAAGTACTTGGACATTTTAGCTAAGCTGCTGACCACCTGGGATTTGGTCATTTGAAAGGGTGTTAGTTTTCAGTTTTTTTAGATTGCACATACAAGAGATATTATACCGTATTCGTCCTTCTCTGTTTGACATATCACTTAGCATAACGTCATCAAGGTGCATCCATATTGTTGCAGATGGCAGAATTTTCTTCTTTATCATGGCTGAATAATATTCCATAATGGGGGGTGGGGGAATGGGAGAGATGCTGTTTAAGGGTACATACTTGCAACCCATAGATAAATAAGTCCTGGAGACCTAATACACGGCACAGTGATTACAGACAACAAAACTGTATTATAAACATTAAACTTGCTAAGAAACTAGATTTTAACTGTTCCCAACGCTAGAAGAAATGATCATTATGTGATGCGATAGAGGTGTCAGCTAACGCTACTATGGCAATCATATTGCAATACAAATGTATGAAATCAATATGTTGTACACCTTAAAGTTACACAGTGTCGTATGTCAAATATAACTCAATAAAAAAAAGAAAAAAAAGAAAGGGTATTAGTTGTTGATAGACCCTAATAGATACCCTCTATGCCTTTTTAAAAAAATACATCCTTTTAAGAGATTTGCATTATGGGCTCTCTATTAAGATGAGGCTTTGCGTAACTGCCCCTTTTACTCTGTCTAGGAGAAGGCGCCTTACATTTTCTACCATCAAGTTTCCACCACTAACTATCTGCCACGACACCAAAATATTCCTCACCTCTTGGCTGGAGTGGTCTCTTGGTGTCTCAGTCATGTCTTCTGTTGTGTTGGAGACAGCAGTGACACATGCGGGTGAATGAGGCCACCCGCATTACTTGTCTGCGTCTCAATCACTTAAAGAGGAACTCATGTCTGTTTTCTCTCAGATACGGAGAGTCCAGGAAAAAAAAATAAGCCACGCAACAGAAATGCCGCCCAGTTGCGCAGGGAGTTGTTATTATCTAGCAGTTACACAACAATTTATGTTTTCAAACTCTTTTACAGTCACTCGTTACTGGCAGGCACTCTGTTAAGAAGTAGAAAATTCGAAGCTGGGTTTTGAACATAGAAAGATTCCTGGAAGCGACTGTTTTTATTTTTTTTTTCCAAATGCCTATGACCAAAAGGCTTTCTGAATATGATTTTAATTGCAAAAGGACCAAGTCATGGGCTGCTTGTGTTTCTTTAGATGCTAATCATATTACTTAGAGAGCTGGCATGGGTCCTGGATTTCGCAGGCTATGCTCCACTGATAACATAAACTGTAGGCACAGGAGCAGAACGATCTGAGCAGAGGAAGGGGGAAGAAGGGTGTCTCCAAGACCCCGGAATGTGGCTTTGAACCACTGTGGAACTCACTGGAAGGGGATTAGGAGAATGCCACTAGGCAGCAGGCCAGTGTTATTCTTAAGGTTTCTCTACCCTCTCAAAAAAACAAGGACGATAAAAAGGAGAAGGGGAAGTCTGGAGTTGGCAGAGGTGAAAGGAT
Source organism: Ceratotherium simum simum (assembly GCF_057802395.1). Taxonomy (NCBI): domain Eukaryota; kingdom Metazoa; phylum Chordata; class Mammalia; order Perissodactyla; family Rhinocerotidae; genus Ceratotherium; species Ceratotherium simum. The sequence goes on along the minus strand of NC_141940.1, from coordinate 103,183,671 downwards.
CTCAAAATGGCTCAAGAAATTTTAGAGACTCCAACTTTGTCTTGGTAAAGATAATGAAATTCAGTTCACTGCTCACTTATTCCTCTTAGAAGTTCTTCCCCCTCATTTTAACTGTTTGCATTTAATCTGTGTAATCATCACCGCATTTCCCCTTCAACGTCCTTCTGTATTTTTTTTGTGTGGATTTTAGGCTATTTCTCTCTCTCCTTGACTCATTTTCTACTATTCTAAGCGATTTTTCTCCTCTCTTATTGCTTTATTTAATGTTCCCCTTCTGTTACAGCATAACTGCCTTTTTTTTTCTCCATCCATATCTCTAAATTAGGGGGTTTCTCTTCCTTTTCTATGCAGTATCCTGTCTTCAGCATGATGTCTTCACTTTTCTCTATTGTAGTCTCTCTTGTGATTGGTCAATAGCAAAACGAAACTTACTAGAATCCAATTCTAAAAGCACTTTAGAAGGATGGAATCTTATCATTTACTCCCTGAATCACTGTCATCAGTGTAGTTGGTGCAGAACGGTATTCCATTTGGGGGCTCACTGGATAAGTATGAGTTCAACCTGGCAGCCATAAAATAACTGGGGGAAAAATTTTGTTCCTTTCCTCCCTTATAGCTCAGAACTTCGTGACTGACCTTGCTTCTTTATTTCTAATTATGCCCTGTGGAAAAATAACATTTTTTTTATTTATACTGTATAGTGCCTAAGATTTTCCTGGGCCTTTTATAAAGTGCAGGACAACTTCATTTTCATTTTACAAATTATGCAATTTAGTTTTGGGAAATTAAACAACATGCCCAAGGAAGGATTCAACATTTCCGGAGAACCTAGCATTTTCTGTTTCCCAGAAGAGTAAAATTAGATCCTGTTTTAATGACCATCCCTGCAACATTAAGTTCTATGTAATGAGAATGTTTCCATGTTCCTGAGGACAGACCACTTACTACTCTTTGCTGATGTGAGTCTGATTAATTCTGACAATCAACAATAATAATCGTATAAACATCAACATTTATTCAGTGCTCGCTTTGTGCCAGGCACTGCGCAAAGTGCTTTATAATGATTATTTCATTTGATCTTCCCAATAACCCCATGAGTTAAGAATACAAATGCTCTGGCATATCAGAATTGTTCACATTTGAAGGTTGGTTTAATATCGATTTTTTTTTTTAAAGATTTTATTTATTTATTTTTTCCCCCCAAAGCCCCAGTAGATAGTTGTATGTCATAGCTGCACATCCTTCTAGCTGCCGTACGTGGGACGCGGCCCCAGCATGGCCGGAGAAGCGGTGCGTCGGTGCACGCCCGGGATCCGCGCCCGGGATCCGAACCGGGGTCGCCAGCAGTGGAGCGCGCTCACTTAACCGCTAAGCCACGGGGCCAGCCCAATATCCATTTTTAAAACTGTCTAGTAAGTTCCTATAGCACTTATTGCACTTATTCTCCATACCACTCCAATGACACAAAGCCTATCCTGCTTTGAATTCTTGTATTATTATTATTATTTTTCATATATAGAGAATTAAAAAAATAAGCAGGTCTTCTAGTGACACCAAGAAGAAAGAATGACATTTCAGATGCCCTGCTCCACTGTGGGTTTGTAGCAAATTCCTCTGTTGTTTACATTCTATCTCATCAGCCCACCTCTGATTTCCAGTGTCGGCGGCAGTGGAAAGTTCGGGGCAAGCTCAACTTCATCCTCTATAGCTAGCATCCCACCTCTAGAGTGAGCCGTGAGTCTTCCTGTTTTCTGCCCCAGGGTTTTTTACTAATACCGTGGGTGCTTGCTCCCAAGTGGGCAAGTATAGGCACAGCAGAGTTAACGCTTTGGTAGCAACCCTCAACCAATGGGGGGCAGGAGCAGGTGGATACATGCTCTGGCTTTCTGCATTTCAGGCTCTAGCTACCTAGGTCCAGATGTATTTTATTTTGTATACTTTTTACAAGTCCCAAGAATAGTTTATCTTTTTTTGTTGTCTCATTGTTCTCGCTCTCTTATTCCTGCTTCTTACAATCACACCCTAAATAAACTTCCTGCACCAAAGTCCTTGTCTCAATTCTGTGATGCGGTAGCCCTAAGACACCAGGTCTTGGGATAGGCTTCACTTCTATTAAACGTGGACACTTGGAGAATGCAGATGTGAATACTATTAAAAACAGAATCTATGATGCTGAAAATGGGAAGTTTACTTCATCCCTATTGTCAATCTTAAGACCCTATTTGTCAATCAATAAATATTTATGGTGAGTCAGGCACTGTGTTAGGTACTGCTGCTGAAACTGGAGATTTAATCCAGAGTCTAGTGAAAAGGCTTGTTGGAACTTCTGCCTTACAGCAGCAGGAAACAATAGAAAAACTTTAAAATACGGAGAGTTACCTAATCAGATCTGCATTTTAGAAAGATTACTATAGCTGCATTGTGGAGAATGGATTAGGAAGCAAGATCAAAATCAGAGAGAAAAATTAGGAGGGTGTACAGCATTTGAGGCAAAAGATGCTGGAGGCAGGGGAGACCTAAAGAAGGGAATGGATTTGAGAGATGGCTTGGAGATAGAGTTGATAAGAATTGGTACTATATCATATATTAGATTTGAAGATAAGGGATAAGGGTGAATTCTGGGACAATGACTTGGGCAACTGAGTTTCTGGCTTCAATCAGGTGAAGGGTAGTGTTAACAAGAATAGCGAAATTAGGAAGGGGAAAATGTTGAGGGTGGGTTGGGAGAAGAGGAGGACAATGAGGAGCTCCAGGACATGTTAAGTCTGAAGTGCCTGTGGGACATTCAGGTTGTGCTGTACAGGAGGCATGGAAGGTGGCTGTATCTGAAGCCAAGGAGAGAGATAAGTTTGACTTCACTTCAAGAATCAAGCCAGCCTTTTCAACAAATCATGCTAGAGCAATTGGACATCCACATGTAAAAAATGAACCTCAACCTATACTTCACACTTTATACAAAAATTAACGAAAAATGCATCACAAACTTAAATGTAAAATGTAAAACTCTAAAGCATATAAAATAGGAGGAAATCTGTGGGATCTAGGTCTAGGCAAAGAGTTCTTAGACTTGACACCAAAAGCATGATGTATAACAGGAAAAACTGATAAATTCGACCTCACCAAAATTCAAAACTTTTGCTCTGTAAAAGACCCTGTTAAGAAGATGAAAAAACAAGGGAGAGGGGGCCGGCCCCGTGGCTTAGTGGTTAAGTGCACGCGCTCTGCTGCTGGCGGCCCGGGTTCGGATCCCGGGCGCGTACTGACACATTGCTTCTCCGGCCATGCTGAGGCCAGGTCCCACATACAGCAACTAGAAGGATGTGCAACTATGACATACAGCTATCTACTGGGGCTTTGGGGGAAAAATAAATAAATAAAAAATTAAAAAACATAAACAAGGGAGAAACTATTTGTAAACCATGTCTACAATAAAGGGCTACTATATAAAGAACTCTTAAAACTCAACTATAAAAGAAAAAACAGTCAAATTAGAAAATGGGTGAAAGACACGAATAGACATTTCACTGAAGAGGATAGACAGATGGCAAATTAGTACATTAAAAGTTGTTCAACATCAGTAGCCACTAGGAAAATGCAAATTAAAACTACAATGAGATATTCCTACACACATATCAGAATGGCTAAAATAAAAATAGTGCAAACACCAAATGTTGGTGAGGATGCAGAAAAACTGGATCACTCATACATTGCTGATGGAATGTAAAATAGTACCGACACTTTGGAAAAATTTGGCAGTTTCTTAGAAAATTAAACATCCAACTACCATATGACCCAGCACTTGCATTCTTGGGCGCTTATCTCATACAAATGAAAACTCACGTTCACACAAAAATCTGTACCTGAATGGTGACAGCTTCATTCATAATACTCCAAAACTAGAAATATCCCAGATGTCCTCCAAGGGGTGAATAACTGGTTAAATAAAAAAGGGCACATCCAAACTATAGAATACTACTCAGCAATAAACAAGAACTAACTAGTGCTGCAGGCAACAATTTGGATGAATCTCTAGGGAATTACGTTGAGTGAAAAAAGTCAATCCCAAAAGATTACATACTGCATGGTTCCATTTACATAACATTCTTGAAATGACAAAATTATAGAAATGGAGAACAGATTAGTAGTGGCAGGGGGTAGGGAGGAGGTACGTGGGTGTTACTATAAAAGAACAACAGGAGGGATCCTTGTGGTGATGGAAATGTTCTGTATATTAACTGTATCGATGTCAGTATCCTGGTTGTGACACTGAACTATAGTTTTGCAAGATCTATCATTAGGTGAAACTGGGTAAATGTACATGGGACCTCTTTGTATTATTTCTTATAATTCATTGTGAATCTGCAATTATCTTGAAATAAGAAGTTTAATTTAAAAAAATGTTGCAATCTGGTAGTTCTCAGTAATATGTCAAGGACAGAATTTTCATTGGATTAGTTATATTGAATATTAATTATAAAGTTCTGTATCTCTTTTCAAGAACCCACAAGCTTAGATTTACTTTTGAAGCTATATATTATTACTGTTCATATTCAAATTCAGGAGGCTTGTACAGTGAACAATTTCTTGGCAATAAGAAAAAAAAAACTAAGAATGATTTTTCATTAAAAAAACACAACAATTCTTAAGGAACTTACAGGCCAAATGAGGAAACAGACACGGATATGTGAAAGCGAGTAGTGTCTGGTAGAAGGCTAGGGCCACAGTTTCTAGGGTAGTTAGTTAAAAAGCTCTCTGGAGGAGACTGAGCTTGAGCTGGGTCTGTAATCACATCTGGATTGAGGGAATCCTTCCAGCGCTTAGCAAATAGCCGGAGAAAGTGCCCAGAAGCAGCAGGTGTCAAGGTTTGAAGGCTTGCCTCACCAGGGGGAGAGCATTTGTTTGGTTTGTGTGGGCACAGAGGGAGATAGGAGGGGTATTGATAATGGAGGTATTTGGACTCGATCCTGAGGACAGCGGCAAGTCAAAGTTTTTAAGCATGATGGTCAAGAACTCAGGCTCTGGAGGTAGAATGCCATTTTGACTATGCCATTTCCCAGCTGAGAGCCACTAGGCAAGGCACTTAACCTCCCTAAGCCTCAGTTTTTGCATCTAAAAATGAGCACTCTTGAGAGGTACTTCCAAAAGTGGTTGTCAGGATTAATCTCGATAACGTGTGTCAAGGCTGTAGCACAGTGTCTGCCTAATAGCCTCACTTGGCAAATATGAGCTGTTATGACCATGATGGTGGTGCTGGTGGTGGCAATGACATTGTCTCTCTCCAAAGGTTGTAAACAGCTTGGGAGCAGAGACCACGGCTTATCTGTGACCATCTGACCCCTGGGACACTCCTAGCATACAGTAGGATCTTGCTAAAGTAAATTGGAAAAAGTAGTATTCTTGGAAGATGAATCTGACAGCAGTGGGCTGCTCAGATGGAGGAAGGAGAGACCTTCGGCATGGGGCACAATCAGAAGGCTATGACAGGAGACGGCACCGTGGCCTATGGTTAAGTTTGGTGTGCTACACTTCGGTGGCCCGGGTTCAGTTCCTGGGTGCGGAGCTACACCACTCATTGGTTGCCACACTGTGGCGGCGACCCACATACAAAATAGAGGAAGATTGGCACAGATGTTAACTCAGGGTGAATCTTCCTCAAGCAAAAAGAGGAAGATTGGCAATAGATGTGAGCTCAGGGCAAATCTGCGTCACGAAAATAAAAGACTATGACAATGATACAGCTTCACTCCTTGTGACAAGAACCAGGAAAATGGTTGGTGCTGGCAGGAATTATAAGGAATAGGTAAATGAAAGATGCTTTGAAGGATATAGTTTCTGGGCTTTGATTCCATTTTAAGCACGAATAGATTCCAAGTTTAACTTTAGTGTGGGTATCGGGTCTCTTTTGCAGAGAAAGCCCAGTGTAGTAGAAAGACCGTGGGTTTTGAAGTCAAATAAACAGGCTCTGCTCCTTACGTCATTTATATGACCTTAAGAAATATATTTATTCTCTCAGCATCTTTAGTAGTTACCGTGGTGCTCCACACTGAAGTCCCCCTTCAGCATCTTTGCATTCATGCTCCAGCTGCTGCCCTCAAGGAACTGCCCTCATATGAGGTAACGTCCTCTCTCCGTGGCGGAGGCCTATGGCCAATGACTAGCTGAGGCAGGGATACAAAGTCTTCGCTCATTTACTCATTTGGGACAACTCTGAAAGGCCAATCCAACTCCAGGGCTGCCCACAGGCTTCCACTCCAGCCTTAACTGCAACTGCACTGTGGATCTGCTTTCCCCTCTGCCTAATCCTGCCCTCCTCACTTCCTTAGAGGTGGAAATCCTGAGAGCACACCACAGGACCACAATAATCCTTCTGCCAGCCACTCTCCGACGGCTTCAGAGTCTGCATCTGAGCCCAGTCTTGGAGAGTGTCCTTTATTCCTAATCTGTAAAATGGAAAACAGCACAGCAGCCACAGACAGTTGTGAAAATGAAATGAGATCATGTGCTTAGCACTAAACTGTGTTCAAGAAATGATGGCTAGGGCTGGCCCCGTGGCTTAGCGGTTAAGTGCGCGCGCTCTGCTACTGGCGGCCCGGGTTCGGATCCCGGGCGCGCACCGACGCACCGCTTCTCCGGCCATGCTGAGGCCGCGTCCCACATACAGCAACTAGAAGGATGTGCCACTATGACATACAACTATCTACTGGGGCTTTGGGGGAAAAAAAGGAGGAGGATTGGCAATAGATGTTAGCTCAGAGCCGGTCTTCCTCAGCAAAAAGAGGAGGATTAGCACGGATGTCAGCTCAGGGCTGATCTTCCTCACAAAAAAAAACAAAAAAAACAAAAAAAAAAGAAAGAAATGATGGCTAACGAATGAACCTTGAGGACATTATTCTAAGTAAAATAAGCCGGTCACAAAAAGACAAAAACTGTATGATTCCACTTATGTGAGGTACCCAGAGTAGTCAAATTCATAGAGATGGAAAATAGAATGGTAGTTGTCAGCAGCTGGGAGGAGGGGGAAATGGGCAATTGTTTAACAGGTATAAAGTTTCAGTTTTGCAGGACGAAAAAATTCTGAAGATTCATTGTATAACAGTGTGAATATACTTAACACGACTGAACTGTACCCATAACGGTTAAGATGGTGAATTTTATATCATGTGTTTTTTTTTTTTTACCACAATTGAAAAAAAGAAATGATGGCTATATCGTTTATATTTAACCGACTTTAACCCACAAACATGTACCTTTGCTGGCTTCCCCTCCATCCTCTCATCCCCTTGGGACCCACAGTTCCAAACATGATTGAAGCTCCCTGCTCCAGCTGGTGCCCTGGATATCGTGTCTCTATAATCTGATCTTTTCCACCAATGGCTCTAATCTCCACGCATCTCTTTAGACTCTCAATTCTCTAATGCTCTGAAATCGCCCTGGGAGAGGCTCTGAAGAACTCTATTATAGCCACTAGCACTGTAGAACCTCCTTTCCCAAACAAAACAAACACTTTTTAAAATCATCACCATAATCTTTTGAAAAGCTCATGAAATTGCATTATAATTTAAAAGAAATTATACTGTGTCAGTGCCAGGTTGTTGAAAGGAAGGGACTGAGATCAGGAGCCTGGGGAAGTTGACAGATATAATGATGTGGTTAGAAATCCTGAAGGATTTTGACGCAGATTCTCTGCTCAGGGGTAAATGCGATTACTATTTGTACAGAGAGCAGAGTCAAGGGCAGAAAAAACAGAGGAGGGGCCATCAAGCTATAATGGAGGACTTCAAAGTAGCTGGGGAGTTTGTGTTATTCAAAAGTTCAAATTGGTCAGCAGAACGCAGAATACACAGGGTCAGGGTATGGGCAGGGGTCAACGTCTAGAAATTCATGCCCAGTACAAATGGAGAGCAGATATCTGAGTATGGGCTGGAAGCTGGGATGAAGCTGTTGCATGAGAAAATAGACACAATATAAAACAAGACCAGGGCATTAGGGATGCCCCTGCAGGATTTAGAATGAATGGATGGTGCTCAGGACTGATCCCAAAGCCAGTGGTTGTCTCTTCTGTCTTAGTTTTAAGTAGCTCTCCTGGTGAGGGTAGATGAGAGCCAACAACGCTGGGCTTCTCCCTCCCCAGAGTCAGGCAGGGTTCCACAGGTTTTAATGATTATAGTTGAGAGCTTGGTCCCCTGGAAAGCCCTTGAAGTTCTAACTCAGCAAAACGTATTGAATCTGACAGGTCAGCGTTTGCCATCTCTGGTGCCAATGCATGGGAAAAACAAATTGTCCTGTTTGCAAACGGTACATATATGGGGTTGGGGTTGCTCTATTTGTCACGTAAAACGTTTTTATATTTTAAGTAAAAAATACTTAAAGAAGTCTGGCGCTAAATTTCTACTTGTTTTTGATTTTGATTCCTATATTCTGTTCTAAAGAAAGACTTGGTAGTAACAGTAGGCTTGGGGGGAATTGAATGCCTCCAAATATTTGAAGGGCCGTCTTTGCCAAGAGAGTTTACACTTACTGTGTGTAGCTTCAAAGCACACAGATAGACAAAAAGGCGGAGGTTACGGGAAGATCAATTTCAGCTCGGTGCAAGAGATAACAGCCTAATGACTAGGGCGTTTGCAAATAAAAAGGGCTGCCTTGCAAAGTTAGGCATTCTCCATCACTTTAGGTTTTCAGGCCAAGGCAAAGGCTTTTCTAGGAGAGACGTTGTAGAACAACTCCTGTATTGGGAAAGGAATTAGACTGGATCTTGAAGTCCCACTTCAACCGAAGATTCTATGACTTAAACTTGTTAAAATGCGATTAATACTAGCTTTAATAAACTCACTATTGAGAGGCAGCCTAACATAATGGGTAAGATTACAGGCTCTGAAGCCAGACTACCTGGGTTTGAATCTCGTCTACTTACTAGCTGTGTGGTCTTGAGCAAAGTACTTAATCTTGCTATACTTTATTCAGTCGTCGTCGTCTTTTTTTTTTTTTTTTGTGAGGAAGATTAGCCCTGAGCTAACATCCAATGCCAATCCTGCTCTTTTTGCTGAGGAAGACTGGCCCTGGGCTGACATCCATGCCCATCTTCCTCTACTTTATATGGGACACCGCCACAGCATGGCTTGACAAGCAGTGCGTCAGTGCGCACCCAGGATCCAAACCTGCGAACCCTGGGCCACTGAAGCACAGCACGTGAACTTAACCCCTACGCCACCGGGCCAGCCCCCACTTAGTCTTTTTATTTGTAAACTGAGAATTATAACAGTACCTACCTACAGGATTGTTGTAACAATTAGATTGGTGAATATATATAAAGAGTGTAAATAGGGCTTGGTATGTAGTACTTAGTATTACTACTGCAGCTGTTAATACTACTACTACTACTACTACTGCCACTACTACTACGACTACTACTACTAATTTAGGTTCCTGGAATCAATTCTAGCTTCTTGGTTGTGATTTTTGCACTCTGATGAGCAGAGAAGAGAACAAGGACTTGTGGAATATAAATTCGTGATGAAGTACTTATTATTATGTTATCAATTCATGAAAAACCCTGAAATGTAGTCTCCTTTTCCCCATGCAGGTTATTGTTATTCAAGGAAGGAAGTTATAGCTGTAAAACAAGTCTAAGTTGTGCTTCTTAATTCGGAGTGTAGTATATTACTGTGGAAGTAACATCAAAGCCGAGACATCCCTGAGTCTGCCTGGCAATACCTAATGTTTCCTTTCCCTGTCTAACTGAAACCATGGCCTGTTGCCCTTTTTAGTCCATAATCTGGAAAGCTCTGCTCTCGTGGTCGCAGAAATGGGCATGTTTTACCATCCACTACAGAGAAGATCCTGTTACTGGAAAACAACGTCCAGCTACAATTTAACTCAGAGCTGAGAAACCCTTGACGCAAAGACTCCGGTCACGATCTACCTGTGAGAAGAAGGGAACGTTCTCTCAATGGCGTTTGTAGAAGATCTGAAATTAGAAAAACTGACAAATAGAAACATGGAGGGCTGCAAATAATTCTCAAGAAGACTGTTCTTAAAATGGCAACCTTGAAAAGTCCCTTGAGAATACTCAGCTCTCAATGAGAAGAAAAAACAGCTGAGAAAAACATTAGGCTTTCCCAAAACTGCCCAATTTTCCTTAAAATTCCCACATGAAGGCTCATAAGGTTTAGTAAAGAGGTTGTTGGTAGCACAAACAAATCTACCTCGAGAGAGTTAATTCACCTCAGGACCAATTTCTCCTCTGTGCGTACATCTAGTATTTGTTTAGAAGCCCTGTTTAGACAAGGCACAGAGCCATTCCAACGGCAGGAGGGAGGAACGGCCAGGGAGTTATCGTCAGTCATTTATGTCCGCGCTGTGAACAGCAGAATCAACAATGTCAGCGCTATGAAGAGCACCTTCACACCCTAGTTAGGGTGTCTGCGGTTGTCATATTAGAAAGGCAAGAAGTTTTGGAAAATATTTTGGTTCAGGAAACGTTTGAGTCTTAAATATCCACAGCGTTCTGCAACCATCACTGTTCCTAAACATGGACATATTTATGGATTTAATCTGAGTTGATTTATGAAGGTATTTACTGTTGCTTTTCAAATTAAGAGGTGATGTGGATGGAGGTTGGTTTTTCTACGTGTGAGGCTGAAAAACTGATGATATTTTCAGTTTTTTTGAAGGAAATGTCTTCCATTGGGACCCTCTGCTTTCGGTATTACTGTAATCATAGCACCTTTAATGCTTTACTTCACTTAATTTCTTATATGGGAGGGAGGTCTACCCCGATAGTCCTAAGATCCCTGGGGACAGGAGTCTAATCCATCTCTGTATTTCCAGAACTTAACACAGTGCGTGGCACATAATGGATGCTCAATACTGTTTATGCAATAACTGACTGTATGATGAATGAATGAATGATTTCTTAGGCTCCTGGTCTATCTGATCACAAAGAACCAATCTCTCTTTGATTCTAGTCTATAAAGTAACTGTGGTTGTCACCATGGCTTCCAGCTGTCTTGAGTTCTGCAGCGTTTTTTGTAGGCTTCATTCTAGACATATATACTCAAGTGCTTCTGAGCTGCTTCCTTAAGGCATTTCTTCGGTCAGATCCACTTATGGTTGACATCTCACCTCATCTAACACCATCACATTGGGAATATTATTCTTCTCTGCATCATGTCTGGGCCAGCAGGTTATGGAGCTGAGCACAGTGATTAGGACTAGCAGAACTGGAGACTCCCTGGGGGCAGCATTACCGGTGATGCAGAGTCCTTGGTTGACATTAAGTACATTTGTGGATTTGATGCTTACAAATCCAGCTATGACACCCATGGCAAGTTCAAGTCTTATACTCTATAGAAAGCTAAAAATGGCCATTATTCCATCAATATTTGGTTTGGCCTGAAATCCACAGCCATGCTGTCTATTTTTCCAAGACACATTGACCTTAAAGGTAGCATAATTTTGAGAGGGATTCAGGAGAGGTGAATTCTAACCCAGATATTATATTAACTAGCTGTGTCACCTTGGCCAAATCTTAGCCTCTATGGACCTGTACAGTCAGGGCGTTAGAGTAGATGATCTCATGATACCTAACAATTCTTTTAAATGTTATATAATCAGCTTAGTCCTGCCTCAGAGACTTTGCATGTGCAGCTCTGCTTGGAGCATAATTTCTCATGAACTCTCAGGCCTCCTTCCCTCACTTCTTTCAGGTCTCTGCTCAAATGTCACCTCCCCAGAGGAACCTTCCCTGATCACCTTATATAAAATGACAATTCTTTCATATACGGCTCTCTAGTCTCTTCCCTGCTTTATTTTTCTTCATCACATTATCACTATCTAAAATTGTATTATCTACTTGTTTATCATCTGTCTTCTCTATTGGAATGCAAGTTCCCACGAGGGTAGGGGTTTTGTTTTCTTTGCTGCTTTATTCTCAGTACCTGGAACAGTGCCTGGCATATTATAGGCTCTCAATAAATACTAATTGAATGACTAAACGAATATTGGAATTCCTAGCTAAAAAGTCTTGATGATTTCTTAGGTGTAATCTGGTTTAACACATTGTCTTAGTCCATTTGGGCTGCTATAACAAAATACCATAAACTGGGTGGCTTATAAACAACATAAATTTATTTCGCACAGTTCTGGAGGCTGGGAGGCCCAAGATCAAGGTGCTGGCAAATTCGCTGTCTAGTGAGGGCCCACCTCCTGGTTCATAGAAGGCCATCTTCTTTCTATAACCCCATATGGCATAAGGGGGTAAGGGAATTCTCTGGGGCCTCTTTTATAACGACACTAATCCCAGACATGAGGGCTCCACTCTCAGGATCTAATCACATCCCCAGGGCCCTACCCCCAAATACCATCATATTGGGGGTTAGGATTTCAACATATGAATTTGGGGGGGATATAAATATTCAGTCTATAGCACACACCAAGTTGAGAATCACAGAATCATTAGATCATGAAGCTAAGAGGATCACTGAGGTTACCTAGCCCAATTCCTCATTTTGAAGACAGAAAAACTGCAAGCCAGAATGGTTAAGTGACTTATCTAATGCCAGTGAGCTAAGTATTAGTAGTAGAACTCAGGTCTCTTTACTCCCTTTCCACTCCTGCATCCCTTACTTCTGGTGGGTAAAACAACATAATGTATATTCCTCAAGATATTTATTAATTACAAAGGGAAAAACAATAACTTCACAGTGGAGAAAACCCATAGATACCACCTTAACCAAGTAAGCAAGGTTAACACCACCAGTAATAAAACCTATGGATGTCATATACCCACTGATAGGATGCACTGGAAAAGCGACATCGCCTTTGTGTTATTCTTCCCCCAAATTCCTAACCTAAATGCAACTAAGAGAAAATATCAGACAAGCCAAAACTGAGGGACATTCTACAAAATAACTGACCAGTACTTTTCAAAAATGCCAAGGTCATGAAAGACAAAGAAAAGCCAAGGAACAAATCTGAGGAGACTAAGGAGACGTTACTATTAAATGCAGTGTGGGATCCTGGAACAGAAAAAGGACATTAGTAAAAGTAGTAGTAAAATATGAGTAAAGCCTCTAGTTTATAGTATTGTACCAACGTTAATTTATTGGTTTTGGTAACTAGACTATGGTTATATAATATGTTAACATTAGGGGAAGTTGAGTAAATTGTATATGACAACTCTCTGTACTATTTTTGCAACTTTTCTGTAAGTCTAAAATTATTCCAAAATAAAAAGCTAAAAAATAAACACAGGGTGCCGGCCCAGTGGTGTAGCAGTTAAGTTTAAGTGCTCCACTTCGGTGGCCCGGGATTCGCAGGTTCGGATCCCGGGTGTGGACCATCACACCGCTTATCAAGCCATGCTATGGTGGCATCCCATATAAAGTAGAGGAAGATGGGCATGGATGTTAGCCCAGGGCCAATCTCCCTCAGCAAAAAGAGGAGGATTGGCAACAGATGTTAGCTCAGGGCTGATCTTCCTCACCAAAAATAAAAATAAAACAATAAACACAACATAATGTGTTGACTCTGGACAAAAGTATGTATGCCAATTTCAAGGTACCTATAATGAATGTTTGAGCTTAGACAATTCTATGATGATGGTTTTTAGAACTTTAGATAGTATTTGGAGCTTGATTTGAAGGAATTTTCCCAATGATTAAAACAACTAACAGGTACAGAAAATGGTTGCCCCAATGTACTCTAGAAGAGTTCAAGAGACTGAAAAGGAGACCACTACACAACATTCATTTGCTTTATTCAAAACATCTGAGATTACTGGGTGCTCAGAATCCCAGCATCCCGGTAGGAAATCAGTTTGCCTGTCCAGGAAATGTATCTAAGAGGTTTTATGACAATTTCATTTTGAGTCTCGCCGTAGCGAAACTTGAGATGCCCCAACTGACTTGTTCATTGTCGCTGGGGAAGTGTAGCTGATTCTAGCAATAGAGTACTCCAGACAGTTGATATCAGTTGATAAGAGTCTACATGTGAGACAAACAATATTTACCATTTCAGATATAGTGCAATAAGGAATGAGTTAAAATTAAAAAATCCAGAGTATATATCCCAGCTTTTCCATTTATTAACTTTGTGATCTCAGTGAGTTTTTAAAAATGATTTCTGTGCCTTCATTTCCTTATCTGTAAAATGGGAATCCTAGTACACGCCTACCTCGCATAGTTATGATGAGGGTTAAATAGAAAAGCACATGGAAAGGTGCTTGTAGAGTATAAAGTACACAAACGAAAGGCAAACTTAGTAGGATACTCAACAAACTCAACCATAGAAATGCATTTCTCCAACCCACTTTAATAATCTTCTGTTTTCCTACTATCCATCTAGTCTTCAAACACCTGACTCATACTCCCCTGTCCAACAGAATGGAGGTTACAGCGTGAGTGATTCCTTGTTCAGCCAATGGAACAAATGATATAGAGCTCAGTGGGCAGGCGTGTGCTCCGGTGCTGTTCCAGAGCAAGCCTTTATGACAGCAGAGCCAGTGAAACATATTTTAGTCACTTCCCTACCTTATTGCTTTGAATCTCGGATAAGTCAGAAATAGAAGTACATGACTTTAAAAATGACTCCTAATAATGGAGCATCAACAGATAGCCCCAGATAATTTGGGAGGGTGCAGGATTCTTGGATGGATTGCAATAAAGTTGCAATTTAAAACAGAAACAAATCTCAGACCCAAATCCATCCATCACTCACACATTTATTCACTTCTGTGGCTTCTGAGATGTCATATTGTTTTGATTTTTTTCTTATTTCTCTTCTCCCACTTCTACCTGACTTCTTTTTCTTGGAGTTTATCAGTTTGGTCTTGGGCCCTCTTCTCTTTTCTCTTTACACGCTAGGTGATCTCCATTCTCAATACTCTAAATTCCACCTACATATCAACATCTTCCACATTTACACCTCTAGCTCAGGTCTCTCTTCTGAGCAACAACTGTATTTGACTTCTCCACGTGGATGTATTATAGGCATTTCAAATCGAACATGTCTAAAACTAAACTCTTTTTTTAAATTGAGATATAATGGACACATATTAGTTTAAGGTGTACAACATAATGATTCAATATGTGTATATATTGCAAAATGATCACCACAATAAGTCTAGTTAACATCCGTCACCATTCCTAGTTACAAATTTTTTCCTTGTGATGAGAACTTTTAAAACCTACTCTATTATCAACTCTCAAATACACAATACAGTATTGTTAACTATAGTCACCATGCTGTACATTACATCCCCAGAACTTATTTATTTTATAACTGGAAGTTTGTACCTTTTGACCTCCTTCACCCATTTTACTCACTCCCAATGCCCCTAAAACTAAATTCTTGATCTCCTCCAAACCTGCTTGCTCCTCAGTCTTGATCACCTCAGTAAATACTACAACAAATTATTCAAACAAAAACCTGGGAGTCATCCTTAATCTCTCATGCCTGACATCTAATTCGTTACCAAGCCATGTAGAGTTTACCTCCAAAATACATCTCAAGCCTATACAATTCTATTTCCACTGTCGTTGTCTTAGTCCCAGCCACCATTTTCATTCATCCAGACAACTGTAAGTGCCTCCCAACTGGTCTCCTTGCTTCCACTTTTGCCACCTTCAACCTCTCCTCCAGACAGCAGGTACAGCACATCCTGTGACGTTTTCCAGGTACATCAGTTCAGGCATACTTTTACAGGTAAGTCAGATCATATGACCGCTCTACTCTCCAGCCTCATCCTGTACCACTTACCCCCTTGGTCATTACCCTCCAGCCGCATTTGGTTCCTTTTAGTTCAGAGTCTTATAAACGTTATTCCATTCCCCTCACTCTTCACATGACTGACCTGACCTTCAGGTCTCACTTTAAGTATCTCCTTTCCAGAGAGGCCTTCCTAGACCATTAAGAAGTGTTTACTATTATGCTCTCAAAGTAGTCTATTCTTTGCCTTCATAATATTTCTCACTATTTGTAATTACATAATAACATTAATATTTTTATTGGCTATCTTCTCCATCAGATTGCAAGTTTCTTGAGGCATTCAAAAATATTGCTTATCTCCTACTTTGTGGCAGGCAGTGTGCTAGGTGCTGGGACTATAAAGATTTATAAGGACAGGTCCTCAAACTAAGGCTATACAATTAGTAGGAAAAATCAAGAAAAGGTTTATAAATGGAGCAGTAAACACTGTTGGTTGCCTCTTCCCCAGTCATTCCACTCCCTCTTTTTCCCTAGTGATAGAGTCTATTTTTTAAAAAAAGTTAAAAAATGCCAGATACTCAATTTCTTAGCCTCCTTTGCAGGTAAACACAGCCATGTGACCCAGTTCTGGCCACAGAGATGTTAGAGAAGTCAGCTGGGGCGTCTGAAATGTGAAGAGAACTGCCACTCTCCCTTTCGTATTATGATGCAATTCCTGGAGTATGGCAGCCTTTTTACGACCATGAGGTGGCAAGCCCAAGATCAAAGCCAAAGGCTAAGGTAGCACATGAAAATATGGAAAGAAACTGGGTCCACAATGATACTGTTGAGCTGCTGAATCAACTCTGGGAACACCTTTCTTTCAACTTCTTATTGAATGAGAAAAACTAACATCTGTTGTTTAAATTTTCATTATATACTCTGTTACTAGAAGTTGAGCCTCCAAATGGACAAAAAGTGTTCCTGCTGTTGCAACAATATAGCCAGCATAGTCCCCCAAAGCTACAGATACCCTTGACCCTGGGGTCAAGATTGAGTCTCTTAATCCCACATCTGGTTATTCTAGGAATCTTTACGGCTTCCCATTTATATGACGTAAGTGTGAAGAGTGTGTATGTGTGTGTGCTGGAGAAAAAGGACAAAAAAAATCAGTCCACAATTGAAACTTGAAGACTAAACTGTAAGATGGCTGTATGTAATAAAGCACTAATCTACCCTTAGGCGCCTGAAGCCTAGGTGTTATGGTTTAGCGATGTTTTCATTATTTCAAAGACTCAGAGGCATCACAAAAGCCTCCATGGAAATGGAGAATGAATGTCACACCAAGAGTAGGAAAATAAAAAGAAGCAAAGGAAAATGTGCGGTGAACTACTCATTAATGGAAGGTGTAAAGGGTGGGTGGAAAATGCTAAGAAATTATAAAAATGTTAGGAAAGTCTCCTGCAAGGAGGAGGTCTGTGAGCCAAAAGACTGATGATAAGAGGCAATGCCTTATTTAGACATATTCTGCTGCCATCCCCACATATCATTGTTT
Source organism: Ceratotherium simum simum (assembly GCF_057802395.1). Classification (NCBI taxonomy): domain Eukaryota; kingdom Metazoa; phylum Chordata; class Mammalia; order Perissodactyla; family Rhinocerotidae; genus Ceratotherium; species Ceratotherium simum. The sequence continues at coordinate 103,166,432 of NC_141940.1, read as the reverse complement.
TGAAATTTTAACGTAGAAAGCAAGTGCATTCTTTCAGAAAACTGGATGGCATTTATAATCAATATATCTAAATGATTCTATTTAAAATATTCTGTCTTAAAAATCAAATCTTCATTTTTTTTTTTTTGTGAGGAAGACCAGCCCTGAGCTAACATCCATGCCATCTTCCTCCACTTTATGTGGGATGCCGCCACTGCATGGTGTGACAAGCGGTGTGTCGGTGCGCGCCCCAGGATCTGAACCTGGGCCACCAGCAGTGGAGTGCGCGTACTTAACTGCTACGCCATGGGGCTGGCCCCTTCGCTTTTCTTAAAAATCAAATATTCCATAGGATGATATGGTGAGCAAAGCATTCACTTATCAAGAGAACACATCATCATCATGTTATTATTATTATTATCATCATCAACAACAATTTATTGAATACTGACTATACAGCAAGTGCTCTACTATCTAATTTACACATATTATCTCATCTAGTCTCAGCCAACTTTGACTGAGTGCTACTCCCATTGAACAGATGAAGAAATCAAAGCACAGAGAAAAAGTCATGTGTCGGTAAATGATGGAGTTCTGATTTAAGCCCAACACAATGACTCCTAAGCTCTGAGAAAAGTTTCAGAGGAAGCTTAAAAGCACAGAAAGAAACAAATGAATAAACTAGGGTCCTTATCTGGCCATAAAGGGGTCTTCAATTTATGTATGTTAAGCACTGTTACTGTTACTCAAATTACTTTGTACAAAAAGCCTTACGAGTAGATGATGATGATATCACCTCATTTTGCATATGAGGAAATTGGGGTCTTAAGATAAATCCAAGTTCTTTTTTTTTTTTTTTATTGTTGTAGATAATAACAACAATAAACAAACACATAGAGACAGAGATTGGATTGGTGGTTACCAGAGGGGAAGGGGGGAGGGAGGAGGGTGAAAGGGATAATTCGGTACATGTGTGTGGTGATGGGTTGTAATTAGTATTTTGGTGGTGAACATGATGTAATCTATGCGGAAATAGAAGTACAATGATGTACACCTGAAATTTTTACAATGTCATAAACCAATGTTACGGCAATAAACAAAAAATTAAAAAAAAAAAAAAAAAAAAAGATAAATCCAGCTAGTATGGCAGACCCAGAAGCTGAACTCTCATTTTTTTTAAATTTTAAAGCTATGCTAATATTTTTTAATTCTTGCTATTGGTAATATTCCAATGGTCTTCTTTTTATGACATATGACATCCATTTTAGATACATAAGACTATCGCATTTGTATGCAACTTAAAAAGGAGGAAGTTATTTGAAAAAGGCTTGAAATATGAAGATGATGATATGAGAATTACTATGTGACTAGAGCACTGATGAAAAGGTTTATGTGCACTAGAATCTCTGCCCTTCATGTTTGAGATCTTTTTGGAGAAAGAACTTGTGAAAATATGATTCTGGTTAGCAAGATGTCTAACATTCATTTTTGTATCATTGATAGCATTTGAAATTCATTTATCAAATAATCAGTTCAGGTTTTTAAAACATACCTTAAAAATAATTTTAAAACCTGAGGATAAACAAGACATTTTTTAAACTAGTGTATTTTTTCCTAAAATTAAATTGGTGTCCCATTTCATTCGTACACTTTTAATATAGATTTTTGATGACCTCATAAGGATCACAGCGAATGCCTACGATTTAGCGTTTTAGTTTTAACATCAAATGAGAGAAACAGAGTGACAGAGAGAGAAGGAGAGAGCACAAGTGCACACCCAATCTTGGTAAGGGGAACATATGTAGTCTTTGCCCATTCAGTATCCCATCCTTCTGCTAACAGCCTGGGTTTTTTCCTTTGGGGAACTGCTCCCCCCATATTCCTTGTGGATCTAGTAGAGCTGCCAATAACAGTGCCGCTTTGCCTTCCTCAATTCCCCAAACGGTGAGTTCAAGGACCCAAACTAGGCTACTCAGCCTCTGCTACCAAGGAAGCTGACAGAGGGGGAAATGATACAAGGTCGGAAAGAGTTTGGAAGTGAGTATTCTAAAGACAACACTTAAAAAGAAGATGCATGTGTTCCTGCTTCTGAGATCTTGGAACCCTGCCAATTCGTATCCTATCCCAAGACATAGTTCTTAAACCACTTTCTTCATTTTTATGAATATCTTTTTAATAAATAGCCCCAACCTCCATCCCCTTATGTTTGCCCTGACTTGAATTAGCCAATTAGTTGCTGATGTTTGCAACTGAAGACTGCAGACGCTGCTGTTAATTATCTCAATCCCCATCTACAACCGTTTCTCCCCAGCCATCTTTCTGTTGGAGATTGTCACGTGACACAGTTCTGTCCAACAACATCTAAGTGTTCTGGGAAAGGTTTCTGGGAAATCTTTGGCTTCATGATAAAAAGATGACACACCCTTTTTACCCTTTCTTTTTCACCCTGTGGAAATGGTGGCTGGTGGTGCAGCAGCCATCTCATAATCATGAGGTTACAAGCATGAAGAAAAGCCAATAATAACTGTAAAAATGCCAATCCTGCCATTGTTGAGCCTATAGCACCTTACTTCCAGTTATCTTAATATTGGAGACAAATAAAGCTCTATTTATTTAAGCCACTAGATAGCTTTTGTGTTCCTTGAAGCCCCTGCAATCCTAACTGATACAAAACCCAACTAATAAAATGGGGATATACAACACAAACAAAAAATATTAATCCTTCTAAACATTGAGAAATTTAGGGGGATAGGGTTTGGGAGGAAGAGAAGATATAGCCAGATGAATTTAGGCATATTTCTTAGTATCTGACCTCTGTTCTTTTCCTATTGCTATTGACTAGTCTTGGATTGCAGTGAACCTTGGAGTTGATATTAATGCAGAAATGAAGGACGTTGCCTTCTGGATATAGCCACACTCTGATACAGGGCTCTTGGCTTCCAAAGATGGGGATTATATGTGCGTACATAAATATGTGTGCACTTGTATCGAGGAGGATAAAGATTGATCTCACCCAGAAGTCAATTCTACTTAGACAAAGGAAATCCCAGGGTTTTTTTTTGTCTGCCCATAATATGGCATTAAAATAAAATGCTATTTTGTCAGTGCCTTTTTCTTTTGCTTCCAATCCTGGATTGCAGGCAAGACTCACAAACTCTCCTCAGAGATTGAAAAGGGTCAATAACAGCAATGTTGTTTTCCGTCTTTCACAAACTGATTAAATAACTCATGGTCATACCTATAGCTGCATGTGCATTTCTAAAGAAAGTCATTCAAGGACTGTGGTGATTTCCTGAGGGGACCTCCAGGGTGCCGAAAAGTTAGAAAATGTAAAGTCTAATGTAACCAATAAAATAAAGAATCTGTGTTAGGGACTTGGAGAGTTTTGGGGTGAGTGACAATACAGCCAAGAGGTGTAGTCGCTGAGAGAGGCAGGTAATGTCTGTTTATGTGGCTCTCTCTTGATGAGAAAAGTCTTACTAAGAGAATAAACTAGATTTTGGGCTTGTCCTATGAAAATTGTTTCCCCCCAGTTAACTCACTTGCATAATTTCGGGGCTTCAGCTCTGAAGGGGCTACTTTATTGGCAGCATTTAGATTAACTTAATGACTGTTTTCTCATAGCTAAGGGCAGTTGACTAGAATTAGGAGGTCACTGCCTATTAGCATTTGATTTCCTTACTGATGCCTGAGAGATGAGTTGGGGGTGGGGTATGGGCTCCATCACTCATATTTTAATTAAGTCTGATTAGATGAGAGTCCCAAATGATGTCTCAGGGATGACTGAAAATTTCAGATGGGATATGTCTGCGTTTGCCCTGTGTCTAGTCCTTTGCGCAGCAGGCATACCCACTGATAGCACAATTGTCAGAGGAACATGCTTTCAATTTCCAGCCCCAGGGGAGAATGAGATCAGGCTTGAATGATCATTTATGGTGATTGAATTGCTTTCTGACAAGGAAGCCTCACTCGCTTGTGGACTTTATGGACGGCACTCTCAAAAATTGGCCAGTTAATCTCTTTAACTGTTGCATCGTTCCTAGATTCCATTGTCTCCTTCGTGAATGCTGTAAAATTGAGAAACGTAGTTTAAGCAAAATGCAAATGTGGTTCTGTCTTAGGAGGAGGGAGTAGCTATCTGCAACAACCTGGGATGGAGAGAAAGAGAGAGAACAGGATGGCTCTTTTAGAATTACAACATAGGAAATATGATGCAAGATCATGAAGCTGACACAGGGCCATGACAAGGATAATTAGTGAGAGATCCCCAAGGGAAATGTGAAATTTGGGACAAGCATAGGGACAGCCAGGTCCAGCTACCCACTCTACCTGATACAAAGTTTTCTTCTTTCATTTCAGGTTCAGGGAATCTGGGATTTATTTTATGAATGAAGATACCAGACTTATGATGGCAGTTGTCAAAACAAATGTATGAACAAAGTAATGGATAAACACATAAAAAGGAGTAATTGACTTTGCCTAGGGGAGAGGAAGTGTGATTTGAGTTATGTACTAAGAATAATGAAAAAAATATAGCTAATACCAAGCACTTATTATGTGCAATGAACATAGTATGTACTGTGCTATGCATGTGAGGGTGATATGTTTCATCTCACTTAATCCTTATTACAATCTTATGAGAAAAGTACTGTTATATTCTCATCCCCATTTTACTGATGAGGAAACTGAGGCATGGAATAGAATCTGCTTGCTGTCACAAAGCTGGTAAATGACAAAACTGGAATTTGAACCCAGATCCTGCAAGCTAAGCCACTAAAAGTTACTGCCTCAGATTTTTGAATGAAGAATAGAAATTTTCAGGTTTAGAAGAACCTTCCAGGTTTAGGAAGAGTATGTACAAAGGCACGAAACAACAGAAAGAAACGGTGAGAGGGTCAGAGGCCGAAAAGCAGACAAGAGGCAAGGGTGCAGGGAGGAAGGAATGTAATATGAGGCTAGACGGGTGGATTAGAGCCACATCTTGTCAGGCGGTGGGTCCGGACCTGAGGGAAAAAACAGCTATAGCTATGGAAGATTTTGTTTAAACAGAGGAGTACCAGGATTAGATCTGTGGTTTAGCAAGATAACTAGTAATAGTGACAGGGATGGATAGAAGTCTGGAGGCAGGGAGGCTAATTATCAAAAGGCCTAATGTTTAATAACCACTGAGAGAGGACTGAGAGAGGGGCAGAGTGGTTAGAGAGGAAGAGCTGGATTTGAGTGATTTTTTTTTTTCAAACGAGAGTGAGTTGACAGGATTTAAGACCAAATAAAAATTGAAGGTGATGGAGAAGAAGAATCAAATATGACCCCAAATTTTCTAATGAGCAGCGACATCATTAGAAAATGTAAATGCAAAATGCAAAACTGGTTTGCTTGCGATATGGTACATAGGAAACACTATAATTTCCATTGGTCAGGCCATAACTGGAATATTATGATCAGTTCTGGACAGCTCATATTGAAAGGAGCCATTGCTAATTCTTGCAGAAAAAGACCAAGAGGAAGGTAAAAATCTATAGCAGGTATTATGAAGAATAACAGAGGAGCTAGAAAAATGCAATTCAATTGAATAATTTTACAAAAGCATTTCTTTAGAGTGGATACTCTGAAATCAAGTCCTGATAGAGGGGTATATAATGATGATGGAAGAACCAAGCTTTTCTTAGCTTTTCAACTTAGCAGAATAGTAAACAAAAAAACCCGACTGGTTCACATTAGCACAAAAAGATGACACTTGGAGAAGACAATTTGACAACAAATATTTGAAGACACAGAAAAGTGACAAATCTCTTTGGCTCCAGTGGGCAGAAATGGATCAATACTAGAAATTTCAGGAAAGTCAATTTCCATTTAATATAGACTTTGAAACAACCATAGCTGCTCTCTGGGAAAAAGGCGGTTTTATCATCAATAACTGTGCTCAAACTGGGCTTAGATGACAGGGATTTTACAGAGGGGAGTCCTGCCTTAGGAAGGAGATGAATGATTCCTAAATCCCTTTAACTTCTAAGATTGCATGGCAGAAGAACGATGCGGATCACACTACCTGAAAAGAGAGGATCTGATTTCAGGCATTAGAAGTCACAATTTTCCTGGTCCTTAGTTTCCATATCTATCATATGAATTTAGATTAGTTATTTGTAAGGTTTCCTGTTGCTTTACAAACCTCAATTTTTTAAAAAAGAATTGCTTGATATTGTTGGAAGTATTGAACGCCAGAGTGGGAAATGTTTATTTAGTAGGATAAGAAATAGGAAAACTTGCTAAAAAAATTTTAAGAAAAAGTCATCAGGAAAGCTGTGCTTACAAACTATTTATCTGGCAACCATGAGTAGACATAATAACATCAGCTAACATTTATTAAACATTTACTATTCTAGCAACTGTGCTAAGCACTTTATGTAAGTGATCTCATTTAATTCTCATAACAACTCTGCAACATAGGTACGATTCACAGTCAGGGAAGCCAAGACTTGGAGAGGTTAAGTAATTTGCCCAAGGTCATACAGCTCATAAGTGGTAGAAATACTCTGGCGGTCTGAATCTAGAACAGAGACTGACAAACTTTTTCTGTCAAGGGCCAGAAAGTAAATATTTTAGGTTTTGAGGGCTTCATAGGTCCCCAACACATGTTCTTCTTTGGTTTTTTACAACCTTTAAAAAAAGTAAAAACTATTCTTAGCTCCCCTGCCATAAAAAACCCAGGCCCCATGTTGGATTTGAACTAAGACCTGTAGTTTGCAGACCTCTGCCCTGCTTTCTTACTATGACACTCTATTGCTTCCCCCAAAATAACATGTATTATCTCATACAATCCTCATAAACAGCCTCTGGGTTCATTTTATACCCTCATTTTATAGATGAGAAAATAGGCCTAGAGAGTTTCAGTAGCACATTCACAGTTACAAGGCGAGTAAATACCAGAGGGTGTGGATCCGGACCTTGTGCTTTCATCCACTGTGGTAGAGAGCCTGAGTAGCGTGAACAGGGACTGGGGCAGGGAGGGACTAGAGTGAGAATTCTAGTGCATAGAGTTGAGCAATAACCTCGGTAATTAGGGTGTGGTATGAAAGGCAGTGTAGCTTCATAATCGGCTGGGTTTACCAATTCACTGGCTATCAGGAGGGATGGATAATGGAAGATCACTCTCAGGACTGACCCAGAGAACAGGAATAAGGAAGTCAGGTAGAGGGCTGGTTTTAGGGGATAAACAGACAGGCTGATAAAGTGTGGAATAGTGGCAAGATCCCATATAGCTTTAGCTGCATAACTAGTTGTGTTATCTCAGGCAAGTAATTGAACATATCTTAGCTTCAGTTTCCTAAAGCATAAAATGAGGGTATTGAATTAGATGGCCTCTAAGCTTCCTTCTGGTAATAACACTTTCAGTCCGTGAGGAGCACAGGACAGTTCTAGAAAACTGCCAAAAGAAAGAACCTAGAATAGGCTTATTGGGAGAAAGATATCAGCAAAAAAATTGAACAGAAGGATGCTAAAAAGTATATTGTGCTTCATCTGCCATATTCCTCTAGGCAAATAAAGATCAGAAGATGTTTGTGTTTGCAAGGTCCAAGTAAATTAATGTCCATCATCAAAGGGCTGAATGACCCTTTAGCAGCTCAGAGAAAGATCAGAAAATGTATAGGAGAAGAAAGAATGACTAATGTGATGATGTGAAAGTTTCTGGTTCCAAAGATGGGAAATGAAGAAAGATGCAGGAGTACAAGGGTCAGACCCAAAGAGAATATGAATGAACAGATCACTATGATTATGTGGGCTGCCTATGTAGGCAGGAAAAGAGGGTATCAATAACCCATCAAACTACCTGGTAAAATTTGAAAGGAAAATGAACGTTAATATCCCTGGGAAAAGATATAGAAGAATTCGTATTAAAATTGCAAGAAAATAAGTTTGTAAAGTTTTTACATTAAGCACAAAAGTGAATGTTTGGGAGCAAATGAAACTAGAATTATAATGAGAAACACTGCAGTTTTATAATCAGTCTCTTTTATTAAATGTCAGAGAACAAGAGCCTTGTTATTTTAACATGCTTTGTTTATATGGTGCCAACACTGAACTTGACGTGAAAGGAAGAACATCATTTCTGATGATAGCTTGTAGTATCAGGACATGTTGCCAGATTTTATGATTCATTTTAAAGATCTCTAAGGAAAAGATATACCCAGATCATCTATGATGTTAAATCTGTTCTGAAATAAAACCAATAATATAAAAATAAATCCTAGTTTTATGTACATGAATAAAAACTACCTATTTGAATTCATTCAAGAAACAAATACTCCAAACTGGATATCAAGGAGCTTGCTTTCAATTATCATTTATTTAGTGGATAGAAATGCTATGTTTCTCAATACTGGATATTAAAGAAAAAGATAAAGAAGATTGTTAGAAAAATTCAAATCAAATATATTTCTAAGAAAATGGGAAGCTATTAAACTGATGTCAATTAAGTAGAAATCTATTTGTAGGGTATAAAACACTATGAATGAGATCATCTTTTGTGATTCCATCTATTCCTGCATTTCTAAAACTGTATTTTGGAATCACTGCCTATGCTCATTGCCTCAAATAGGTTTTCTTTGGTTTTTCGATGATCTTATGAAAATGAAAATATTATAAAGAAGTTTTGCATAGAACTGATTAGACATGGATAAATATTTACCCAAAACAGTTTGGGGCTGGGGAGCCTAGTTCCTTAAGAGATCATACAATGACAACTTTAGACTGATTTAAACATATTATTTTATGTGCGATTTTAGGATGATAAATAATGTATCATTGGATTTCTCCCTCTCTCGCACCCTTCCTTCCTTCCTTCCTTACTTCTTTTCTCCTTTATACTTTCATTTCTTTAACATACATATGTAGAGCTCTCTCTCTCTCTCTCTCTCTTTCCCTCTCTCTCTTTTCCCCTTTCAAAGCAACTCCAAGGGAAGAAATGCTCGGGTGGTTATATGAAAAATCTAGGGTATGGAAATCTCAGAGTTGTATACCTAAACACAGCAACACACCAATGTAATATAAAAATTAAGGCTTATGCATACGATATTTCAATTTTTTAGGCCTTATATATGAATGAATTTGGAAGAAAAACCTTTTATACATTCTAGACTTTCTGTGTTTTCTAGCTACAACCTTCATTTGCAACTCTGACATGGCAAACTGCTGTTTTCTATATTCCATTTATGTGGGTGCATGCAGCATACCGATATACATTTCCTCTCTCTACAACCATCCACCATGTGGATGCATTTCTTTATTAGTCAATATATATTCTGTAGGTTACATTCTGCAAATCCTAACACGGACAAAATGCAGCGATATATTCCATAACCCTGCACAGATGTCTTGAAGAGATTGGTAGAAATCAGTGACCAGGAGGCTTAATGTCTAAGAATTGTAAAATGCGTTTGGATGGACAAGTCAGAAAACAGGTTTAAAAAGTAGTAACATTTGGGGCCGGCCCCGTGGCTTGGCGGTTAAGTGCGTGCGCTCTGCTGCTGGCGGCCCGGGTTCGGATCCCGGGATCGCACCGACGCACCGCTTCTCCGGCCATGCTGAGGCCGCGTCCCACGTACAGCAACTGGAAGGATGTGCAGCTGTGACAGACAACTATCTACTGGGGCGTTGGGGGGAAAATAAATAAATAAAATCTTTAAAAAAAAAAAAGTAGTAACATTTGTAATCTGTGATTTCATTATGACCATGGGATGAAATCAAAGAAAAACCAGAGTCAGCAATTTACAGTAAAATATAGAAAATACCAAAGGCATCATGTATATAGGAGGAAAGGAGATATGGATGTAAGATGAAGAGGAGAGAGAATTCTAATGAATGATCTTCAGATGAAAAGAATCAATGAAAAATATCCAACTGTGGAAAAATGCTTTCAAATGGCCATTTATGCAACTGACGCATGGAATAGGTATTTCTCAGTGCAGAGAGTGAGAACAGAAAATTATTATGAAACAGAGCAGGATTCTTGGCAAAACACCAATGAAATATACTTTTCAACAGTAAGGAAAATGGAGAGTGTGAAATAATGTCAATTAAAGAGAAATGCCTGCTCCTAGAGACTCTTAGCACTATTCCTGGAAGAATAACCACCATGCTTAGAAACCCTCAGAGTTCTGGGAAACGACAACCACAGAAACAAGACTTATTGATTTAAATTAACACTTTAGTTGTGTTTAAGAAATAGGCAATGACTACAATTATATCATATGACAAGAAAAATAATACGGACACACAGGAGTGATATTCAAAATCTTGTATGTAACCTTTAGTATGGGATGGACACAGAACAATCAGGCACAAGCAATGAGCAGTCAGAACAGAATTAGAGGGTTTAAAATGAAAAGGTAGGAGTGTACTAGTGTATATTGGCTGAACGTCAGTGCCTGAGGGTTATGATTGATAAATTCATAAAAGAATTTTCAATGCACATTTCTGAGCTCCCCGTTGCCCTTGTTTTAGAATTTTAATTTCCAGAAAAATCAAAAGCAGTAGAAATAAATAGTTAAAAAATCTCAATTTGTAATATCTAGGAGTAAATTTAACCAAGGAAGCGAAAGACCTATATAATGAAAACTATAAGACATTATTGAGTGAAATCAATGATGACATAAAGAAATGGAAAAATATTCCATGCACTTGGATTGGAAGAATAAACATAGTTAAAATGTCCATACTACCTAAAGCAATCTACAGATTCAATGCAATCCCAATCAGAATCCCAAGGATATTCTTTGCAGAAACAGAACAAAGAATACTAACATTCATATGGGAGCAATAAAAAACCCCGTATAGCTAAAGCAATCCTGAAAAAGAAGAACAAGGCTGGAGGCATCACAATCCCCGACTTCAAAACATACTACAAAGCGATAGTAATTAAAACAGCATGGTACTGGTACAAAAACAGACACACAGATCAATGGAACAGAATTGAAAGTCCAGAAATAAAACCTCGTATTTATGGGCAGCTAATCTTTGACAAAGGAGCTAAGGACATACAATGGAGACAGGAAAGTCTCTGGGAAAACTGGACGGCCACTTGCAAAAGAATGAAAGTAGACCATCTTCTTTCACCATACACAAAAATTAACTCAAAATGGATCAAAGACCTGAAGGTGAGACCTGAAACTATAAAATTCCTGGAAAAAAATATAAGTAGTACACTACTCGTCATCAGCCATAAAGGGATCTTTTTGAATTCCATGTCTACTCAGACAAGGGAAACAAAAGAAAGAATAAAAAAGTGGGACTTGTCACATTAAAGAACATCTACAAGGCAAATGAAACCAGAATCAAAATGAATAGGTAACCCAGCAGCTGGGAAAAATATTTGCAAACCATATATCTGACAAGGAATTAATCTCCATAATATATAAAGAACTCACACAACTGAATAACAAAAAAACAAACAACCCAACCAAAAAATGGGCAGAGGAAATGAACAGACACTTCTCCAAAAAAGATATACAGATGGCCAATAGGCACATGGAAAGATGCTCAACATCACTAACCATCAGGGAAATGCAAATCAAACCACACTGAGATATCTTCTTACACCCATTAGAATGCCTATAATCACCAAGACAAAAAGCTACAAATGCTGGAGAGGCTGTGGAGAAATGGGAACTCTAATCCACTGCTGGTGGGAGTGCAAACTGGTGCAGCCTCTATGGAAAACAGTATGGAGATTCCTCAGAAAATTAAAAATAGAAATACTTTATGATCCAGCTATCCCACTACCGAGTATCTACCCAACAAACCTGAAATCAACAATCCAAAGAGGCTTATGCACCCCTATGTTCATTGCAGCATTATTCACTATAGCCAAGACATGGAAGCAACCCAAGTGTCCCTCGACTGATGATTGGATAAAGAAGATGTGGTATATATATACCATGGAATGCTACTCAGCCATAAAAAAAGACAAAATCGTCCCATTTGCAACAACATGGATGGTCCTGGAGGGTATTATGTTAAGTGAAATAAGCCAGAAAGAGAAAGACAAACAGTGCATGATTTCACGCAGATGTGGAAGATAAACCAACACACGGACAGATAGAACTGTTTGGTGGTTACCAGGGGCTAGGGGGGTGTGGGGTGGGCACAAGGGGTGGAGGGATGCACCTATATGGTGACTGATAAATAATAATGTACAAAACAAATTTCACAATAAAAAAATAGACATAAAAAAAAAAACCTTCAGTCTGTGAGCAACTCAGAGCTCATTGCTCCTATAGTCTCGAGTTTCTGGGTTTGCAGGTCAAAATCCTTGCAATAAACTCATCTTTCTGCTTTGTTTAAAAAAAAAAAACTCAATTTTTAAAGAATCACCTTCATATGACATTTGCCAAACAGCAATACATTATATTGGCAATCATCTATAATCAACAAGAAATAAGAGACTATGTTGACTCAAATTACTAAGAAAGAGCTACAAAATATTCAAAAAGTAGAAAAAATTCCAATATTATAAAAATTGTCTCCAAATCATTTGCTTAACCAAAATTCAGAACAGCAAATTATCAGCAATAATGGATGTAAATAGGTTTCCACCCATGGATTTAAGTGCCCTTTTGAAACATTTTTTGAAAATTTAAGAGACCACAATGGTAAACTGTATGCTAAAGGCAATCCATGACAATTTCCTAAGGACTCTGCAATCATTCTATGCAAGTTTCAAAAGTACTATTCAGACCTGAAAGTTCCAATAATAGATGTCATACTTTGAAGAATATTAAAGCAAAAACACAAGAGGGGAACAATGAAAGATACAGAGGTTCTATACCTAGGGAAGATTTAACAGTTAGAAGTTGTCATAAATTACTCTACTACTCTGAAAAAAAGTGCAGGAATTTCAGCTTTCCAACCTACAAAAGATGTGAGATATAGCCAAATCATCATCAACACGATCTCTTGAGGCTTCGAACACATTAATACCAAATTAGAGACGAATTAAAGAACATAGATTATTCCTATTCATTCGATACAGACTTACTGAACATCTACTAAATGCGAAGCCATGGAAAATGCCAATGTTTTTCCAACACAGATCCTAGTTTTAAGACGTGTAGAGTGTACTTGGGGATAAAATACAACTAGGAAAGTACTAAGTGTTAAAACAAGAATTAGTTATTTTCCTCTGGAAGAATCAGGGAAGGCTCCATGATGGAGTAAAGTCTTTTTTTTTTTTCAGTTTTATTGAGGTATAATTGACAAATAAAAATTGTCTATATTTAAGGTGTACAACTTAATGGTTTGATATATGCATACACTGTGAAATAATCACTGTGATCAAGCTAATTAATATGTCCATCACCTCACATAGCTAACTTTTTTTTTTTTGGAGTAGAGTCTTGACATGCAGAGTTCATGAAATTGGTGTTCCAGGTGGAGGAAATAATACTAACAATAGTAATGATAATAATAGATAACACATTGTTTCTGACACCCAAGAACATTTTTTATGAGTTATGCAACTTTAATCCTCCAAAAGCCTCATGAAGCTAATTTTTATTAATTCCACTTTACAGATAAGGAAACTGAGGCACAGAAAGGATCCAAGGTCACACATCTATCAAAGGGGTGCATTGAGATTAGAACTCGATCTGTGTGATCGCAGAGCATCAGAGCTAGAGCAGAGGCGAGTGGTGGGTGTAGTTTAGTTGGAGTGTGGTTTGTGAAGGACAAGAGTGGCAGTTAGGCTGGAAGGGTGGCTCGAGGCCTACTCGTTGCTTATAGAAAGGTACATTTGTGGTACCCTCATCCAGACATGTTCATCTCTAGAAGCTTTACCACAATTTTTCATTAATTACATAAACACTAAGAGAATATAGAACTGTCATCACAGAATTGCATAAATGTTACCACCATCAATAAAAACAATACTTGGAAGTTCTGAAACTCTGCTGATGAAATTAAAGTTATCCTTTGAAGACCATGGACATAATAGAAATGTTTTAAAGTTTCAACTACATCTTACTTGTGAAACTTTATCTTATTTTTTATTATCACTCAATGCACAGCTCAAATCTTTTATAGTAACATTTTATTGAACTTAAGAATGGATTTGCCATTAGTTCCATGACCCCTGTTTTTTCTCTTGACTTTGTTTCTCATGCACAAAACATTTAACCAGAAGGTAGACCCGATAAAAATAGATTAAATTTTAAAACAGCATAAAACTAGACATAAAGAAACAAATGCAAAAAAAAACCAACCCAAGTGGTCCAACACCTTTCTCTTTCACAATGGTGGCATAACTTGCCAACCTTCGTATATGAGGGAAGACATCACTAGGACATCGGCTTTGGAATAGTTTCTCCAGAAACGGAGAGAGAGCATTAGTCCAGTCCTGCAACCCAGCACCCTTGTTCACAGGGACAGGCATTTATAAGAAGCATGGCCAGAGTTAGTAGGTATGGATCAGAGCCAAATTACGTGGCGCACGAGGATCCGACAATGGAGTCATGCTCATGTTATCCACTTAGTAACCCATCAGGCAGTTTTAAAAACCACAAATGTTTATGGAGGCCTGTTTTCTCTGTTAAAATTCTCCCTCTCTACGGCAAAACAGCTCCTGAAGCCTGGAGAAGTAAATTATTATTGTTATTTTTTGTATTTTTGACCGTGGTATCTTAGTGTTATCCTTTTCCATCCAGGGAAAAGCATCTAACCCATTTGTCTTTGAGTTTACTTGCTCTGGGTGAGGAAGTCTCCATTAGTCTGCCTATAGATGCTAGGAGTCTCCATTCCAGAAGCGCTCACATGGTATGCAGGGTGGCGGCATTTTTGCTTAAGCGAATTGTCTTCTTCTCCGTTAAGTCATACCCAACAGCATTAATGCTTCCTCCTCAACACACCCACGTGAGCTCCAGAGGGACGCTTCTTTCCTACACGGGGGGTTTCCCCTCCCCTCCAGTGGGGGATGGAGGTTCTTCTCATGATTTACTAGTCTCTCAGGACTACTGTGGCAATTTGCTAAGATGATAATTTGAAAGTGCTCAGTCAGCTCTAAAGTGCAATGCAGATATAAAGTATTATCAACAACTACTGAAATATTTGATATATCCTTGAAAACAACTGTGATAAAACTGGCAATTTTCTTCATAGCAACAAATAAAACAGACTCCCCCAATTAAGTACATGAAACTTAGGGTGAGTCCCAAGTTCCTGAGGATAAGTAGTGAAATAACATTTCCAGATTTTTTTACTCAATTTAGATATTTCTTGGCACTGGATGATTTAAAGTTCTTAAACTATTTTTAAAGTGGCATGTATCTTTAACCTTTAAAGTAAAGAACATGATCATAGAAAAGTGTTCAAATTATGACCTGATTCATGTAATGCTTTAATTGTGAACTTCAACCTTGCATTCGCCTATGGCCCCCAAATGCACACACATCACCCTTTTACTAGAGAACTCAGCACCAGTAGGTTTATAATGGTTACTGAGAAGCAGAGTTTGCAGCACTGTGCTTCTAGTGAGATACAGAATTGCACAGTATTTAAGGAGTTGTTCATTATGTAATGGGAACTTGGTACTTAGAACAGCTCCACAGGGAGAAGTAATATAGCTAGATGTAAAATTTTTCTCCATTTCACAATGCAGAAGTTTAATTTTTGCAGTATAATTTTCCGTATAGTATCATATTTTCACATGTTGGATAAGAGTTCCCGTGAATTCTAGATTGTACTTCTTGGCCTCCTGCCATCTTTATTTTGCCCTGCTCCCTCTTCTCATAGTTGGAATGGAACAGAGAAAGGAGTGGAGAGTATGGCCGCCTTCTGATTTTGACCTACATTACATTTTGAGAGTTTAGAGTAATAGGAGCCATATAACAATATTGATCAATCAATCAATAATTCTATAAACTTTTCTATGTAAGGGTATAGGTGCTTTAAATCCAAAATGAGAAACGCAGCATTACCAGGGAAGAAAAAAAATGCTCCATTAACTTACATGAACTCATTCTTCCTAACTTACAATGCTTGCTCACCTCCCTGTAGTCAAGAAATTTCTCTACTTAGAACCTCCCATAGATAAAGCTCCCAGGCACAGCAGAAGCATGGCAGTGAAGAAGGCCACCAACAGAGGGCATTTGTACTTATTTTAATCTAGGCCACCATTATGTTTTCTTAGTCTGTGGTGTGTTTTGTGTGCATATTTTTGCAATGTTTTATAAACATTGTTATTAACACCACTATGTTCAAAAGTACAAAACAGTGAGAGAGTTGCTTTAAGAAAAGACATGCGATTACTATGGCAACAAAAGAAAAACTTGACCCTTTGCAGAAAGATGTACATCGTATACATTGGTCACTGGTTTATGTCATTTTGGACTTAGAAGGAAATGAATTTCCAAGTAGCTCTTGAGAACCAATTCTGTTTGTAGATAGAAGAGATTATTGTCTATAAATTGCAGGATCATAGACGCTTAAGAGTCTATAGGATCTTAAAGTTTATCTTGTTTATCTAGAGTAATTCTCTTTAAAACATCCCTGTGGCAGAGACTGCTGATTGCCTCTGATATGTCTCCTCCCCTTCTTCCACAGCAATATAACC
This sequence comes from Ceratotherium simum simum, assembly GCF_057802395.1. NCBI lineage: Eukaryota > Metazoa > Chordata > Mammalia > Perissodactyla > Rhinocerotidae > Ceratotherium > Ceratotherium simum. The sequence goes on along the minus strand of NC_141940.1, from coordinate 103,149,853 downwards.
CGTGATTTTGTTTGGTACATGGATGCCTTCAGTAAAGAATATATTTCTTAGCCTCACAAGCTGGTAGCTATAATCATGTGACAAAGTTCTGGCTAAGGAACTATAAGTCGATAGTTTATACTTGCAGTTCCTGAGTTTTTCTTAAAACCCTGACGGCACATGCCCTTTGTGCCTTTTGCCTTCCCCCATCTTGCTGGGGGCTGAAACGAAGATGTAATGGCTGGAGTTGGAGCAGACATATTGAGCCTTGTAGTGACAGTGGGAAATGAGGCAGAATAGCAAAATAAAGGGGGACTGAGGACTTGGTGAAGAGAGCAGCTTAATGGGCCCCGACCTACCTACTTCTGGACTTTTACATGAGAGACAAATACATTTCTATACTGTTTAAGCTATTGTTATAGTGCATCTCTCTCTGTCAATTGTAACTGAGCAATGTATATATTAATTCCTATTAGCTGATCAGCCAGACTAAAAAGCGATGGAAATTTGTGAAGCCACTTAATGACAACTCTAACATTTAGGTTTCCCTTCCTCATATTGATCCCCCCTGTAACACTTGCCTATGGTTCTTACTCTTGCTTAAGTGTACTATCTCCTTTACCTACTCTCCCCAAATGCATGAAGAAGCTGTCCTGTATTTTTAAGTTGTCTTCTTACTGAACATTCTACATTCTTTCAAATATTCCTCATATAACCATCTCTACACCCTTCATGATCTTGGTTACCCTGCTACGGATGTATTCTCATTTGTCAGTGTCCCTGTTAAATGTGGTGTTCGTAAGTCAATATGATATCACAGATGTGATTCAACCAGTGAGGAGTATACTGGAACCTTTGCTAATTCCATTAATGCAATCTAATACTGTATTGCCTTCTGTAGCAAGCCACACCAGACCATACTGGAGACTAACACCGAGTTTGTGATTACCTAAAAGTCCAACCTGTTTTTCATATTGTTAAAAATAAGACAAGAAGCCCCAAACGGAGTCACTTATGCTAAGCCCCACGTCACTGAGACTTAATTACAGTTTTGGCTTTCCCAGAAATGGAATATTTAACTAACCAATCAGGAATCGCCTGATCAGCACTAGTGAGGTAATCTGCCTGATAGATCCTTGCCATCCCCTAAAGTGAAGTCATCTTGCCATAACTGTAACCCCGGGCTCTGATCCCATCTGACCCCAACTGACCCCATTTCTTATCAACAGAGTGATTAAGAATTGCCTTTCAGAAAATTTGCAAAGTCGCATAGCCAGAGCACATGCAGAGGAAGAAATCTTGACGTGAAATGACTACATAATCAAAGATTCTCCTCCTCACAGAACCAAAAGACCAGGACATGACTGGAACTTAAAGTTGGACTCTTATCAGAAGTGAGGTGTCCATTATTCAGGGAGATCTGGTGTTAAAATTCCTTCCTCACCTTATCATAAAAGTTTACAACCTCATCATAAATGTCTAGAACCTTACCATAAATGCTTGAAGCCCACCAATCAAATTTCCATGTGCCAGCCTGTTCTTCCTAACCTCTTAAATTTTGTCCCAAATCCTCAATCGGGGAGACAGATCTGAGGGCACATGCCCCCTGTCTCCCTGCAGATGGATCTCAGAATAAAAGCTGATTTCTCCCCCAAAGGCTGATGCCGTAATTAATTGGCTTGTTTATGAGCATCGGGCAAGAGAACCCCAATTTTGTGCAGTAACATAACCAACCTGCTTTTTGCCTAGTATAACTTCCTTGTTCCTCCTCCCTTCTGTCTATAAAAGTCTTTCATTTTGTGTAGCCCCTAAGAGCTCCTTTCTATCTGCTAGATGCGATGCTGCCCAATTCATGAATCGTTGAATAAAGCCAATAAGATCTTTAAAATTTACTCAGCTAAATTTTGTTTTTTTTAACAACATGAACTGTCACAAAGTCACATGTTCCTCAGTCTATTTTGTATGCAGGATTTAAAAAATCTTAACAGCAGTACATCTTACTTGCCTTTGTTAATTTTTATTTTATTTTTTAAAATTTGGGTCTAGCATCCTAATCTGTTGTAATTGTACTTTGAGTCTTGATTTTGATCTTTCAGTGTGTTAGTCTCACCCTTGTGTCATTTGAAAAGTTAATAACTGCACAGTCTATGTTCTTATCTAGATCACTGATAAAAATCTGGGTTGAAGTATAGGCAGTGAGGCCGCATATGGTTGTGCGGGTTGTGCACTGCACAACTTTTAGAGGGCACCATTTATGTAGGTGTGATGGGGAGTTGTGCAACGCAGTAGAACTGAATCCAGTCTGTGGTTAACACCACTAAAAACCTCTGAGATTGAAAGTGTAAGACAATACTCCTCTTAGGCATGGTTCTTGAAACACCTCCAAATCTACCTAACTGTGCTTCTCCCCGTATATAATTCTTCCTGTAATTTAAGAAGATATTGTGAGGACCCACGTCAAATGCATTGCTAAAATTCAGATACACTGCTGCAGCCAAACACTGCTAAAAAAAAAAATAGAAAGTTGGCAAAGTAAAAAAAAAAAAATCCACAATATTAAGATGAAAACTTTACAACATGACTCTAGTGACTATTAAAGTCTAAAATAAAGGAAAAAAATTGACTCGAAGTTTCAAAATATGGTTTCTCCTACATTTATAGTTATTTAAATAAAAGTGACAAGCCACATTAATGTTTTAAAAAACTTGAAACTATAGGGGAAAAAATTCAACAAAGTGCTAAGTGGTGGACATCTAGCTAAATAATAAAAAAGTTGTTACACTGATGCTTTGTTATTTAAAATCCTTTTCCCTCAAAGAGTAAGAGTGATAAATTGTAAAGACTATCCCAATATATTTTCAATTAAATGACTAAATTAACGTAGAGACATTTAATTAAAGTTCTACTAGTTTTTCCAAATGCTGTTAATTATGCCGCTATCTAAAATTAAATCTCTCCCCAAACCCTTTTACATTTCTTCTGCTCATCTGATACAGATATAATTAAAATGCTGCAAGTTCACCTAAATGCATCCAAATATTATAAAAGAAAATATGAAAAACTGGAGTTTCAGTAACTATTTAAGAAGCTGGTATTTTAATGGGATTTCTACAACCCTTGGGGAAAACCAATAGATGTGAAGTATGCATACACACATACACACACACACACACAACCTGTCTCAAAATTCCTCTGAAAATAAATTTCTCTCTTTATATCTAAGGCGCTACAGTGAATACCACAGACAAATATAGTTTCAAAGGTTTTCTACCAGCAAAAGATAAGAATTTTTTTAAGACTCTGGATAATTAATTTCGGGAACAAGGTGTACTCTAGTTATAACAGTTCTGTACTACCATTTTCTAAACAATAAAAATTCCCTAATGGCATCTCTGAAAGGCACTCTTTAAGAGAAACAATTCAGAATTTGGGCTTCCTGGTATTGAGGCCAAACTCCCAGGTGGAAAAAAGCCAACTCAGATAATCCTAGCTAGGCTCCCCATGGAAGTTCTTCTCCAGTGACTAACTGAAGGTTCATGCTATCTCCCAAATTTATTACGCATATGCAAGATGAAAACACACTCATCAAGTTGCTCTACCACCATCAGACTTCTCATTTCCTTTCTCTCAGAACCTCAATTGATTCGGACAGTCATTTTCATTGCTCTACAGGGGATGGTATTGAGCCATCTGAAACCTTTCCGTTCTCTATTTACCCCTAATCTGCCCCCCAGACCGCTGAAGGTTCATTATGCAAATATTTCTTTAAGAAACAAGGATTCCTTTGGAGTCAAGAGATGAGTCAGGTGCAGGCTGGAGTCCTTTGAAAGTGACTGATTTCTTTTCCAAAATTCCTTTTAGGTCTAGTCAAGAGACTAGCAAGTTGGGAGGAGACTTGTTCTAACTCACCATCATAACCAAAATCTGGGTCACAGAATTGTGATTCAGGAAAAGTCCCTTGTACAGATACATTTTGTTTACCAATAGCCTTCCTATTCCTGGTTCTCCTTTGCATACAGCCATCCCTCCTCCCATTCCTTTACCGCAGGGCTTCTCAAACATGACTGCACCTTGTAACCACTTGGGAAGTTTTAACATACACAGTACTGAGGCTTGGAGCCCCCACCCCCACCCCGAGATTGACTTGGTCTGGGTGCAGGCTGGGCATCGGGATTTTTCTGAGCTCCCCAGGTGATGCTGATGTGCAGCCTGTGCTGTAGGCCTGTCCAGGTGGTAAAGCAACTTGATAATAAAGGTTTATTGACTGATCAATTAAAGGGGTCACCACATCTCAAAAGGAAATTTTGCATGCTTACAGGGCCACTATTAGAATTTAAGTTAAATGGTGGCGTTACAATGTCTGTAACTAATTGTAAATACTTCAACAGAGATAGTATGATATTGGGTATATGGAGTTAGTGCAAGCTTCAACTCCAAAGGCAACTGATTACCTTAGTTGAGAATGCACACTCCAGGAGAGTGCAGCCCTCATTTTATGAAAAAGGGCAAAGCCCAAAGACTGCTACTACTATATATCTCTACGAACCTCGGCGGTTTTCATAATGCACATAATGAATGTCACAAATCGGTGTGTGCTGTGGAAAATAGTGGCTTGCAATGAAAGTTCCCTATGGGCTCTGAGGGGAAGCAGAATACACCACCCCAAAATATACCTCTTTGGCATAAGGATTATTTTGAGCTGATTATTTATTTATTTATTTTTGCTTGAGGAAGATTAGCCCTGAGCTAACACCTGTGCCAATCTTCCTCTACTTTATATGTGGGACACTTCCACAGCGCTGTTGGTGAGTGGAGTAGGTCTGCGCCTGGGATCTGAACCCGCAAACCCAGGCTGCTGAAGTGGAGTGCGCAGAACTTTCACCACTCTGCCACAGGGCCTGGCCCACTGAGCTGATTATTTTTAAGAAACAACAGACACAGGAGAATCTCTGAAAACACAGTAGGTTACCCTTTTGTAAGAGACATTTACATTTATAAGGAAAATCTCCATTCGTAAGGGTGTCTTCCTCCCTGTACCAGGAAGAGAAGGATGACTCTAAATCTCTAGCAACTCTTATCAATGGAGAAGGCAAGGACTTAAATCTGCATAACAACCTTACCCTTGTTTACTGTGCTTTTCCTGGTCACCTCCCATAACTGGTTTCCCTTCTCCCCCCCTCCCCCACCATCTTCTTTTGTCTTTAGCTGGAGACGGCATTTAAGGTGGTGGCTTAGGTCATTTTGGGGAGTTACTCAAGCTTTCCTGGGTCTCTCCCATGTATACATGTTATTAAACTTCTGTTTCTGTTTCCTCTGTTAATCTGTCTTTTATTATGAGGGGGTCTCAGCCAAGAACCTAGAAGATGTTGGTCTGAGGTTGAGGCTTGAGCTTGTGATGAAGTAGCCACCCCCTTGTCTACCTCAAATTATTCTGTGGCTCGCCACTATTTACCAAAAAGAACCTAAGAGCTGAACATAACCAAATTGATTTAGGTCAGTTCACAGCAGGTGGGATTTGAGGCACTGTGCCAGTAAAGAGTGGGAAATGAGTAAATACTGGGGTCATTTATATAAGAGTGGCCCCAGCAAGAACAGAGACTGAAATAAAGCGGTCTTTTTTCAGACTTTCAACTAATACTCTGCTTTCAGCTACTCTCAACTTATTCAAAGACACTGAGAAGAAACAGGAGTCCATATTACAGCACAGGCTTTTAAATTCGTCAATATGAAGGGCCAGGAAATGCCTTGTTCTCCAGGGCTCTTTCAGTTAGCTTGCATTCCAGGAATGTTAATTTGTTCCAAGCAGCATTAGAAATTACTGGGGTAAGTGTAGGTGATTGGTATAAAGGCTGCCTTCTTGAGTTGCTGCCTGAGAACTCAACGAGCCTATAATTTCTCAAGTCCTGTTTCACTCAGTTTGAATGCAAAAATACTAAGGACTGTGTGGAAGGATGTCTTCTATACCTTAAAAAATAGGTAAATGATATTTGGAATAGTTCCTGATAGTACTACAATATAACCATCTATAGTTAATTTATACAGCAAATATATTATCACATCTTATGTTTCTGTAGAGACCTCTAGGGGGAATAAAAAGAAGGTTGACTTGCAAATAAAGTAAATTGTATACATAGCGAGGTAATCACAACACAGGGCAGTTACATTTAAGAGTAATATACAAGGGGAATCACAAGAAGGGAGTTGTGGCATCATCAATTTCAGAGAAGGTATTTAACTGTTTCAGGGCCATGTGACTTCATGTGTACCAATAGCAAGAACTCCCTTCAGTGCTATACTGGCTAAAAAATAAAAGGTTCCTATACTTTTTTTCTAATATTTTTTACTGTGATAAAATACACATAACATTAAATTTGCCATCCTAACCATTTGCATGTGTACAGTTCAGTGGTATTAATTACATTCATAATGTTGCACAGTCATTACCACCATCCATCTCCATAACTCTTTTCATCTTGTAAGACTGAAACTCTTTACTCATTGAACAGTAACTTCCCCTAGGCCCTGGCAACCACCATTCTACTTTCTGTCCCTATGATTTTGACTACTCTACCTCATATGAGTGGAATCATACGGTATCTTTTTGTAACTAGCTTATTTCACTCAGCATAATGTCCTCAAGTTTCATCCATGTTGTAATATACATCAGAATTTTCTTGCTGTTTAAAGGATGGCTAACATCAAAAAACTAGAAAATAACAAGTGTTGGCAAGGCTGTGGAGAAATGGAAACTTTTGTGCACTATTGGTAGGAATATAAAATGGTACAGCTGCTGTGAAAAACAGTGCAGCAGATCCTCAAAAAATTAAAAACGGGGCTGGCCCGGTGGCATAGCGGTTAAGTGCACATGCTCCGTTTTGGCGGCCCATGGTTCACCGGTTCGGATCCCAGGTGCACACCGATGTACCACTTGTCAAGCCATGCTGTGGTGGCATCCCACATAAGGTAGAGGAAGATGGGCACGGATGTTAGCTCAGGGCCAGTCTTCCTCAGCAAAAAGAGGAGGATCGGCAACAGATGTTAGCTCAGGGCTAATCTTCCTCACAAAACAAAACAAAAAATAATAAAAAAAAAATTAAAAATAGAATTACCACATCATTCAGCAATTCCATTTCTGGATATATACCCCAAAGAATTGAAGGCAGGGTCTTGGAGAGATGTTTGTACACCCATGTTCATTGCAGCATTATTCACAAGAGTTAAAACCTGCAAGCAACCCAAATGTCCGTGGACGGAAGAAGAGATAAGCAAAATGTGGTTTATACATACAAAGGTTCCTAGACTTACAAGTCCCCATTTCCATTTGTTACTGCCCTTCCCCTCTTTATTTACAAAAGTGCGAGAACTTGATCCACAAATGATACCATTGAGGTATAACCCATGGTTTATCCAAAGACAGGTGGTGTAACATGCTTTGAATATCAGGTGCAGGCCCGGAGCACACTTTCATGCAAATGTCTTAGGCCCTTAGCTCTCCTCCAGTGAATACAAGGCCTTCTGCTTCAGTGATGACTGAGGCGGTCTCAGTTATCAGGTAGTTGCTCAGTACTGACTTCTTTACTAGATACTGTTGGAGGAGGCATGTGATAAATAGGTCATATGATCTTTATTCTTCCTGGAATCATGACAACAATAGTTTCCAACCTTTGACCATGACCTGTAGTAAGAAATACATTTATCATAGCCACTCAGAATATATTCTGCTTCATGTCCAGTATTTTTGCCATAAGCATCTTTGCCGTAAGCACTTTTTGTTGTTTTTTTTTTTTTTTTGGTGAGGAAGATTGGCCCTGAGCTAACATCTGTGCCAATCTTCCTCTATTTTGTATGTGGGTTGCAGCCACAGCATCACTTCATCAGCGGTGTGTAAGTCTGTGTCCAGGATCTGAACCTGCAAACCCCAGGCTGCTGAAGTAGAGCATGCAAACTTAACCGCTACGCCACCAGGCCGGCCCCTGCTGCAAGCATTTTTGCCGGAAATATTTTCACCACATAACTAATTGGCCATAAGGCAATTTTGCCATAAAAGATAAAATAGCAAAAAATAAAAGGACATTAAAAAGGACATCATAGGGGCCGGCCTGGTGGCATAGTGGTTAAGTTTGGCACACTCCACTGCTTCAGTGGCCCGGGTTCGTGGGTTCGTATCCCAGACACGGACCTACACCACTCATTAAGCCATGCTGTGGCAGTGACTCACATACAAAATAGAGGAAGACTGGCACAGATGTTAGCTCAGGGCCAATCTTCCTCAAGCAAAAAGAGTAAGATTGGCAACAGATGTTACCTCACAGCCAATCTCCCTCACCAAAAAACAAAAAATGGACGTTATAAAACATGAAAAATGAATAACAAAGTTAAAAAGACTTTATTCTGAAATACAAAATATTTGAACACATTTGAAATGCACGTAGATTCATGGCAGTGCTGCACAAATGATTTTATTTCACGGGTTGTACCTAAGCACTTGTCTTCAAAGTCTTTCCTTTACAGTATTATACATTTTTTTTTGCTTGTTGATTCGTCTCCTTGTTCAGCATCCATTGGACATTTTTAAAGCTAAAATATCTTCCTTCATTAAGAGAGATATCAGTTTCTGAATACTAGGATGCATATTTGTAACTGAGCTGTGTAATGCATTGTGAAAGCCTTCTACATTGTTGTCTGTTCTTGGCGTATTGTCACATGTCCATTGATAGACACTCCAAAGTTCTATAGAAAATGTGGAGCTAAGATTTACATAATATAAAAATGGGAGAACTGCGTCAATGGAGAAACATAAGCAAACTGCCAACCAGTTATTTTATCTCTTATGGCAAAATTGCCAAACTGTCAACCAGTTGAAACCAAACAGTCGACCAGTTATTTTATCTTTTTATGGCAATTTTTTTATGCGGCTATTATGTTTGTTTTGTTTTACAGCAGTTAAGTTTGTTATACGGCAGTTATGCGGCAAAAATATTTGTGGCGAAAATGCGTGCAGCAAAGATATCTACGGCAAAGATGCTTACAGCGAAAGTACCTAGAACCATTCTACATGTATGTGTGCGTGTATCTAAAATATCACTTCCCCAGGAAACTTTCCCGACGTACCAGACCAGGTCAGGTCCCTCCATTATACTCTCTCTTAGCACTCTGTTTTTCTCCTTTCCAGTACTTATTAAAACTGTATTGAAATAATTGTGTAATAAAGATGTTGAACCCATCTCTAGAGCTGGATTCTAAGGCTGCATAAGGGCAGGGACCTTCTTCTTGTCCTATAGAACAGCAGTCTAGGGAAAGCTGATTTGGAGCATTGTGATGTATACATGGGCTGTTTAATAAATGCTCATGAGTTGGTTAAATGGATAAAGGCCTCAGTATGGAGCAGATCTTTGAGTTTTCTACTCATTTCAAAATCTCAAGATGGAGCCCACGTAAGTGACCCAGTGTGTTCGTTGGCATGGCTTACAGCAGCACCACCGTGGTGCCCGGGCCAAGAGGATGCACTAGGGGAGCAGAGGTGCAATCTGAGAGTGGGTTATGTTATTTCGAGGCCCACCTTTTCTCCTTTTTATTTTCTCAGAGCTTAAAAACCTTTCTGGTTAGTATCCACTCATATTTATTGCCTCTCTCTTTCTTCCTCTTATTTCTTCCTTTATTCTGTCATTACCAAGTTAACCTAGTCTCATTCATTTCCTTTTTAACTACCTTATTGTCTGCAAAAAATATCAAAACTTAAGGAAAAAAAAACCAGTTTTATGGAAAGTTGAATAAAAATATACTCTTGCTTTGCTGCTTAATTTATTTATGCTGCTTTGCTCTGTGAAAAAAATCAGAAAATAATATATTTGTTTTGGAAAATAAGCTCAATGAAGATAGGAAACTTAGGAACTTTTTCTTGATTAACCACTGAGAGAAAGCTCTGTCTACAGAATCACAGAATCATCTTTACGTGCTAGGAGCCGGTCATTTCTTTTTAGTAAGATGGATTAAATTGCATGTATATGTCAGTTAATGGGATTCAATTAATGGGAAACCCAGAACCAGAATTCAAGTTGCTTTAGTCTATTGCGTCTTTCTCAAGAGTAAACACCCTCAGCTGAAAGACAAATAATGATTGTCAGGTAAGGTTTATATCATTATCTCCTCAAGTAGGAAGGTGATCCAAAGCAAAACTCCTACCTGACATCAAAGAGAAGTCTGTTTTTGGATCATCACACAGAAACTTAGCTTTAGAAAAGAACTGGCAAAGAAACGCAGAGAATGCAATTTTGCTGAAAATGTTCCAGCAAAGTAAGGTGTTCCCAGCCCACACAGTAACAAATGCTTGCGCCACTGTAGTGCTTATGATCTTCATTTTTATTAATTAGTGTTCACATATATTATATGACATATAACAAAGTCAAGTCGTAAGTTGCTGATACACACCTCTTTTTGTGCCACGCAACTGCTGTCATTAGGGATTTATGGCAGTGGCCTTGCCCTACAGACATGCATATCCATCTGCGGCACGCTGTTGAACTATAACAAGCCACCTGTCTGGTTGCAGCCATCAAATAACTTCTCATTGTTATCTCAACTTGAAATCAGTGCCCTGCTCCCATACAGTACCACCTGAAATTCAAGGATTCAAACCAAGCTTCATCTCCTCTGACATTCCCCATGTTCAAAACACGGACCATCATGCAATATTAAAGCATGAATTCTGGAACTCTGTTAACATTGTGAAATAGGTGAGTAGGTGGCAAGTATTACTATTCTGACTGTGCAGTGGCGAAACTTCATTTATGGCAAGAAGCAGAGTTGAATTCTTATTTGGGGTTGCCTTTCAGATCCCTTCAGCACAGATCATGAAAATTCCTAGCTATTTTTCAGATGTGATGTTTACTTTCTTTTCCAGGAGGTTTTTTGGGTGAATACACAGAAATATTTTATAAAACCACAAAATAATAGAGGGTAAAATAAGCTTTGGAATGAAATGAGCAAATAAGAGATATAAAGACTAAATGTCCCATTTCTAGTCCATGATTTCCGGAAAAATGAGAGAACTTGAGTTAAACTTGGTCATCTTTTCTGGATGACTTTTATTAATGTAAAAGATCATAAAATAATGAAAATGATCATCTGCACTTTTAAAATCCATATTTCTATCAATTATTATATGCAGATTTCAGTGTGTCCAGATAAACAAATTCGAGTACAACTAAACCTAAAGATCTCAGCAGAAAATGACCCCCAAAATGAGTTACTATTGCAAAATGGGAAAAAATGATGTAAATAGGCACGTTTGGCTTTCAGATAAACAGCATAAAATTTTGAATAGCATACATCTTTGTTTTCTATAAGGAAAAAACATGGGTAGTGAAAAGAATATTGAATTGGGTCTGAGTTCTGATTTTGCTTTTAACAAATGAGAACATCTTGGCTAAGTCATCCAGAATCTGTTTCCTAATTTATAAACTAAGGGATTTGGCCCAGATAATCTCTCGTCTTTTCTGGTTTCAAAAACCCTGCAGTCTACACAGGAACTGAGAAAATATTTATCGTAAAGACTACAGATCTGTATAATAAGTTAGGTTGTTACTTAAAATTGTGATCAACCTTGGAAAACACATAGCTGCTAATAGTTTTAACTTCCTAATCTCTGTTTAATTCAAATTTAAGATGTTCAACAAACATACACAAAAATAAGCCTGCAACAACACAGGGAAAAAAAGGGTTGTGGAGATGGGGGTGAGACTTTCAGAAATGTTTAAAATTTTACCTTGCCCCCATGCCCAAATTTTAAGTTAATGTTGACAGCCAATGGCTACATGGTAAAATAAATGAGTTTGTTGCCCCTGTCAGCTTAGACAACTTTTACCTGTTCTTGTGTCTTGCCTTTTTAAGATATAAATTAAACTTTTAGAAAAACAGAAGAGTTCAGAATTAAAAGGGATAGGATAAGACACATACACTACCACACTTTTCCTTTCACCAGTTACTTTGAAAAGTATGTTATGAGTCAACAATATCTCCTGTTTCTGACACTCAGACCTTGCCCCTCATAACATAACATAACATAACATAAATTGTGAAATAAACAATTTAAACTTTGTCACAAATTGAAACTAGTTAAGGGAAAACAGAAACATGGCTTCGAGACCTAAATTGTCATTAATTGAGAATCATCTTGACATATAGAGAATCTATATGTCTTGCTAGGTGGCCATAAAGGTATTTAGCATTGTTAATCATGTATATCTTCTTGGCTTCACTAAGCAATGCAGTCGAAGAGGAGCAGAAGATGCTCCCCCAAAATATGCCCTTTTGGCACATCGATTATTTTGAATTAAAGTTACTTAAGAAAACAGCCGGCGCAAGGACACTCTGACCACCTTTGTCTCCCTGAAAGCAGGAAATAAATCTCCCACGTGAAAGGCACCCTCCCTGTACCAGGAGGGTATAGACACCCTTATCACCAGAGATAGGAAATTTAGGGCCAAGAAGGCTGTATAAACAAACCTTGTTACTTCTTTGCTAATTTACTACCCCAAGCCCAAACTTCTTTGTCTTTTCAATTCTTCACAAATTTACTGTTTCGTTGTCTAAAAGGTATAAAAGCTGCCTGTTTTGGTCACTTTTTTTGTGTGTGTGTGAGGAAGATCAGCCCTGAGCTAACATCCGTGCTAATCCTCCTCCTTTTGCTGAGGAAGACCGGCTCTGAGCTAACATCTATTGCCAATCCTCCTCCTTTTTTTCTCCCCAAAGCCCCAGTAGATAGTTGTGTGTCATAGCTGCACATCCTTCTAGTTGCTGTATGTGGGCCGCGGCCTCAGCATGGCCGGAGAAGCGGTGCGTCGGTGCGCGCCCGGGATCCGAACCCGGGCCGCCGGTAGCGGAGCGCACGCACTTAACCACTAAGCTACGGGGCCGGCCCTTGGTCACTCCTTTGAGTCTCATATTTTTATGAGCTCCTAGATGTACAAAATCATATTCATTTTTTTCTCCTGTTAATCTGCCTTATGGCAATTTAATGATTGGACCAGCCAAAGAACCTAGAAGGGAAGAAAAGTTTCTTCCCTACACAATTTTACATTTACTCATATGATTACTTGAGTTGTGTCTGATTCCTTTCACACTGAAAGCTCCGTGAAGGTAGAAATCATGACTGTTGCTGATCATCATGTACCCCCCCGCCCAATGCTAGACATGTAGTGGGGGTTCAATAAATTAGATAATGAATGATTGAATTCATGGATAAATAAGTGAATTAGATATGTATTGGAGATCAATAAAATAGGTAATGAATGATTGAATTCATGGAAAAATATGTGAATAATATATACGGTTTCTTGAGGGTCAAGGAAACTGCCAGAGTGGGAAGAGGGAGTAGGGATGGTGGATTTTTTATTTTAGTTGAATTCATGCAAGGCAAAAGATGGCTTATTTCTATTGTGTAGAATCTGCAGACTATTGGACAGTTATGAGACTTTTTTTAAGCTTAAAGATAGGTCAAGGCGCCGGCCCAGTGGCGTAGCGGTTAAGTGCGTGCCCTCTGCTTCGGCGGCCTGGAGTTTGCAGGTTTGGATCCCAGGCGTGGACCTATGCAATGCTTGTCAAGCCATGCTGTGCCGGCGTCCCATATAAAGTAGAGGAAGATGGGCACGGATGTTAGCCCAGGGCCAGTCTTCCTCAGCAAAAAGAGGAGGACTGGCAGCAGATGTTAGCTCAGGGCTAATCTTCCTCACACACACACACAAAAAAGAGAGGTTAAGGCTATAAGTGGCAGTTCCTGGACACTAAACAAAGTGGGTAACTATTTTTTGTTATTGCTGCTTTTAATGACACACAGACACATACACTAACACAGGCAAGACCCTTGCTGCAAGGGTATGTGCATTTTTCTTGAAAAGGTCAAACGGAAATGAATTAACTGCCTGGTATCATGTTATCATCTGCCTTCCATTTTCCACAAGGACACTCCACTTGCTTAGACTTGGGCAATTTTAAAATTCGTGATCTTCATGTCCTCTGAAATGTACAGATTTTACAGCTTAGATTTTAAGAGACATCATTACCTGACAAGGTAATGACAGTTTTATCTGCGCTGGTGACTGGATTTGCTATGATACTTAAATAATAATCCAAATCAAATGATAATTTTTTTGAGAGGATGTCAGGAAAGGAGAAAGAAAGAACAAAATACATAGCATTTAACTTGGTTTAAAAACACAACACATTGCAGCTTCCCATGGCTTCTTAATTTACTGGGAAAAAAAATCTCTTAGCAATTCATCTTCCTTTGGGCGCATGAATGACATTTTACTGTGATGTGATTATAAGAAACAAAATCCCTTGGAGATGCTGCCTTAAAATATTTCTCTTTATAATGTTCTGAGCTCGACAAACCTTGGTAGAAAACAGAATACTCTTAATTATGAATAAATTAACTAAATTAGTAACATGAGATGGATATGCAATTAAGGGATTGTTAATTGAAACTGGAAACACAGCTGTATACAGCTTAGAGATGAATCATACCAGTAATGACGCAGATGTTGATAAAATGTGATTATCTTTAGTGGAGACAGCACTGCATCTCCCAAGCCCATTCTTATATTGTGTCACTGAAACGGTTTTTAAACCCGTGAACACCAGGAATCAGGATCTCAGGGATGGCAAATTAGGCTCCCTGGATATGGGAATTAGTGTTGTCTGAATGTCAGCAATTTCATTTCTCCAGCTTTCAAAGAATGTAGATACGGAGCCAACAACAAACATCTGTTAGTTGCATGGTCTTCAAAAACAACAACAACCAAAAGTTGCTGGCAAACCAGGGCCTGATTCAATCTGAGAAGACAGTAAAGTATCTGTAAGCAGTCACACCACTGTGCGTGAACGTGAGAACCGTACAGAGAACGCAGCCCCAGGGCACAATGCCCGAGACCTTATGCACAAAAGCTAAATGCACCCTCTGCCGGCGAAGGCTCTAAAACATCTTTTGCTATTTTCCAGGCAATCAACCCAGAAGAAAAAACAACATCTTCACAACTAAAGGAAGCAGTGGAAAAATGCTGTCATTAAACTCGCTGTATGCTTAAGTGTACTAAAATTATCAGTGATTCTACAGCACTGTGGAAGTTTCCAGTTTTTGCTTATCACAATTTTGCCCCTTGTGCAATTCCCATCTGTCCCAAGGAGGGAAATGTCCCTGTGGATTTGGATTTTAATGGAGTTACATGGTCTTTGCACAGGCTTCTTTTGGACAAGATCAGGGGGTGGGGCTAGATAACTATCTCCTAACCGCAACTTAATGATTATGGAACGGGATGCTCAGCTAAATAGACTGCAATCTTTGAAATTCAGCTTCCCGGGCTCTGGACACAAGCCTGTGGTGTTAAAACTGACAACTCCGTCATGCTGGACGGGGCTTGCAAATATGGCAGTCATCAGTTTCCCTATGTGAAGTGCAAGCTTACCCCTGTAGGTGGTAAAAAAAAAAAAAAAAAGTAATAAACAGTTTTAGATATTGACCAACAAAAAATACATTGTCACTTTAGCTCCTCTTTCGAAGTTATTAATTTTCTTAACAAAAGCCAGTTTTTGAAAGGAAACAAAAATAAAACAGGAGATAGTCTCACATTAGTCACTACCTTCCACTATCAAAAGAACGCAGAAAACTTAGGAAATTTTCCTTATAATTCAGGGGCTACCTTTTACGCATCTTTAATGAAGTATTTGGATGAGGTGAGGCCCAAATAAACAATTAAATTTTCCACTTTACATTGGCCGTGGACATGTGGGGCATAGCTGAGTTATGTGTTTGTTAAAAAAATATACTTTCAGGAATGAATGAAGAGAAAAATGCAAACATAAAAAGACACACCTCTACATTGTTTTTTCTCTCTGTTGGATACCTTTAAATGTAGAATTTATTAAATTTTGGTCACGAAGTCTTTCTAGCCTATGTGTTAGTCTCTACAAGTACAGACTTTGCCTATAACTTCAGTATTGATTTGCTGTTATACAGGTTCCAACTTGTCTAAATTTCATTACCTGAAGGGACAGCTTGCAAATTCATATACAGGTTTAATACAAGCAAGATGACTACATGTATACAGTGAGCTTTGAAAGGGCACTTTTTCCCCAATATGTGGGGCCAGATTCTTCATGAGTCTATCAGGCCATTGCAAATGGTGATGGGAAAGCTAATACCATATATTATTTACTAGCATTCGTATCATTTTCAACTCTGAACCTAATTACAATCACACTAGTATCAGAACCCAGCTATTTGATTACCTAACAGCTATTTACTTCTTATTTCTTGGTAAAGAATCTCAATTATGATCAGACATTGGACATCAATGGACTCAGTGCTGGGGGAAGAATTAAAATCAGGTCTAAACCAATCACAGTAATCTCATTCCTTGTAGCCAGTGATTAGTTTAAAGGGGTACAGTGAGACCCAGTTCTGTCTGATACATAAGTGGAAATCTGCTAGGGAGCTTCTGGGAAATTCTTTATTCTCCAGTACACACACACACACCCCGCAGATGAAGTTATCCTTGTACCTTATTCCTTTCCTGCCTTGGATATTGCTGACTGAGGATATGTTGCTTGGTGCAGTGGGAAGCCATCTTGAGATCATGAGGAGAAAGTCAAGAGACTCCCAGAGAAGCTGAACCGGAGTCTTAATATAGTTCAGCTGCTGAATTAACCAGCCCCAGATCTGATGACCTTTGGACTTCTGGTTGTGTCAGACCAAAATTCTCAAAGTGTAGTTTCTGACCACAGTAGCATCAGCATCACCTGAGAACTTACTAGAAATGCAGACTCTCAGATCTTACTTACTCCAGACCTACTGAATCAGAAACCCCGGGGGGAGCCCATGAGCCTGTAGTGTAACAAGCCCTCCAGGTGATTCTGATGCATGCTAAAGTTTAGGAACCACTGTGTTAGATTATCAGATATCTCTATTATTTAAGATAGTGTTTTCAAAGCTTGCCTGATTCCTTTGGGGTTCATGTTAAAAAAATAGATTCCCAAACCTATTGAATCAGACTTGCTAGTGAAGGGGCTTGTGAATTAGTAATTTAATCCAGCGCCCCTGGTGATTCTTATGACCAGAAAAGTTTGGGAAAAACAAATACAAGGCCTTTTAAGTCAGGCATTCTGTTATTGGCTGCTGAAAGCATTTTAACCAACATACCATCTGTAGTCCCCTGCGCTCCAGAACCATACAGGTAAATAGACACTAGCTCTTGCCTTGGCCAGTGTATTATGAAGTCCTAGTTTGGAGAGCCTTTGACTTAAAGTGAGGTTTACATTTCTAAGATGTTGGTTTCTTAACTGTCAACTTGAATTCCTGATGTTTTATATTCAGAACCTGTTTACACTAACTCCCCACCACAGCTCTAGTCTGAATTCCTAACCTCTTATACATTCTTGACCCCTGCTATCTGGGGGCCCCATCAACCCCACCAGGATTTCAGAATCCCTCTCAAGTAATTACAGGAGTAATCATGCATTCCTTAACTCTTAGGCTACATTCTCAGAGGCCAGATTCCTACCTGCCGAACTTGAACCTGCTGATGCCCATGAGACTGAAAGCAGCAGCAGATGAGTCTGTTAAAAACTAAACACATATTTTCAAAGTCTTCAAAAAAATTTCTGCTCATCCAAAGAGAAATAATCTAGAACTCTAAAATATTTAACATTAAATGGTCTGAAATCATCTAGGTTCTTTCAGGTTGAATGAATACTTTACATTAAAATCTTTCTGTCCCTTGTTTACTTGGGCCAAATAAGCTAAAAAGGTAAAAATCATCTTAGTGTAATAGGGTTTCCTAATGAGTGACAAACGTAAAAAGTCCAAAGGAGATTTGAGGAAAATATTTAAAACATAATTAAATATTTTCAGAAAAAGAAATTAAAGAGAAATTAAATATTTCTCCTCTCCCCTAACTACATGTACTTCATTTGCCTAGATATCACTTATTTCGCCTCTGCTACCCTCCCCACCATACACCCCACATCTCATTCATTCCAGACTTCTAACTACCCTAGGTTATGTCAGATTTTCCCAGATCTCTAAGCTTTTGTTTATGCTGTCCCTTCCTAGAAAACCCTTCTATTTTTTTCTCTATTTTTTTTTTTTTTTTTTTTTTTAAGATTTTATTTATTTTATTTTTCCCCCCAAAGCCCCAGTGGATAGTTGTGTGTCGTAGCTGCACATCCTTCTAGTTGCTGTATGTGGGACTCGGCCTCAGGATGAACGGAGAAGTGGTGCCTCGATGAGCACCCGGGATCCGAACCCGGGCCACCAGCATCGCAGTGCGCGCACTCAACCACCAAGCCACAGGGCCGACCCTTCTCTATCTTTTTAAACCGTACTCATCACTCAAGTCTAAGCTCAAATGTCATCCCTGGGGCAAAATTAATTGCTTACTGTTCTGCATGTTAATATCACTTTTTTCCCCCTCAAATCTATAGTGGAGTCCTTATGGTACTGTTTGTAGTTGATGTATCAATCATCCTTGAGGGAGGTTTGTGTCATGAACATCTTTGTCCCTACTGCCAAATACACTGTCTAGCATAATGTAGTCACTTAAAAAGTACTGAACTGAATTTCAGACAAAAGTGATTTCCGGAAACAAGCATTAACCAAATAGTGACTTAATATACTTGCTTGTTTTGCAGGTTTTCTGTAACTCATTGCAAGTAGGAGGGTAATGAATAATGTTTGGTTTTTGCTATATGGTGGGGGGTCTGAGCAATTTCTCAGATAGCATCTTATCTGAGAAATTCAGATAAGTGTGGCAAATTACTGGGATGGGCAGTGTATCTCATGGGGACTAAGAGAAAACTCAAGCTGTAACGACTCCTGGAGTTACATATCCAGAAGTGTGTTATAGTCATCTTTAAGAGATTGGTGGTTCTCCAGACATCTACTGCAGGGAGACCAAGGTCTCTGGGGAGAAGGCCTAAGGAAAGAATATATTATAAACTAAGTGCTTCATTCAGTAGGAAAGCCTCAGTCAGCAAGAAGAGTGGTTTTGAGAACATCATGGGGTCTGCCACTCGGATTTATCCTCTGGTTCAGTCATGTCTGAGTCCTATGGCTGCAAATTAAAATGATCTGAAAGACCGTATGCCAGATGGGATGCCTTCTGCTGCAGGTAATAGAAAACCTAGCACAAAATGTCTTGCCAGTCAAGAAGTGCATAGGCAAGGTTGCTCCAGGAAGGGTAATTCAGAAGCATACTGGCATCATTAGGATTCAGGTTCTTCACATCTTTCCTCTCTGCCATCCTTAGGTGAACTTACCACACACTCACAAAATGGCTACTCAAGTTCTGGTTCATTTGTTCAACAAATATTCTCCATGCTAAGAACCGTTCTTAGGTGCTTTGGATACAGGAGCAAACAAAACAGACAAGATCCTTGGCTTCATGAAGCTTACTTTCTCACAGTGGGAGACAGACAATAAACAAAAGCATATTAAATATGCTAATTCCGTAGTACATTATGAGTGTTATGAAAGAAGAAAAAACTGAAAAACAGGTTAGATGTTCCTATTGCTGCTTAACATACCACCCTAGAATTCAGTGGCTTAAAACAAAAATTTATCACTATTGCTGCTGGCTCTGTGAGTTGACTCTGCTCAGCTGGGTGTTTTTGAGTGGGGTCTTTCATGTGTTTCAGTCGGATGGCAGCTGGAGTGATCTGAAGGCTCGACTGGGATGGATATCCCAGACGGCTGTTTTGCTCACATATCTATCGCCTCACATGGGGTGGCTGCAACAGCTGGGGGCTGGCCAAGCATTTCTGTCTTTTCCTGCAGCTTCTCTATGTGGCTAGCTTAGGGTTCCTCACAGCATAGTGGCCTTAAAGTAATCAGACTTCTTTCATAGCAGCTCACTTCCCCCAGAGTGAGCATTCCAAGTGACCAAGACAGAAGCTGCAAGACTTCTTCAGATCTAGCCTTGGGTCTTGCAGTGCCACTTCTGCTGCCTTCAATCTGTTATACAGGGCCAGCCTGGATTCAGAGTGGGAGGGGACTAGACAAGGTGTCCTGGAGGCATGATTCATGGTGTTCAGGAGGGGCATCTTTGTGGAAGAACAGGGTGAGGGGGATTGAGTTGAGATGGCTGGGAAGAGGGAGGTAGGGCAGGTTGCTGTTTGAATGGGGTGGTCAGTTTTCAAGGAGGTTTCTTTAACAAGTTGAGATTTGAGCAAGACTTGAAGAAAGTGACAGAGTTACTCACATAGATATCTGGGGGAAGAGCATTCAGGTAGAGGGAAGAAGTAGGCACAGTGTCCAGAAGAAAAAGACTGTCAATTTAGTTCCCTGGGTGAGGAAAACCTTTCTCGGACACTCCCCTAGCAGACTTCCCTTTCTGCCTTATTGCCTGAGATTGCATAAAATGCCCATGTCCAATCCTTGGAAAGTTGACTGGGCCCACCAGATCACCATGAAATAGCTCAGTACTGTCATTATTCATTCCCTATGGCTGAGGCCTCCCCTCAGTGTGCACGGTCACCTGGAGGAGGATAGATCCTGAACAAGCCAGGTCTCCACCAGCAAGGGAGAAGGGTGTACGTGTACATGATAGAGGGAGTAGATTTGGGGAAAGGGAAATAATAGTGTCTCAACTGCACCCTGAAGATTAAACAATACTCTTTTGAGGCCTGTCTAACAGAGGACAACTCGTCCCACTTTCCCAGAGACAAATCCTGACTACCAGCAGAGAGCTCTCTTGCTTGGTGTAGGAGCAGAAAAAGCTGGAAAGAAAGCTGCAGTGACCAGGCTCGGCATCTAATTTGCCCGGCAGGAAAGGGGCCACTACCCACGGAGAAGGAGAGGGTTTTATGGAGTACGCTCAGCAGACTGGCAGCAGGTAGCATTCAGAAAGAGGGAAGGTGACTCTAAAAAGAAAATTCTATGTATGGCACAGAAATATATGGAGATACATAATGAATGATGGACTTAATTCAAAGAGGCTGAGGTTAGAATTCCCAAGTACAGCACCATAGCTTCAGCTCTATGGCCGACTTGATTGCCCCTAAAGTTTAAGTGTCTAATGGGAAAGCTATGCCTGAGAATTGGGGATCCTGGCTTGTTTGTAGCAACTCAAAAGCTTTTTATATTTCCTAAGTGTCATGAACAGTAATCCACCCACATTTGAGTTTTCTGAAAAAAAGAAACTACATTAAGAGGTAGTTCAGTAAATATTTATTGATGGAAACAGAAGGGAGTATTTAGAAAGACTAAGTCAAACTGAGATAATGAAGAAA
Organism: Ceratotherium simum simum; assembly: GCF_057802395.1. Lineage (NCBI taxonomy): Eukaryota > Metazoa > Chordata > Mammalia > Perissodactyla > Rhinocerotidae > Ceratotherium > Ceratotherium simum. The sequence goes on along the minus strand of NC_141940.1, from coordinate 103,128,592 downwards.
TGCAAGCTATAATTCAGAGGAAAGGAATGCCAAAAGCAGGGGAAAAAACCTGAAGTTCATGACTATGCTCTCATATGTTTTTTTTCCTGCCAGTATAGGCAGCTGTTGTTAGAAATTATGACATTAACCTGGAAATCTGTTCAGTTTTAACAAAGGGATGCAGATATGATGCATCAGTTGAATATAAGACAAATTAAAATAATTTCATTGCAAATACAGATGCACAAAGGTTACCATCTTTAATCCTTAAAAATATCTTTTCTTTTTAAGGATCAGAATATTTTTTTTCCCCACACGTCTAGAAATAAATTTGGTTCAATTTTATAACATGTATTTAGTGGGAACTCACTAGATGTATAATACTATAAAATATCACTGGGTTCTAGAAAAGAAGAGAGCCCCTCTTTTTACAACCCAGCAGGGCAGAAAGGATTAAATTCTTCTTATAAAGGAAGAACAAATGTATTAGAAAAGATACTGCATAATCAAGTTCAGAAAAGTGAAAAAGTTTGGAGAGGTTTCATAGAAATGGACTGCAGTTCTAATAATAAAACTTACATTTTTATAGCATTTAATAGTTTCTGAAGCACTTTCACAGTCTTTATCTCATTGTTTCACATGGACCTTGCAAGGCTGGTGGGATTTGGATAAGTAATTCCTTTTAAAAAATGTTTTAGAATATAAAATATTTAGACTGAAGAATGCTTTTTTTAGACTAAAACTAAAGGGTGTGTGAAAAGAATATAGAACAAGCTTTTGGCTCTGTTTCTATTATTAACTAGCTGTGTGAACTATGACATATCATGTGATGGCTTTGGAAGATCAAGGGTTGGACTTCTGGACTTTCAGAACTAAATCCTCTGAATTGATGGGTGGTAACAACTTAAACAGGCCATCGTTCCTAAAATAAAACTTATGCACGGTAGCACATTGGTCATTAAATGATATAGTATTAAAAATAATTAAATAGAACCTTTTAAAGAATGATTACTGAAGTGTAAAGTTAAGAATATTAAAATATTCAGTAATTCAAAGTGGATATTTTTAAAGCAATGAAACACACTGACATATTCAGCTGTTTTAAAAGTAGATTTAGCAGCTGTGCTATTGGCTAATTTATGCTTGGAGCACCTTGCTACACAGCCTTGGCTGTAGGCCCTGACCAGATTCTTTACATATAAACTAAGGCCTGAGCCTTAGCCAGCTTGATTGCAAAGGCAAGGCCCTAAATACAACTAGGCAAACAGTCTGAGGCAATCATACATACAAGGCAATCACTTCTGTTGTGAAAGAAAAATAAAGCATGTGCAATGTTGGTAAGTGACAAACAGCATCTCTGTGTCTGGAGAATTGAACATTATCAGCTCATTACCTATTTTCCTCCAACATTCTTCACATATGTTCTCCATGTCAAGAAAAAAAACCTAGTGCTTCAAAAGCTATTTTACGACCTCTCTATCAAACAAGATGGAGTAATAACCAAATTTACCCTCTTTCTTGAAATAACAGAAACATGGAGAAATTATATGTAATGATGGAGTGTAAGACAATGGACACCAGGCAAGGAAGGATAGCGATCCTTGGGAAAGGAAAAACATATGAGGTGAGCGCTAGACTTGTCGTAGCTTACTACCTGAAGAGAGTTTTCCAGTCCACAGTACAGGGAAGAAGAACCTAAGAGGATCGTGGAAGACTCCCCGCGTTGAGGAGATAGAACTGAGATTCCAGGAAGACTAAGGTATCCAGCTAGAGTTCACTGGACAGAAGCCCAGAGAGGAGAGAGCCGGACAGAGAGAGAACCCTGGAGATCTGTAGAGGGTCTCCCTCAAGTATTCAGCTGAGTACTGATTAGCACACGTGTGAGGAAACTACTGGAGGCCGGGAAAGAATCACAGGATTAGAAGTAACAGTGTCCAGCACACACATACAGCAGGGAGCAGTGCCTATTCCCCACCAGTAACACTAGAAAGCTCATGATTCACAGGGCATTGAGTAGAAGGAAGGGTCTTGCCTCTGTAGTGGGGAACAATTAGCCCTAGACTGAGTGTCAGGCTAATCCTACCTAATCTTAAAAGACCCCAAAGGATCAAACAACAGCACACAGTTTGGAAAGGGGGAAATAGAAATATATTATTGAAATGTTTTCATACCATATGTGAAGTAGTCTCACACCACTTGAAGGTAGACTGTGATAAGTTAAATATGTACACTATAAACCCTAAAGCAACCACTAAAATGACAAAACAAAGAGCTATAGCTAATATGCCAACATAGATTCATTAATTCCAATTAATCTAAATGAAGACAGAAAAAGAGAAATAAGCCATCGAAAAACAGATGAGACGAAGCAAAAACATATAGCTTGATGTTAGGTTTGCACTTAACCATATCAATAATCACATTAAATAAAAACAGTCTAAATATCCCCAATGAAAAAAGATTGTCAGATTAGATTTTAAAAAGCAAAATCCAATTATATGCTGCCTACAAGAAATGCACATTAACCATAAAGACACAAATAGGCTAAAAATCAAAGGATGAAAAATATTATACCATGCCAGCACTAATTATAAGAAAGCTGAAATGGTTACGTCATTATTCATTAGGGAAATGCAAATTAAAACCATAATGAGATAGCACTATATACCCATTGAAATGGCTAAAATTTAAAAGATTGACCATATCAAATTTTAGTGAGGATGCGAAGGCACTGGAACTCTCATCCACTGTTGTGGGAATGTAAACTGGTGCAACTGCTTTGGAAAACAGTTTGGCAGTTTCTTAATAAGTTAAACACACACACACCATATAATCTAGCTATCCCTCTCCTAGGCATTTACTCAAGAGAAATGAAAACATAAGTCCATTCAAAGATGTGTACGTGCACGTTCATAACAGCTTTATTTGTAATAGCTCCAAACTGGAGACAACCCAAAAGTCCATTAAAAGGTGAACGAATAAACAATTTGAAGTATTTCCATATAATGGAATACCACTCAGCAATAAACAGGGATAAACTATTGATGCATGTAACAACATGGATGAATCTCAACTATGCTGGCTAAAAGAAATGAGACTGAAAAAGAGTGTATACTGTATATCCCATTTATATAAAACTAGAAAATGCAAATTTATCTACAGTGATAGAAAGTAGATCAGTGGTTGCTCGGAGGCAATGGAGGGGCAGGAGGAAGGGATTACCAAGGGGCAAGAAGAAACTGTTGGGAGTATGGATATGTTCACTATTTTGAATGTGGTGATGATTTCTCAGGTCTATCCATATATCAAACTCATCAAGTTGTACATTTTAAATATGTATGTGGTAATTATACCTCAAGAAAGCTGTTCTAAAAAGAGGAAGGTACAAAAACACTAATTCAAAAAGATAAATACACCCCTATGTTCATTGCAACATTATTTATAATAGCCAAGACATGGAAACAACCTAAGTGTCCACCGATGGAAGAATAGATAAAGAAAACGTGAAATACACACACACACACACACACACACACACAGAGGAATAATATTGACCCATAAAAAAGAATGAAATCTTGCCATTTGCAACAACATGGATGGACCTTGAAGGCATTATGCTAAGTGAAATAAGTCAGACAAAGACAAACACCATAGATCTCACTTACATGTAGAATCTAAAATAAAAACAAAACAAAACAAACGAGCTTATAGATACAGAGAACAGATTTGTGGTTGCCAGAGGCGGGGGTAGGGGCCTGGGTGAAATGAGTGAAGGAGGTCAAAAGGAACAAACTTCCATTTATAAAATACATAAGTCATGGGGATATAATGTACAGCATAGTGACTATAGTTTATAATACTGTATTGTATTTTTGAAAGTTGCTAAAAGAGTAGATCTTAAAAGTTCTCATCACAAGAAAAAAGATTTGTAACTAGGTATGGTGATGGATGTCAACTAGACTTATTGTGGTGATCATTTCACAATATATACAAATATGGAATCATTACACCGTACACCTGAAATGAATATAATGTTATATGTCAATTATACCTCAATAAAAAAAAAAAGAGGAGGGAAGAAGGGAAGCTGTTCTATCCCATTTTCCTCCAAAGATAACATCGAGTATATTCCACGTCGTTCAGAGCACACAGATCATTAACTGTCGATAAAGGTCAAGGCTATGTGTGAACCACGTTCACCACAGAGTAAAGAATGCATATTTAATTTTTAATCAATTATTTTTCTTTTTGGAATTTTGGAAAATTATTTAAGCATCGGTTAACTTTATGAATCCACAAATCTACACATGAATACTACTTCTTCAGAAATGATAGTTTTGCTTCCTAATTTTCCCCTTGTTGTATAACTTTCCGTTTATTTTGTAGTTTTCAATAACATTTTGCTTAATTTCACCCATTCAGCAATTCAGGAAATATTTATTGAATGCCTACTATGTAAAAGATACTGCCAGGTATTAGCAGATATGGTATTTAGGGCCACTGGCCTCATGGAGCTGACATGAAGGTGGGGGGAGAGAGACTTTTAATAAATAAGTCAGCAAACACATAGCTATAGATTTTCATAAGTGCCGTGAAGAAAGCAAACAGGATGCTGTTCGTGATGGAGAACGATAGGAAATCTTTTTTCTATGTGACTTAATTACACGTTAACCGTGCAGTCCATTACTTCAAATGATTCCTCGTTATTAAATTTACATACTGGAATTTTACTACTCTGTTTAGTTTGTTAGTCCCAAGCTTCAGGCCATTTAAAATAAAAGCTACAGATGAAGAGAAAAATCACTTAGTTAACTTGTCTTCATCCTTTAGCTTTCGGCTGGAAGGCCACTTTCTCTGGGAAGCCTTCCTGAGTAGCCTTCCCTTCCTCCCACCCTCACCACACATACACACACAGACACACACAGACACACACACACACACACACACACACACACACACGGTTAGGTCCTCACTATATGTTCTGCATTTTCTCTCATGACACTTACCAGAACTTGTAATTATTATATGAGGGATTTTTTAAATTAATGTCTGTCTTCCCAACAAAGGCTAACCTCCATGAGGGCATAGACTTTGTTTGGTTTTTCCACAACTGCATCTCTATTATCTAACATACAGTCTGGCAGAGGGTAGGTACCAGACATAATATGTATTGGATGGAAAATATTTATTGACTGAAGGAGTCTTTTTGCTCACTTCAGGAAGAGTTTGAGGATTAAGTCCTCCTGGTCCTACAGAAGAGAGATTCTCGTTTTTAATCCGTGAACGATTCAGGCTCTGGGTGAAGCAGGCTATTCCTGAGATTGTGGTCTGAGATTCATATAATCATCCTACTTTAAAGCTACATTTCCTAAACGCTTGATGCCGGTGATTCCTGACAAATGAATAGATATGAAGAGGAAGTTATCCTTTTTGTTTAAAGGGCTGAATTGTAAATTAAGAAGAAATACCGTCATGTCAATCTAACTTTATATCAGAGAGGTGGTATCGCATAGTTAGTAGTTCTGACAGATTCCCCAGACAGACTGCCTGGGTTCAAACCCTGGCTCTCTCACTTACCAGCCATGTGACCTCAGGCAAGCCACCTAACCACGTTGTTCCTCATTTTCCTCATCTGTAAAATGAGGATAAAAATAGTATCTACCTCATAGGGTGGCCGTGAGGCTTAAAAGTGTTAGTATATGTAAAAGTGCTTAGAATAGTTAATGGCATGCAGTAAGTACTAAATAAGTGCCCGTTATTTCAGTAATACATAATACTCACTAAAATCAGTTCTTCTCAAATCTATATTGTGCAACTGCATTGGCCCAATAACGTACGGTTCTGTGTAAAAAACTGTATGTCTAATTAATATAATAATAATTTTCTAATTTATTATATTTTCCATCTACATATCTACCTCTGAAATTAATGAGTATATTGATTGAAGGGAGAATTAATATCATAATGATAATTATTTTAAGGCCGTTATAGAATTTATAAGAATAAAGAAATATGAAGATAAACTACAGTAATTTCAAATTCACTTTGTGGTATTGACCTTTAAAAATAGCATTTCTGAATTTCATAAGCTAGTTTCCAGTCCTACTTACAGCACGGGCTTTAACATTCAGCTTTTCATATGGTCTGAAAGGGGGTTATTTCTAGAGGAATGTGCAGGGAAGGAGGAGAGGGGGAGGCTTTCTGGTGGAAATGTGAGAACAGCAGCTCTTTGAGTGTGGCGCGTGACGTAGCATGGGAAATGTGAGCAGCTGCTGGTGGAGTGTTTCACACGCAGCGGGACAGTGGGACAAGCAAAGAAGCAAACAACCAGGGCAAAACATGCAGAAGAAGGGGTGGGGCGGGGTCAGGCGGCGGCAAAGGAGAGAGGTCAGGCTAGAGAGAGAAGGACACTTAAAAGAATAAAGAACAAAGCAGTGAGAAATTTGAGGGAAGGGCAAATGTCAGTTGCAGAACAAGGGAGAAGGAAAAGAAAACATGAGCATTATGGCAATTTTAAATACTCATAATTATACACGTATTTCTAAAAAAGAATTAGAGAGATCAAGAAATGAAAAGAAATACATACATACATACATAAATTGCTGTTTAAACACATTTAACAGGAACACATTACGTTTTGAAAAACAATAATAAAACACTTAGCATGTGAATGACCATAGGAGCTAGCTTCAGAACTAGCAAAAATAGTTCCTGAATAAAACAAATTAGAAATTAGGTAGTACCTAAAGATCAAGCAATGGGGGAACCTAACTAATACTTCATAATGATAAAGTCTCTGAAAAAATGAATATGCCTTTCATTCTCTTTAAGAAATACTTCTTTGACTCATACCGGCTTCATTCTCATTTTGTACCTCATGTCATTTTTTTGTCTCACTCCCTACCTACATCATTCATTTTTCCCCCTATAGTCCCACACATCCTGATGCTTTTTTTTTTTTTTTTTTTAATAGAGAATGCCCTTGAAAACTAGATTGTTCTTTAGAGTGAGGAGGATGGACTCTGGAATACCTAAGCCACATGACTTTCAAGGTTACCCAGGCAATCTCAATATCATTCCTCTTGAATAAAGTACAATTATTTGTGAAAACATCGGAAACCACACTGACGGAGGAAAATGTCTGTAAGCCTGACAGCGCGCTTTGACCTGAGTGTTCTAAGGGCTGGAACCATCCTGGGCACTTAGATTTACACTTTCCTTCTTCAGATCTTTAAAGGGCCTTGTTCATTTCCCTTCCTTTTATTTAAAGAGAAATGAGGTTAAGCATAAATGATTGTTCTCTCCTTACTGAAAAGATGCTTTCCTAGAACTTCATTGTCCTTTTCTCACGGGTCATTCTATTCCTAATATCAACAAATCTTCCCGTGACCTAACCTTTTCTAAAACAAACACATTCTTCTTTCTTCTTTGTTCTTTTCATTTCCTTTACCTTCAGCTTTTTAACAACTCCTGCCAGTGGGCACATCAAACAAGATGTTAGAGCTGAAATCTTTTTATGAGAGCTACCTACTGTTTAGAATGTGTTAGAGTAATTGTTCCTACATTACTATAATATTTTTGGATAAATGGCTTCCAATCTTTTTGAACCTATGGATCTCTTATTAATATTCTAAGAATTAGAGGATCCCCACATGATGGAAGTACTACTTAGTATCTGTTAATTGAGAAAAAGTGGCCAGCTGATAAAAATCTCTATGTGTTTAGTAACACGACTGCATTTACTTAATTATGAGAAATAGTGGTATATGGGCAAGACAATTTTGTATTCAAGCTACAGACAGTGCTTGATGCAGGAACATATTTGTAGACTTCTTTGTAAAACTCCACGATTCATAGTTTGGGAACAAATTTTTATATGTGGTCACAGATCAACAGCATCTCCCGGGAGCTTGACAGAAATGCAGAATCACAGGCTCCATCGGATATAATGAGAGCTGCATATGTCATTTTAAATTTTCTAGGGACACATTAAAAAAGTAAAAAGAAACACTACCAGTTGTTTTACTTGAAGTGACAGGCTCACTTTGTTCATTTTCAAGAAAAATACCCAAGTTTGAATCATCATAAAAAGAAATGAGTGGAATTAATTATAATGATATATTTTACTTAACTAAATACATAAAAATATTATCACTTCAACATGTAATCAATATAAAAATATTAATGAGATATTTTACATTCTTTCTTTTTGAACAAAGTCTTTGAAACTTGATATGTATATTACACTTACAACACATCTCAGTTTGGACTGGCTACATTCAAGGGCTTAATATCCACATGTAGCTACTGTACTGGACAGCATAATTCTAGACCATGTGATGTAAAATATAGTGAATATAAGTCCATATTTATATTATGTTTATTCTATTTATCCATTTTTACATTTGTGAATTTATATTTATTAATCCATAGAGCAGCAAATTGTGTTACTAGGAATCTACTAGCAGTTTCCCTTCACCCTCCTCTTTCTGCCTTGAAGACAAATGTTAAGTGCTTGGGTCTCCATGTTCCCGTAGCACGGCACCACTCCTTTAATACAGAGCTTTCTGCATGGCTTTGTACTTATTTTCCACAACCTGCCTCTAAACTTCTCAAAGTGTCTTAAGAAGTCATATATATATTTTAAAATCTTTTGAACCTGGCTGTACCCGGCAAGTGCTTAATGTAGGACAATGGTTCTCAAAGTGTGGTCCCTGGATCAGCAGCATCAGCCTCATTTGGGAGCTTGACAGAAATGCCGAATCTCAGGCTCTGCTCCAGACCTACAGAATCAGAAACTCTGGAGGTGGGGCCCAGTGGTCTGTGTTTTAATAAGTCTTCCAGGTGACTCTGATGCTCACTAACATTTGAGAACCACTGATGTAGGAAAACATATTTCCTTTGAGAATGGCCTCAGACTTATCATTTTCTCCTGAGTTCTGTGGTCTAACGACAAGCAGAATTATTTTTGGTCTTGCTAAAGAAAAAGTCAAGGAAGGCCATGTAAGAAGACATCAGCAGAACCCACCCTTAGCAAAACTGAAGCGAAGGAAGCTAGATGTCCTCTCCTCACCCTCAGTTAGTAATAGGTCTACATTATTTGTAAGAGCAGATGGCATAGCTCGTCTAGGCTCCTCGCCTAGAAGGGACTTCATAATGCAAAATGATTAGTACAGGATCCTTAAAAAAAATGAAGAGTGGGGCCGGCCCCATGGCTTAGCGGCTAAATGGGCGCACTCTGCTACTGGCGGCCCGGGTTCGGATCCCGGGCACGCACCGACGCACCACTTGTCTGGCCATGCTGAGGTGGCGTCCCACATACAGCAACTAGAAGGATGTGCAACTATGACATACAGCTATCTACTGGGGCTTTGGGGAGAAAAAGGGAAAAAAAGGAGGAGGATGGGCAATAGATGTTAGCTCAGAGCCAGTCTTCCTCAGCAAAAAAAGGAGGATTAGCACGGATGTTAGCTCAGGGCTGATCTTCCTCACACACACACACAAAAATGAAGAGTGTGAGGAAAATGTTTAAAATCTGCCCACATAGTTAAAAGATCAAATCTTGCGCTCCGTGACGATAAGGACAAACATACATACATATAGATAGAAGCCAAGCCTGCTGCAAAAACCTGTCTCACCAAAGTAAAGAACATATGCTGCTCTGTTGGAATTCTTAATTTTTTAAATTAAAAACCTTGTTTAGTTTTTTAAAAATGAAGCCATGCAAATATTTCTATTGGTCACCTAAATATCATGTCCTTCCATGAATCTTACTAATTTGACTATGTAGACCAAATTCCCAGTCAGAAATTACTGAAGAATTTGTATTCTGAGATCTGAAAAGGTATTACTTTTATAGTATTAGTGTTATAATAGCATATTTTTTGTTGTTGTTTATAACATGGAGAAAGGGAGAGAGGGTGAGTCATTATGGAAGTAATAAAAGAAAATCCATCTATAAAATTTTGCTTAAGATGGTATAAGCAGTAAAGTGGGTTTTGGTCAGTTTGTCCTTGGACCAGATAGGACAATTACAGTGTCTGCTTTGTAAACAGTAGATGCTCAATCAGTGCTGATTGAATGAAAGAAGGAGGAAAGAATGAAGGAAGGAATGAAGTGTGCAGAAGATGAGGGTCTGGATTCCTGTGACAGAAAGTTACCAGAGATGTGAAGATGGAGTATATAACTGTCTGCACGCCCTTGGAAGAATCTTAGGAAACCTTAAAAAACATACATAATTCATGATACTGTCCTTAAACGTATTTAAAGAATGTCATACCTGGAAATGTCTTCATATACAATACTTTTCAAGTGGTTACATTCCGTACATCCTATAGTCAGTAAAGCATGTACTGTTTCTATTAAAGTGTGTTTGCAGCTTCTGTTGCTATTTGTGGGTTTACTCATGATGTAGAGAAATGGTTAGAACATTCCCTCGGAGTATTTCCCTATAGTAGAACATCCCCTATAGTACTTGTGCTTGATGAACAAAGAGCATGACTACACCACTAAATGTGTGTGCATTGCTTCAAAATTAGAATGGTTTATCATCAGTTTAATTTTCTTACCATTTGGTTTTGATACTCATTTCTACTGGATCAAATATTAGCACCGGTTCTGCTTTAAGAGCTAATTCATTAAAATCACTTTTGGTTGATTTTAGTACAAATGCTGAATTCTAAAGACAATGAGGAATATAATGCTTTATAATTTTATATTTGAAACTACAGCTGTGATTTTAAGAGGTACACTGAACTGGGCTCATTAATCCATTGGTTTGTAAAAGGAAGATTTAAAAGTTAATTTCATTAAAATCGCTTTTGGTTGATTTTAGTACAAATGCTGAATTCTAAAGACAATGAGGAAGATAATGCTTTGTAATTTTATATTTGAAACTACAGCTGTGATTTTAAGAGGTCCACTGAACTGGGCTCATTAATCCATTGGTTTGTAAAAGGAAGATTTAAAAGTTAATTTCCCTGAGAATCATTTAAAAAAGAGAGGAAGCATGACAAAAGTGAAGTATTTCATACCTGTGTTGCCCAAAATAGCTTTAAAGTATGACTTTGTTAAGTCCAAACTTAATAGGACTTTGAGAAGAGGAAATAAAAAGGGCATGGGAGTTGCAGTTCAGAAGATCTGATTCAGATACTGACTGACACTTACAAGTTGTGTGACTGTGACTGTGTCACTTAACGTTTCTAAGTTTTAGTTTCCTTACTTGTAAAAGGGAATAGTGATAATATGTAATCATAATACATAATCATAATGTTATGAGGATTAAATGAGATAATGTACATGAAAACTCTTTGTAACTCCAAGGAATGATGGTTTCCTACACCCAAAATACATTGTGAAATGGTCTAGTAGAAACATCCACACCCATGTGTCTACTCTGAGGGAGAAAATAGGATTTTCTTCCCACAGGGAGTTTCAAACAGGCAAACCAATGTCTCCATACTTCTATATGTGGATTCAAAAGAAATTCAGAACTCTCTATACACCCTATTTCCATGTACTGGTAAATTGTGACTGGGTCTTACTCTGCTGTTGACATTCACATCTACATGGTTTTTCTGTTTCTATCATTTTGACTGATATTACATATGGCTAAAAAACCACCGTGGCTTTCTTTTAAAATAAAAATTAACGGATCATGTAAGTAAACCCAGGATATCCTGACATCAAGTAGACATAGCCTGGTAGTATCTAACTCCATGTCTTCTACTACACTATTTTGCCCAAACTGAAGACTCTTTTTCTTGAGTTGATATCTGCCTTCCCACTACTCCAGCTCTCTATTTCTTGATTTTTCTTTGTCTGAGCAGACATAGAAGCAAAGATGAACTCATACTTATTTTTTATCATGATTCTAGTAACTGACATAGCATTGCAACTAAATTCTTCATTTTTATAGAACTATGATGTCATAATGATGGTAGGCTCAAACTTCCCTCCGCAGAAGCTGGGTAATGCTTCAGTCTCACATACATTCTTCTATATGCAAAATGTTCTCCACAAGATATCTGAGTTGCTCCTCCAGTAATGGGGATAAATTTGTTTGATGTGAACCTCATTTCTTGCTTTGTTCCCTTTCTGAACAAGGACTCACATTTATAATATAGCAGAGTGGTTAGAATAATGGCCAAGAAAAGAATGGAATCAACTTGACTCAGTTATGCACAAAGCAAAACCTTGGATTAATCAGATTTCTGCTAAAAACACTTTTTAAGCATATCCTTAAGGTCAGGTTCAAAAATAGCAACATGTGAAATTTACCACAATGAAAGCATATACCACAAACCAATTGAACTGTTTAATATGAGAAGGCTGTGTATATGTGGGTTTGGGGGTGAGGGACTTACAAAGTTAGAATTACACAAGGAAAAACATAATTCCAACAAGCCACATCTGTATTATGAATTGAGGGAGCAACTCCATTGATTAAACTAAATTTTGTCATATTGTATCTCCCCCAGAGAGCCACATACAGAATCACAGGACTGAACTGGATGTGACCTTAGACAAAATGGATGTCTCATTTTACAAATGAGGGAATTGAAGCTGAGAGAGGTTCAATGGCTTTCCCAAGATAACATGGTTAAATAATAGCTGAACTTCAGTTTGAAGTTAGGCCTTCTAATGTTAATGCCAATGCTCTTTTTACCACATCATACTATCTCCTTTCATGTACTTCCCTACATTTCTGACCAAAATTATTGGTCAGAATTATTCCTTTCAAAGAATGGATAAAAATTAAGCTATTAATATTTTCTCATACTTGACATCTAAATAAATACTGCAACTATAATGGATCACTTAGCATTGATTTTTATTAACTTTTCCTATCAGTCATAATCTTTTGACCTCATTTGTAAATTCACATGCCACTGTCACAAATCTTGTACCACGTTCTGGAAGCAAATGTGGCATTCAGCTCTCTAAAAGAAATTTTAAGATATAGTGCAAGAGTGCTTGAATGGAACAAATGTGGCCATCGGTTTTCCTTGGACATTTATTACTTTATTTATGCTTAAAATAAAAAACATACTAAGGGTAAAACTGATAAGATTTTAATAGTACTTAACCACTTTGGAGCAAACAGACATAGAAATGCATGTAGTTGCTTAACTATATTGCCTTGCTTTAGTCAATGCCACTTATAACAATCTATCATACAAATATTTCAAGACTATCCATCAAAACAAGAATTAAATTATATGAGATCTCAAGAGGTCTTGAATTTGGAACTTGTTTTTATTAAAGATCCAGCAATTCTTCAACCGAACTTTCAATCATACCCCTAAATGGACTGCCAATAGGAAAAATAACCTGGTTTATTGTTTTTTTTCCTTATTAAAACATTGAAAGCATATATTTTTATTTTATTTTTTTAATTTTATTTATTTATTTTTTTCCCCCCAAAGCCCCAGTAGATAGTCGTATGTGACAGCTGCACATCTTTCCAGTTGCTGTATGTGGGACACGGCCTCAGCATGGCCGGAGAAGCGGTGCATCGGTGCGCGCCCAGGATCAGAACCCGGGCTGCCAGCAGCGGAGCGCGTGCACTTAACCGCTAAGCCACAGGGCCGGCCCCGAAAGCATATGTTTTTAAAAGCTAGTTTCCTCTCTGTCCTCAGGAGCATACTCTCTGTACCCTATGAAATTGGAAAAGGAGAGAAAACGATTCTCTAATTCTATGGCTAAATCAGTTTTAGGGTTTTGGGGTATAATAGTGTCCTTCACATAAGGAACATATAGACACTCCTCCTCCACCATTACAAACATTTTCTGAGTTCTTACTAAGAAACAGGTACTGTACTGATAACTCTACATGAATTAGTTCATTTAACATGAATTGAGCAGCAAGCATGTTAGAGATGCGGAAACTAACAATCAGAAAGGTCAAGTGACTTCAAGGTCACTCAGAAAGTCTAACTTTAAAACCTGTATGTTGTAATAATAAAAATTATAACTGCAACAGGACCAAGAGCTAGAATTTATACACTGTTACCATGTGGCTAGTACTGTTCGAAGCACTTTCCAAGTATTTTGACTTACTCATCCGATATTTTAGAAACACTTAATATCCCCATTTTCTTCAGATGAAAGACTAAGGCATAGGGAGTTTAAATAACTTGCCCAAGGTTCCACAGCTAATATGCGTGACCTTGAGCACACTTATAGTCCCTGTATTTATTATATAAACCTATGAAAAACTTCCATGTATAGGTTTGTGATAGGATGTTCTTTCTTTAAAAGATTTTAGAATGTGCCGTACTTTTGACTTTTGTTTAAATTAGGATTCCAAAGGGAAAGATGTTTTAAGAATCCAAGCAATAATAGTACAAAATAATTGCATGCCAGTAATTTAGTCCTTCCATCATGATTCAGCATTATCTTCCATGTTTATTGCAAGATATAGTAAAGTCTAACTTTAAGCCATTCATAAAAATTAATATTAATAGGCTTAAAACATTTATATAGGGACTTATTAAGTAATATAAAATATCCTACACTCACAAATATTATCGTGAACATCGCATGAAAAAATTACTTTTATTGTTCCTTACAAACAAGCTTTATCTGTATATTCTCTTATTGTAACAAGGAACTGCAATGCTTATAATGTGCCTACCTGCAGAAGCTTCCATCTGGTGTTCAGGTCTTCCAGAGTGCTGAGGTTATATGGTGACAGCTGAATGCCCAATGTGGTGAGTTGGCGAGCAAGGTCATTGACGTGGCTTACATTCTCTTTAAGAGGCGCAATTTCTCCTCGAAGTGCCTGTGTGAAACAGTCAAGGGTAAATTGGAAGATGAGGATGTTTAAAGCAAAGAAACAGACACATGGGAACCACAAGACATCTTATTCTGTTTGGGGTGCAGTGTCAATGACATTTGCTCTATTATAGTGGTATTACAACAATGAACATTTGTTAATAGGTGGATAATAATAACTAACATTTATTGAGCACTTCTTAGGTGCCTAATCCTGTGATGAGCTCCGTCCACGTGTAATCCAATTTTATTCCCACACGATAACCTTATGAGGTTGGTAGTTGGAGAATTCACATTTGACACATGAGGAAACAAACTCACAGAGGTTAAACCTTGCCCAAGGTCCTATGGGTCAAAATTGAGGAACCTGGGATACATATCTAGGTTTGCCTGCCTCCGGACTGTTATATTATATACCTCTCCAAAGAAATTCTGGATTAGTAAAGTAACAAGAAAAATATAGTGCTGCTAGATTCTAAACTCTACTCAGCTTACAACCAGAAATGGATCATTTTTTTAATACACTAAAAAGATATACTCAATCATAAAATATTACTTTCATCCTTTGCACCAACTACACAATAAATAGATTCATTTAGAGATTAGGGTATTTTGTCAAGTCCTAAGAATGACTTTCTGGTCTCCTGGTATTTTAGTCCTTGGAGCAATGACTTAAGAAGGCTCCCCTGGGGCTTCTCAGCTGTCTCTGAAGCACTACAGTGGGATTCTCTGATGCAATGCATCATGACAATCTGTAGAGCAGAAGAACCCTACGCAGATACGGGGAGGATATTACCATGCATCATATCTACCCTATTCAGATGACATTTATGGATCTTTAACATGATGCATGATGTCCAAATGTTCCAATGAGCAATTTCTAAGGGACAAATTCCCTCAACGAGGAGAACAGTTTGTGTAATGTAATGTCTGTGCACAAGGACAGCCTCACTTACTTGGCTATACGTGCTGCTTTGACTTGCTTGTTCTGAGCAGGTGTTATTTCTCTGGTTCACTATGCTGATAAAACCACTGTTTACACTGACCTCATCTATAACCCTCCAATTCCCTTCAACTCCAAATGGAAGAAGCCAGTATGTATATTCTAAATAAGAATGGCATTATCCTCTCAAATCAACCTGAATATCTCACCACTAAAATGTGATATTGTATGGAGTATAAGACGCTTATATAGTTCTTAGATAATACAACACACTGTGCTAATCACTCTGTTGAACTTACAGGGGTTTTTTTGTTTTTGTTTTTGTTTTGCAGGGAAAGATTCGCCCTAAGCTAACATCTGTTGCCAATCTTCCTGTTTTTTTTCTTTTCCTCGCCAAAGCCCCAGTGCATGGTTGTATATCCTAGTTGTAAGTGCTTCTAGTTCTTCTATGTGAGCCGCCACCACAGCATGGCAACTGACAGATGGGTGGTGTGGTTCCACGACCGTGAAACAAACTCAGGCCGCTGAAGCAGTGAGAGTGCCGAACTTTAACCACTAGGCCATCAGGGCTGGCTCAAACTTA
Organism: Ceratotherium simum simum; assembly: GCF_057802395.1. Taxonomy (NCBI): domain Eukaryota; kingdom Metazoa; phylum Chordata; class Mammalia; order Perissodactyla; family Rhinocerotidae; genus Ceratotherium; species Ceratotherium simum. The sequence continues at coordinate 103,112,309 of NC_141940.1, read as the reverse complement.
CAGTTTTTTTAAAGTAGTCACTAAAAATATTATATTAAAGAATCATGAGGTTTCTTTTGGGAGTGATGAAAATATTCTGGAATTAGACAAAGGTGATGGTGGCACAACCTTGTGAATATACTAAACACCACTGAATTGTACACTTTGAAAGGGTGAATTTTATGGTATGTGTATTATATATCAATAAAAAATAAAAACAGAAACAAAAGAAACTCTTCTGACTGACCACACACATGCAAAAAATCATATCTGATGTATTCATCTTTAATGAACTTCATGTCAGTGAAATGTCATAGGAATCAGTCTGAAAGTAAGAAAGTTTTTATAGGGATTATAGTAGATATTATTATTTCCATTTCCTTATAAGTAAATATATGGATTTAAAAAATCACAATAAGTGCCCATGGAGAGAGGTGGTTAAAATCCATATGTGTGAATTCATATCTCTAAAAGGAAACGATCCATAATTACTTTGTTTTGTGTAATAGAAAGGTTAGAAAACAGATTTCTTAAATGTCAATGGGGGAACCTGGACAAGGAAAATGATTACAAAATGGAACCATTCTCTTCTGGATAACAACATGTGTTTCTAGTAACCACAAGTAAATATCATATTAGTGGGAATTGTAAACAGGAAACCATTGCAGAGATGGCAGGATAACCAGGCAGAATCTGACAGTACTGCAGATCAACACTGTATGCTAATCATCTGCCTTCACTAGCCTGGGTCTCAGCCATTAAGTTGAGTATCCATCTCAGTTAAGTCATATCTAGATTTCAACTCCCTTTGGATTATGTAACTTACATGTTCGAATGTCTCTTATTAGAATATTTTGATTTTCACTTCCTCCCCCAAAGTCCTGGACACAGATTTTAATTTTAATCCTGCATCAATGTTTTGGATGATGAAGGAGATCAAAAAATAAGTTCCAATACCTATAATTAATCATAACACTCACTCTCCTTTCCCCTCTCCTTCTTTCTCTCTCTCCCTTGCTCTCTCTCCACTGTCATGGGATCTTATGGCTTCTTTTGTTTGCTCATATCTAGCAATTATAGTAGTTCTCTTAACTGACCTCCACTTAAGACTCACCAGATTAGCCAGAGTCTTCATTCCTCTGTGAAACACCCTGAATGGGGCCTCTAACAGCCTCTAAATAAAATGTCAGAGTATCTGTCAGCATGCAGGGCCTTCAGCTCTCATTAGTTGAGTTGTCAGTTGTATTTATGTTCTCAAACTCATTTTTGCCAGTTATTATCGTAATTACATAATTTAATTAAAGATTTCCTAAACCAAACAAGTATGTCTAAAAAGAAAATCAGTTATTATTTCTATGAAAACCAGGTTAAATACTCTGAAAAGTTGATTAAAAAAGAAAAAGAAAAAGTATTGTTGAATTGGGTGTGGACAAGACAACTATAAAAGATTGGGAAAACAATCTGAAAAATTCAGGTTTCTGTATTCAGAATGCTTCTCATATTTCCTGATGGACTCTCTCTACATTAAAGAAACTGGAAATCAAAAAGTTTGTATTATCAGTGTGATTTATGGAGAACCCCAAACAGTGAGTTTACACTCAAAGAAAAAAACTGTTACACAACATTAAAATATTGGTGACTATTTTAAGATAAAATAAAATGTTTAAGGGCCGGCCTCGTGGCTTAGCGGTTAAGTGCGCGCGCTCCGCTGCTGGCGGCCCGGGTTCGGATCCCGGGCATGCACCGACGCACTGCTTCTCCGGCCATGCTGAGGCTGCATCCCACATACAGCAACTAGAAGGATGTGCAACTATGACATACAACTATCTACTGGGGCTTTGGGGGAAAAAAATGTTTAAGACATTTTTTATGAATTCCTGATTTAAGTGACTTTTTCAATTAACTGTTGAACTCTAGGTCCTAATTGAGGTGGAATAGAGAGCGTCTATTATAAATTTTTACTACTACTATTTTGTTACCATCGCTCTTGCTACTAGTATTATCATTAATTAAGGGAAAAAGCCATATGTTCAGTTTAATCTGAATGCCTAAATTTTTGTTAAGATAAATAGAAGCTTTGGGTGCAGAGAGGTCAGTTGGTAAAGAGAGAATTTGGTGCAAAGGTTCACTTTGGGGAGCTATCGTGATGGGCCTGAGCAGACTGAAGAACTTTAGCCAGCTAGAAATCATCATGAGGGCACTAAGCACACGAGGATGGAAGAAAGGAGATAACTGATGGTAGAAAAGAGGAAGACAAAAAGGAGGCAAGAGAGTGTCCAAGTCAGTCTTCACGTTGGCAGTTGACCTAGATTCTGGTGGCAACTCCATACCACCTGAGGATGGCTCACTGCTGTAGGTTGTCAAAGCCTAGAAGTGTACATAACAAGAATTATGGCCCCCTAAACACTGACTCTCAGGACATACTAGGTAAAGAGTGAATACAGGCACTGTGTCATTTAAGTGGATGTAACATTGGTTTTGACTATATTTCAAATATTAGAGCTTTTAATATTGTATGTATAAATTTATGTTTAAATTACTAAACACTAAACATAAAATGTCAACAAGTACAATTAACTCTGAACGATATGATGTGCTATTTAAATACTACCAGAATTTCATTTGATTTTATTCTGGTTTGGAAGCAGTAAGTGAGAAAACATTGAAGAGAGCCATTATACTGTGGGTTTTCTTTGAATCACTTAAACATCTGGAATATGTTCTTCATAAAAGAGCAAACCAAGTCTAATTTTATTATGACTAGTTTCATGCAGGCAGAATTTTCACTTCATTAAATGTTGTCTGATTATAGATATAAAGGTACTGATTTAGAATGATATATAAGTCTGATATGTCAAGTTTTTTTTCTTTTTATGAAATTAAATTGCTTGTCACATCTTTGCTTATCCTTGTGTAGCTAAAGATTTGTTCAAATATAGATTTAGAATTTTAGTCATCAATCACTTTGCAACGAAAGAAAGGAATTGTCTATTAACAAGGGAAGATCACTTTTGAGGGAGCAGTTTTAACTTGACAGTTAAGGGACTATTCTGCAAGGCACAGAAAGTCAATTTGGAGGATTGGAAAGAGTAAGTTGAGGGACTTCTACTTTGAGGGCTTCCATTTCCTCTGTGAAGTAGGAAGCAACAGACCTGGCATAGAATTGGTGTGTAATGAATATTCATCGAATGAAAACATAAATTAAGGGTAAGTGGGAACATTTGAATTAGTTGTGATAAAGAATGTGAGAGGGAGTTGACCTAAGAAACCAGTGAGGTTGCCAGATAGTGTTGAGGGCTCCTTTGTGGCTGAGGACCAAAATTTTTTAGCAGAACCAATCTGCCCAATTTTTCTCCAACATTGTTCCATGCAAGCATGGAGAAAACAGTTGATCCAGGTTTGGGTTTTTGTCAGAGGGTTGTGGCACAAACACTTAAGAACAAAGGAGTTTAATTTTAGCCGGAATGTGATTGAAAATCAGACCGTGGCATCTAAACTGGATTAGGAAGGAAGTGAAGCAAGATGCAGTTTGTGGATGAAGAGAAAGTAGAGGGGTCAGTGGTGGAGGTCCAGGACAAGCCAAGAAAGGCCACAACAGGAGTAGCTTCACAAGCAAGCGAGAAGGAGAGAAGACTCTGGGATGCTCGAATTAGCTCTGCCATTTATGAGTTATTTATCAACAGCGTGATGTGACTATTTATTTATTTATTGCATTTTATTTTTACATTAATGGTGCTACTGAGAGTCTGAAAAATCTCCCTTCTTAGGGATAGTAAACATTCTTCCTAAAATCTTAACCTACTCATTCATAGAGGTCTTATCTCACTTATCACGAATTCAAAATTAGCAGGGTCTGATGACGAAATGTCATTCTGGGACTATATATACTGCGCAGAGAAATTTACATTACAAATACTACCTAAAAAACAAGGAGTGACTAAGTGCATTTCTCTCTACAATAAAACCTTACCGAACAAATGTTTGTGAATGAAAACACCTGAACAATAGCCTAGAAAGAGGAGGTGTTAGGAAAAGTCCCAGGATTCTTCGTGCTGGGTTAGTAGTGAGAAGCGGAGGGGGAGAAAATGGAAATTGTGTCCTGCAAATTCAGGTCTTTACTACTGGTATTGGGGCTCCCACATGTGGCTTAGGGAAGGCTTCACAGAACCCAGTCACCCAGGATTTGGGGGCAGGTACAGCCCAGCTGTGTTTTGCAGCTTCTGCATTTCTGGATGGGTATATCATCCTGATGGGAGAGAGTACTTGCCACTGGGGCTGAGAGTCAAGGACCATATCCTGCTTTTCCCAGAGGATCAGAGGCCTACTGGAGCCTCTAAAATACCTAGGGGGAAGGAGCTGCTCAAACATGGTTGGACCAATAACAAAGAAACACAAGATGAGATGGAGGCAAGCCTTTCATGAAATGCATCAGGCTTGGAGACTTCCATTCTTATCTGTAATCCTTGGCTCTTTACGCTGGTTAGTTCCCTGCATGGTGTGGTGCCCAGGATGTAGGTTCAGCTTTTGTCTCCAATACCTGCTGCTTTAGGCTGGGTTTTGGAGAAGCAGAGTCAGTGCTCTGAAAAGAAGGGGAGTGAGAGAAGCAGGAAGACAGGGCACGAAAGCTAAGTAAGGATGTGGTCTCAGCTGGAGACCAGCATCGGCCAGGGCCCATGGGGAGCTCTGGAGCACAAATTATACTGTACTTGGTCCCTCCTTGAGACAAAGGAATTATCCTTTTCTACCCCAGTGTCAATCAGTTATTGGCCACTAGCTGACCCCTAGTCTTAGGGGAGGAGGGGTGGTGTAACTTCCCAGGCAAGGTGGCCTCCTTTTGGCTGATGGAGGTTTCTTGGAAAAGAGTGCAACTATGAGTCTTTAGTAGCCAACACACCGAATTGCTGGGGGAGGAGTGCACCAGCCTAGTGGAGGAACCTGGCTGGGGCGCCAACAGCATCCACTACATAGACTAACTTCATCCAGTTCCCTAATCTCCTTTACCCTTGGACTTCACGTCAGGTACTTTGTGTGTGTGTGCAAGAGCCTTATGTGAATTCTCACTACTAACATTATGAAGCCATCCCATAGATCTCCAACAAAACTGAGACATACCACCCTTTCCATAGATTGAGTCCCTGATTTCTGTGAAATACTGAGGGATGGTGTGGAGCTAAGACACAGGGGGCAGTTTGCAGACTGAATGAGTACATCCCTCTGCCTTTTGCCTCTGGTAGAGACATTCTTGACAATAAATTATGCCATCGAAACATGTACTTTTTAAAAATAGAGATGCGACTGCATTCCATTCCAGCATCCATTTTTATTGTGGTAGCCTGAAGGCAAAATATTATGCTGTTTTTCCCATTGTCTTCCTTGCGTTCAGTTTTCAGGGCAATTTTTGTATGTTTTCATATTTGGGCATGATCACTTTTGAGGAGCAAACTGAACAAGGACATAAATAATGAAACAGACTCAGAACTAATGACCTAGATTGAACACAATCAGGAGGACTTGAGGTAGGTTAAGTTAAAAAAAACACCAGATTTTAGGAAAACAACGTGAAGTTTGTAGGCATTAAGAAATTTGGTGCTTTTATTTCCCAAGCATTTGTCAGTAATTATATTTTAACTATGGTTTCCCCTCAGAGTTACCATACTTCCAAATTTGTGGCACTAAAAGAATAGCAATTAACTGCTTTGCTTTTTTTTTTAATAAGGAATCCTCATGTTTTTATGAAAAATGATCTCTAGTTTTTCGTCCTATTATTGAAAAAGTCTGCACATGCAAACACAAAAGCATAAATTCTGTTTTTAACATTTTCTCCTTTGCATTCATAATTCTTCACCTTCCCGGACATGGCTTCACCATGAAGCTTATAACCCCAACGTTCTTAAAATAAAAGCTGAATTATAGCTTTACCACACTAATAGTATCCATCTTATTTTTTTTTATGTATGTTCATTTTGCCTCCACAAATATAAATTGGGAATGAGGAAAAGGACAGAACTGATCACAAAGGAAAGGTTTTGACTTATAAGTTTTACACATCTGAGTTATTTTAACTTCCTTGGGAACTAGTTTCTATAATCCTAACCCTAGCTGCTAATTATTACCCCTTTATAGAAAAAGGAAGCAAACAAACCAAAAACAGAAAAAAACCCCAAAACATTTCAAGTTTTCCATAGCTTTCTAATGACACAATTAAAACAAATAAAAAGGTAGTTCATGAGTGTTTTACAGAGGCTAAACACAAAATATACACAATTAAAATAAAAAAGTCTCTAATGAGGATAAATAAATCATTTAAGCAGGCCATGTTTTTAGGCTGCTAAGGAAAGAGAAGTGCCAATATTTTCTTTCTGAGAAATTTTAATTATATGTGACAAAACATTAAGCAAAACGTCAGTTAATGAAACCTATTTACTTATTTAAAAATAAGTAATAATCCATATACCATTAAAAACATCAACCACAAGGACATTGATACTCAAATTTAGGAGTTATTTTAGGCAGATTAAGTTTTACATTTAGCAGGCTTTGGAATTTGTGAACATTCTTGCCAGTCTAAAACGTTCACGGTCTGTGCCCACTTTGTCACCACTACTGCCCTGTCCAAGGGTATTGTCTTGCTCTCACCCTTCCCTACATGGCTCAAAACATCAGTCTAAGGCAATGATTCTCAAACAACAATGTGTGTCATAATCACACGGAGGGCTTGTTAACACAGATTGCTGGGTCCCATGCTGGTATTTCTGATTCAGTAGGTCCAGGATGGGCCTGAGAATCTGGCATTTTTAACAAGAACTTAGAAGATGCTGCATTCCTCGAACTCACCAAGCTTACTCTTGACTTAGACTCTTCATGCGTGCTGTTCCTTCTGCTTGGAGTTCTACATTCCTGCTCTCTGCCTAGCTGGCTTCTATTCATAGACCATAGATCTCAGTCAATGTGACTGTTAAAGAGAGCCTATCCCTGGTTGCACTATCTAAAGTAAGCTCCCCTTATTTTTCTCATCTCAGCACCCTGTTTTCCTTCTTAGCATTGATCACAATTTATAAGTGCATATTTATTTGCCTATTTATTAATTCATTGTCCCTTCTCAGGATGCTAATCTTCATTAAGGCAATTCTATATTATTTTTTTCGCCAGGATATTCCTGCACCTAGTACATGATAATCCCTCAATACATTTTATTAAAGAATAAACAGTCAAGAGAATTAGGCATTTTTGTGTTAATTATTTATATTTCATACCAACAGCTATTCTCAAATTGCTTCATAAACATAGTTTCCTACAGAAACCTGACATTGAATTCCTAAATTAAAGAAGAGAAACCTGCTCATTTCCTTTTTTTTTTTTTTTTTTTTTTTAAAGATTTTATTTATTTTATTTTTTCCCAAAGCCCCAGTGGATAGTTGTGTGTCGTAGCTGCACATCCTTCTAGTTGTTGTATGTGGGACTCGGCCTCAGGATGAATGGAGAAGTGGTGCCTCGATGCGCACCCGGGATCCGAACCCGGGCCACCAGCATCGCAGCGCGCGCACTTAACCACCAAGCCACAGGGCCGGCCCCCTGCTCATTTCCTTTACATTCCATATCTGAATTCTTTAGCTCTATTACTTAATTTATTTTATGTTGGAGCATGTGCTAATTTCTGAAGTATCTCTGATCCTCCGAGCAAGAACATAACATTCCAATTTTTGGTACCAACCAGGGAGTTTTCATAAAAATGGAGCAAATGGGAAAAAAGGGGGAGTAATCTATTTAAGGAAAATATATTCTGCTGGTAGTGATACAGTTAGTGTAATCTTCTGGGGACATTTTGGCAAGAAAATAAAAGCATTAAAAATATTTATATAGGAAAAGATGAGAAGATTACATACTAGAGTATCCATGTGGAATTGTATAGTGGCCTAGCCACGGGACCAAAAGGGGCTGGTAAATCCTACTGGGCTCCACTACCCAATTGGCAAGCCTTGACACAGGGCTGGGGATCTCTTCAAAGAAAGAGGTACCTTTTTCTCCTTTGCCCAAAGAGGCACTTGCAGGGATTGAGACTATAGATGCTCGGGCTGAGATTATGAATGATCTCTGCCTCTGTCTCGCTCTCCTCCCTCTCTCTCATTTTTGGGGTTTTCCACTAAAGAAAAAGTTCATTTACAAATATTTTCCATGCATCTCCTCTTGTGTAAAAAGGGAATAGTAACAAGGACACATCAGGGCTGTTGTGAAGATGAATGAGAAAGACAGGTCTATTTCTGCTTCTTTTACTCCACCTACAACCAGTTAAGCATTGTGTCAGGCAACATGGGGAATACAAAGTCACATGAGGTCCTATTCAGTCTAGTTCAGGGAGACTCTGCATAACAGAGGGTAATAACTTCACCCACGAGAGAGTCACAGACTAAGATCCTTTCTCTGGTAGCTGCATCCTTGGAGCCAATTTCTAATATCACCCCAGGGGAAACTTGTCTTTCCTCACTCCTCTATCATGTAGCTTTGTCAAGTCTCCTTGAACTAGACACTGGGATGTGGGTACGTGAAACTGATAAAGGAAGAGGAAACATGGTGGGAGGAGGAAAGATGTTTATTTGTTCAGAGCTCAAACAAAGGGTAAGAGGTAGGAAAGCTTAATGTGATTGGGGAAGAGCAAATAGTCTTTAATAAGTTGAAGCATGAAATACAGGACAATTGTGGAAGACAAATCATGGGTGTTTTCTTGGAGCAAGATTGTGGTGCGTTTGAATGAGCTGGTCTTTGCAATGCAGATAATGAAAGTTTCTGCAAAGGGGAATGGCATATTCTCAGCAACTCTTTTAGTTAGATTTAATTACCACTCACTTGAAAACACTTATTTTATACCATGATATACTATGCATATATGTACTATTGTATACATCTTCTATGCACTGGGAAAATGGAACTCGCAACAGACTCACAGTCATTAGCAGAGATAGTTTAGTGGGTTATTAAAAAACAATGTAATCACGCTAAGAGAAGTTGTGTCATGGCATTTGGAAAGCACAAAGAAGGATGCTGAGGCAGCTCAGAAGAGACTCCCTGAGTAGATAAGGTGACTGAAGTCATCCACAGAGGGGAACAACAGAAAAGGCACGTTCATCCGGGTGTGACATGTTCAACTAGAAAATTTCAAGTAGATCAGTATAAATAAGCTTGTGGCCATTTTGAAAAGGCAAAAGAAGTGACAATGAGTGTTTGTAGATTGGGCAAGAAGTAACAATGGCTACAGATAGGATGGTGGCAAGTGGGAGCAAATTATCTGTAAAATAATCTCTAAAGGTCTTATGCATCTGAAAGGGAGCATTTTGCCTTGTGCTTTTGTGCATGCTTGTTTATTCACTCATTCCAAAAAATATTATTGACCTCCTATTACATGTCAGGGAATGTTCCAGGCACTAGGGATACAGCAGTGCACAAAATAGGCCAAGTTCCTATGCTCATGCAGCTTGACTCTAATGGATATAATTTCATTTAAATGATGACTGTTATTATACAGGCTTATAGAGAAACAAATTCCAAGCCAAAATGTATCCATAGCTATAAAATGCAACATTTTTGACCAAGAAAATGCAGGACAAAGTATGGTATTGTATATAGTATTCCCAAGAGATTCTTTTTTTCCAATAAAACAAATTAAGCTACCTCTGCATGTATGAATAATGATTAATAGAAAAATCTAGGGCTGTGCGGTACCTGTGTAATATGCTACACATAATTTGCTTTATACTAGGCACATTTATTTAATTTTAGTTGTATGGGGAAGGCACTCACTATTGCAACAAAATGGACTTTTGCTGATTTGATTTTCCATTCAATGTATTGTTATCAACTTAGAAATACTAAAGCAGAACTGAATCAAATGTGGATATAAATTTTCTAAGAGCTGAGATAACAATAATTAAATGGAAGAAGGCTGCAAAGGATTGTAAAATGCCCTTCAATATCCACTTTTACTTTCAGATTATTGTAGCTCCTGAGTTTAATAAATGTTTTTAGTCTTTCCAAAATGTCTTTCTTTCTTACAAATGGAACAACAAAAGAACAAGATATTTGACTATTTAAAGTGAAATGTTGGGCTGGCCCCGTGGCTTAGCGGTTAAGTGCACGTGCTCCACTGCTGGCGGCCCGGGGTTCGGATCCCGGGTGGGCACCGACGCACTGCTTCTCTGGCCACGATGAGGCCACGTCCCACATACAGCAACTAGAAGGCTGTGCAACTATGACATATAACTATCTACTGGGGCTTTGGGGGAAAAAAAATAAAAAAATAAAAATTAAAAAAAAAAAAGTTTAAAAAAAAAATAAAGTGAAATGTTGAAATGAAATGAACATACAATGGATTTTCCTCCTTAAAATCTATGCAACAGCATGTTTAAAAATTGGGTTGGTAAATTTTTTAATTTTAATGGTTCACCTTCATTTCATCATATTCCTAGGCTGAAAAGAACGTCTTATGTATTTACTTCCAAGCAATGTTGCCCCTCCAGATATATTGGTGGTTGTTATTTTTATTTCAGTGTATATATATATATATATGTGTGAAAGATCTAGCTTCTTAAGTGGAGTCAAGAGTTTACTCAGTTTTTCATTTTTTTCACCATATATTGAGAACTTTTAAGATACTTCTCTGATTTTCCTGGTCATGTCTTAAGGTAAGACCTAAATGCATATCCTGTTATGTTCTGTTATGACAACTGCTATCATGATAATGTCCACTTAAGTACATGTGAATGATGAATAAATTACTACTTATACAAATGTGTCTAAATGTCAAGCTGTCTAATCAATGTACTCAAATGTTATTTCAAAAAAACAATTCAAAGTCTTTGGCCAAATGTACCCTTTAAAAAAGTGATTGGTATTCCACAAAGAAAGATATATACTTTAATAGTAATAGATATTTTTTTCTCTTTCAGAACAGGAATATGACTTGGTATCCTCAAAAGTCCGTGGGAGTGATGCTGTATTGATTATCTAAAGGAGAATACTATTTAAGTTGAAAAACGGGTTTAAAATCGTTAAAAAAATAATCTTTTCATTAAGAATTTAAGAGTTTTTTGAAAGTCAAAGTGGGCCAAATTTCATTAAGACCCATCTTGCACATGACACTCAACCCCAACCTCCAGGCAATTTTAACACGGAGACAATCTTGAAAACATCTTCTTTCAACCTTTATAAACAAAATGTCAGGGTGGTTACAAAGGTAATATTTTATTCACTGTGCAAGCCAAAGGATCAATAGAACTTATGCTCATTTGTTTAGCTTATATTTCTTTTAACCTTATGCTTTCTTGGATGCACAGAAGTCACCATTATATTGGAGAACCCTTGTGGCAATTCTAGTATGGGTTTGTGTAGGTTGAAAACAATGAACCATTCTCTGGCTTTAGCCCTGTTCCTGCTAGAAATATGTGGACGCTAACAGCCAACTGACAAGTAGTGGGTGAAGTAGGTGAAATGTTGTTGCATGTAGCCTACTTGTCCTTGGGACAGACAAGAGCCTTAAACTATGGGGCAATTAAATGGGTACAGTATTATTTAATGAGATCCAATAGGATTTAGGTTCACAGCAATGTACAGACTCCAAATTGGGTTAAAATGTTTTCAGAGTAGGAAAATAAGTAAATAAAATGAAACTCAGCGGTGGTTTGTCATTGGTTCTAAAAGACAAACCAATATATTGCTTACTTCCCTCATTCACGTCAGTTTCTACTTATTACTGTACTTTGGAATATGTTGCTGATAAATTGACTTTATCCTCTTCGCTAACTTGCTTAATGCCATGTGAAGATCACAATGACAGGATTTGAATATTTGATAGGGAAAAGTTTCAAATGAGCCCACTGAGGCTGTAACAATGCGGAATCCCAAGGAACAAGACTTCTAAAAACAAGTGTGTTTTGAAACAGGACTGGCAGGCTCTTAAGTATATGAAGAAACAAAATTCACCATAAAAATCAATTCTTTAAAAGAAAATAGAAATCTATCTTAGTGTTAGATTCTCCAGCCTCATTCTGGTTAAGAGAGTTTGACATTTCAGGGCTGAACACGCTGTGGAAACTTAATAAATATTGAAGTTTACAAACAAAAACATAATAATGATATGTGGACCAATCTTCAAAAACATTGAAAATCAATGTGCCCTGACTCTGCCTAATTCAGTTAACTCAATTATTTAATGTATACTTGATTTGAGTGGGTTTATACATAGCTATTTCAATTTTACATTGAACATTAATCAAATTACTTTTAACGTAAAATTTCCTTTATTTCCATCCCCCCCAAAAGGATTCCAGAATAAGGGGGAAAGTTTGCTTTGAATATTGCTTGTTTAATGTTAAAGCATATTTTAAGACATTTGTTTCTATTATATTTATCCATAATTCTCATTACATATACCACGCACTGTATAGCACAACCATAAACTTTTTCACAGGCATTTAATAGAGGGATTTTGCACCACCTTTGGCAAAAAAATCCCCCTTCTCCAATTACTGCAGTTAAGACTATTTTCCACTTTCTCCCAGTTACTCTCCCTATTTTACCCCATATCTTTATCCATGTCTACACACAAACATATACCCTCTTCCCCCGGAACACAGAGCCTCAATGGGTTGACAATTTATAAAATGTAAGAATTTTTGGATAAGCTACTAGCTATTCATATCTAGCAAGCAGGTTTTAATTTTAAAAAGTTGAATAGTCTCAACTATTCTGAATGTTCTAGATTTCAGAAACTCCATAAAGTACTTGCTTATAATCAGTATGTTTGGCAGAAAATTATGAGGAGAATTTTTAAATTTAACTGTTGTTATTGGTAAATGTGATAGAATTATGTGACTAAATATCTTAATTTTAAAGTATTAATAACGCAAGGCAAGTTGAATTGTACGTCGTCTGAAGCAGCTCAAAAATTGTATGAGTGCAATTAAAATACCAACAGGAAAATTGGAATAAATAACTGTGAATGTCTTTCACAAGAGATATTCACAAAGAGTAGGCCATTATTCATTTCAAGGTTTCAGAGTGAAACTATGCTTCCTACTTAAACTATCAATCACTCTCACAGGAGGCCACGTGCCTGCGTTCATTTTTAATTTAAATGTTCCAGATGTTGATAAATAGAAAAAAAATAAATGATATATTTATTATAATTGAAGAATTACTAACAATAAACAAAATATGTATTTATATACATATACTGTAGCTTCACTACTGAATGACGGTTCTCAAAGTGCTCGCCCCTGGACGAGCAGAATCACCATCACCTGGGAATTGGTTAGAAATGCAGATTCTCAGCCCTGCTCCAGATCTTCTGGGGAAGGGGTTCACCAATCTGGGCTTCCACAAGCCCTCCAGGTGATTCTGATGTACCCTAAAGTGAGAACCACGGCCATAGAAAATTCTTGACATGCTCAGTGACTATGTCTGGATAACCCGAATTCTCAAATTCACAAATATCTGATCAATTCAGACACTTACAGATTACACAACTATAAAGCCAAAGTCACTTACAAAGTCATTTTCTTATTCATAATCATCACTTTCTTAGAACTTCTCATTAACTCTTCTCTTCCATTATCAATTCCAATAAGTACCTAGGAGGTGGGGTGGGGGGAAGATGGACTTTCTTCCATAAAGAAACAAAATTTTCATCATTTCTAAAGAATTATCTCACATGCAAGGACAAAACAGCATTGAAAAAGCCATGTTGAGACATGAAGGCTGAGTGGATTACTAGATTTGCTTACCAGTTGAAGGGGACACTTTTCTTGGCCTGTGCATCCATCCCTCGGCTGCTGTGACTTTGGCTACTAATGTTTCACAGCTGCTTCTCTTCTTCAGAAAGGTGACCTCTGCTGATGGAAGCCCCCAAGCCCAAGAGGTAACACATACTCCTAGCCTGGGAGGTAACTCATGTCCCCAGCGGTGGGCCACAGCCAGTGGTGTGCTGGAGCAGAGCCCAAGAGTCAACTGCGTGTGTCTCTTCTCAATTTTGCATTCAGTGATATCGTGTTGGTAGCTTGAATCAGCCACGGTGGGAGTATTTACACCATGACACCTGGAAAATGCTACAAATCAGTGTTCATCCCACCTCAGAGCTAGTGGATAAATATTTAGTAGTATACTGCTGGCCACAGCCGATGACTGGCAGGCATATAAAGGGATAGCTCGGCTGTGTGGTTTATGCTTCAGAGCTCTCTCCATATGGATCAAGATACAAAGCTAGATTTTGCCTGAGATGGCATACTTGCTTGGCTCTTTCTTCCCCTTATTGTGCTTCCCTAACTCCTATACAGGCTTGTCCTGAAAGCAGACCGTCTATAAATCCAGTGCACCCAGAACCCTGTTCTCAGGGGCTGCTTCCAGGGAACCTGACCTTCAACTAGTCAAGTCATTAGTTAAGTGACTGCTGCACAAAATCCTCAAAGAATACGTGTTCAAAATGACAAAGAGCTACAAGCCATGGACCTTTTGGATCACAATGATCAGATAAAACTGCAAAAGATGAATTTGAAGTGGCAAGGATCTACTCTTTGTGTATGTGTACAGAAAAGAAACAAGTTGATGGAAAAAGACGAAGCCTGCACAAATTGGGCAATTTTTCCTATCGTGCTTCTCAAATTATGCTTTCATACGCATAGGTGTATACACTGGAGCATTCATTTCACTGAAGATCTTAGAGAAATACATCTTTATATTAAAACACAACAAATATATTATGGAGAAGATCACAAAATTGAAATGAGACTTTAAAAAGAAAACAAACATCAAAGAAATTCCATGCTCATGGAAAAAGGAGGCAAGTAGGCAGAAGGGGAAGATATTGGGCTTCATTTCCTCGCCGGTTACGAGAACTGAAGTAGAAAAGTTTGAGAAGCACTGCTTTTGGCAAATGCCATTGAGAGAAAAATGTATAGTAAATGTAAACTATAACTAAAAATATTATTTTAGTATGAAAAAGATCTTATTATGAAAAAGTTTACTCTTCTTGGGACCCATTAAAATGAGAGGGTTACATTAGTATCATAGGCACATCTGTTCCCATAATCCCCAGAAAACTGGTTTACAGAGAACAATTACTCAATGCCATTGCTTAACTTAGTTAATGTAAGGTTGTGTAAGGCATAATATTGGAGCCAATGTTAACTGTGTAATTTTAAAAATTGTAATTGCCAGGCATGACAGGAACACAGCAGGAGCCCACTCCTTGGGTTATTTGTTCTTAAATCATTCCTCGTGCTTATGGTAGGAGAGTAACAGAATTGTGAACTTTAAACTTGTCACAACTTGGGTAGACGTCAAAGGAGAATAAAAAAATACATTGGCTATGTGCTTCCATTTTCTCAAGAAATAAGGAATTTCAGTTAAATAGATAACTCACATTTTAGAACAGTTTCTAGTTAATGTGGTACATGCACACATACAAACAAGCTAATAAAAATTCTTGCTCCCTCAGCTTGGCGCTAAATAATAATATTCCCAGGAAAACTAAAATGCCATTAATACAATTCCCAATACAATTTTATTCATGAAATAAATTAAATATTCACACACTATAATGAGATCAGATTTCTCTGGGAATAGGTTTTAACCATATCACAAATGAACGAATGATTGAGTTGTTAGATCCATTAATGCTGACACCATATTACTTAAGGTTTTGTTTTGAATAGTCTTTTATTACCTAAGCCTCTTGAGGAATAGTATTTATAATTACTACTAATCACAAACAAAGCTTCTGGAGTAAATCCTCAGTAAACAGGACTGGCATATTAAAGGATCAGTTTTTGATATGGTTGTTTTCAAATAGTAGGAAGGATGATATTCTTTGGAGAAATTTTTATTATCTAATTAAATACTTCTTTAGTAGAATAATGTCAGACGAACTCGTTAGCTGAACATTTTGATTATCCACGTTCTGCTAAATATCCCATGACCAGAAGAAGAGCTGTACAATTCTAATTTAATGCAATAACAATGGTAACCAATTCTAGCTCCTTCTTTTATCACAGTCCATCAAAGGAATACAAAGAAGTCCAAATTAAAATAAGTTCAATAATAAAAAGAACATGTTCCTTTTCCAACTGTTCTAAAGCCTTTTCCTATCTTTAAGCAAAGTTCACTCAGTAATTATCTTATTTATGAAAGTAAAAGCAGAAGGATGTTTCTCTTATTAAATAAACGGCTTTATGCTTTGAATGTGGAAGGAATCTCGAAACAGTCAAAAAGAAAGCATGTTGAATGTGATCAACTCATTTCCTCCCATCCACTGTTTTAAATCATTTGCTTGATTCCAATGTATACTACACTTACATAAGTTGTTTACGAAGCGTCAAATTAATAGTCTTTGCAATTGTTTTTGTTGGAATTTGGAGAGCTGACAAACGAATTAGTAGAAAATGGCAATTGTACATGAATTAGCTTTTAAGTCTCCCTAAGAGGCTGATGCAGAACTTAATAAGAGACTTATTAGGAGAAGTAGGACAACTTAATTCAGATTGATTATAGACTTCAGTGAAGACAGCTGGGGTTCAAATGAAACTGAAAAAGAACTTATATGCACTTCAAAGTATGCTAAGCAGATGTCTGAAACAATTACTTTGCACTGCCTTTTCAGAAGTTTCAAAGGCAGGATGGGAATAGCATGGTAAACGAAGGTTCTATTTGCCTAAGTCGAGGTAGGAGCTTTTAAAACACATACAGTGCTATCTACAATCAGATGCTGTGGGTAAGGAACATGATTCAACATTGCTATCCTAAGTAATTTGCTTTTAGCTTTATAAACAAAGCAGGAAATGAGAGAGAATACGTGAGAACTAAGTCACAAGCTCTCCTGGCAACACTAATTTACAATTAATTTTGCACTGAACAAATAATTTGGTTAGGAATTTTAAGATGACTAATTCCTATTTTAGTTTCTAAGCTCTATTAAAGCCAACAATGACCATTCCATTAAAAAAAATAAATACTATACTTTTAAAGTCTATAAGTGAGACTTTACTATAATATGCATTCTTATAGATGTATTCCCAGATATTAAAGGCCAACTCATATGCTTTTAAACCTCACAGTTGCATGCCTTGAAAACTAGATAAAAACCTGGTTACTCCATACGACAGGCATTAGTGCCATATTTAACCCAGATTTATGAGGGATTACATCTTTTTTGTTTGTATTTTCTTCTCCATCAAAAGCTTACTTAATACACATAGCATTTGCATAAAAACAACAGAAGCCAACACAGAGCAATTCATTTGCAGTTAATAACAATTAATAAAATATCAGTAAATTTTCTTCTTCCTACTATGGGCAGTAAACTTCATTCCTTATGGAGACACCATTCCTTTATTCAGAGTTGGGAGACCTCACATATTTTGAATCATTCTTAGGGCTGCCCTGTTTGTGATGGTTCTGTCTAACCATACATCCCTTATCTCTATAAGAAAGGACTATAAACTCTCTCTTTATAACTCATATATAAGAAAGGATTTAAGGTTGACTCATACAAATAACAAATATAACAAAATTAATAAAATAATAATAAAACATTAGAACCAGGGTTAAGAAGAGAAAAGCAGTAAGGGAAGATAGAGCTGTGTGAACATGGCTGAAAGCTTCTCCTTGCTAAAGTGAAGATGAAATTTTAATACGTGGCATCACATTTCACCTTATCTATCAAGAGGAAATATACTTG
This sequence comes from Ceratotherium simum simum, assembly GCF_057802395.1. Lineage (NCBI taxonomy): Eukaryota > Metazoa > Chordata > Mammalia > Perissodactyla > Rhinocerotidae > Ceratotherium > Ceratotherium simum. Next base: position 103,094,611 of record NC_141940.1, on the reverse strand, counting down.
ATTTTCTCAATGTCAAATTCTGAGATAGCATTTCTTTGACAAATTTCTCTGATAAACCAAGCCACAGGGACTCAGGATGGTAGGCCTGAAGAGATGCATTTGCCAGTCTTCTTCTCAGAACTTGAGATGTGAATGTTGAACATAAATAAGTCAGTATGGCATGGTGGCTTCATCATAGTCCCTGGTCTACCACACATGTCATTACATTATTCTCAACTATAATTACAAAAAGGTCTAATCAAAATATTTTGCTGTAAGAACTTTAAGAGAAAACTCACAGAATCTGTGTCTTTGACTTTTCACAGTAGGAATTGCAAGTTAAAAGTCTGATAAAAAACATAAAATGCATAACTACATAGGTGTGACAAATTTGCATATTCCAAGATGGCAGCCAAGATGGGAGCATTTAACTATGGTTATGGTGTGAAAAACTGTGTTTCTAAGTCAACAGGCAAACTAAGGGCAGTGAAATATTCCTGGCTTAAGAATGATGTACCACTCTCTGTGTAAAGAAACCATAGTAGATTAGAACAAAAAGAAAACTTGGAAAAACAACAATTCACACAAACTTTTTCTCACAGGAATTGTTCTTAAGAACAAAAATGTCATATGTAGACTTTAGGTTCACAAGTTATTCTACTTTATTAAACCTGCAAATGTTCCACTTACAGATCTATGTAGAGCACCTAGTGATTCAAGGAGTTATTCTTGTTCCCCATTACTACAAGGAAAGGAAGAATACTTGTATAGTCACATAAGCACTGGTGTTATTTCCAGTAAAGTGAGAAATCATGATTCTGTCCTTAAAATATCTTATAAGCAGTATAATCATGAATTTTAAAAATGAAGAGGCATTTAAAATTTAAATTTTATTGTAGTGGTTATTCCTATGGAAGCTATATTTGGAAGACTGAGATTCTCTTAGTGAGCTAAAGAGCCAATATTAACATTGTTTCTTTCTCTTGATGTACTATATGTACTGTCTTGAAGATGATTAGCTAGCAATAATGCCATTTCCACAGTGGTCTAGGACTTAGTTGTTGTTGTTTTACTCATTCTCCAAGTTCAAGAGCCACATTTGCTAATGAAATGAGATAATGCTAAATCCTACAGAAACACATATTCCATAGTTATTGGAATAACAACCTCATTAACAAGTGAGATCAGAATGAGGGTGGATATTATGATAGAGTCACTAGGGGCGATGAAAATGAACTGAGATGGGTATACAAAATGTTCTTCTGGCTACATGCCTAGCTATCAGTTTGGAGTTCCCTACAGTGTGGAGCCTCTGAGGGCTTAAATTGCTGAGTAGAAAAATGGGAACAGTGGTTTTAAGTACTCTTCTACTTCTTTTCAAAGTAAATTTTAGTTAATAAAATTCACTCCTTATAAACTACCACCACCAAAGCTTCAGAGTTTCAAAGCTGGTGTCATTGAGATGCAAGAGAGAAAACTAATTTATTTTATTTCCACTGCAAAATGAAGAGGAGCTACTGAAGGGAAATAAATATATATGAATTCATGTAATCCATAAGTTTAAAATATGCATAAAATACTTATACAATACTGGTTTAGGAACCAAAATAATCACATCCATTATGACCAGTACATAAATATTCTGATAGGTACTATAACTTAAGTGTATCTATGTCTGAGAAAGATAGAAGTGTTGATATATATAAGCTCTTTTTAAAGGAATACTTAATGAATATGTGTTTGTTATTATTGGGATCAGAATGAGAGTCTTACTAATTAGGGTGTGGGAAATGAAGTTGGTCTTAGGATCAGGAACAGATAAGAGAGGGGAACTGAGGGGCCGGCCCTGTGGCTTAGCGGTTAAGTGCGCGTGCTCCGCTACTGGCGGCCCGGGTTCGGATCCCGGGCGCGCACCGACGCACCACTTCTCCGGCCATGCTGAGGCCGCGTCCCACATACAGCAACTAGAAGGATGTGCAGCTATGACATACAACTATCTACTGGGGCTTTGGGGGAAAAATAAATAAATAAAATTATAAAAATAAAAAAGAGAGAGGGGAACTGCAAGAAAACTGCAAATAGGGTTGGGTGAGGGCCAGCTCTTCTACTTTTAGTTATTTTTTGTTATTAAATCATGCTGCATACATTCCCCATCCATACTCAATATACTACAAGTGCTCCTGTGTGACAGATATGGCTAAAAATGAATGCCTTATGTCTGCTCTAAAGCCTACATATTCAGCCAGTTAATTGATTTATAAACTAATTTAGTTCCTTTGGGACACTCTCCTAAACTTGTCATTTTGGAGAAGATTTTTAAAATTTCAGTTATTTTTGGATAAAAATACTACTTTTAATGCAGAACAAATACAAGGTAATACATTTCAAAACATTATTTTAGTTTTCAAGTAGACAGCAATGTTAACCATTGCTTTAAATGTTAGACATGGGGTCACAGAATGTTGAGGTGGAAGAGATTTTAGAAGTTATAGAGTCAAATTTTTAAGCTTCTTTTAAATCTTCACCTACTACTTTAATGAAGAGCTGTTCAGTTCAACATTAGACTGTAGGCTTCATGAGGGCAAAGACCAAGTCTGTTCCATTCATAAGTACATATATAGCACATTGTATAGTGGCTCATAAACCATTGTTGAGTGAAGGAATACAGAAACTGAATTAGATTCCTTATATGCTGCTGGCACTGTAAGCTGGGAATTCAAAGATGTACAGCATGATCCTTGCTCTTAGGAACCTCACTTTCTATGGGAGAAAGCAATTACATAAGCGACTTGCTACAATATATGTGAAATTTAAGTGTGACAACTGAAACAGGTGTGGTGATCTACGAAACTACTGACTTGAGAGCAGTTTCTTCTGCTTGGTGGGAGTTGGAGGTGGGAGACACTCAGGGAAAACTACAAATACAGGTGCCATTTGAGATGGGCCTTGAAGGCTGAGTGGAAATTCACTAGCCAGATAAGGGTGGGGTGACTGGCAGAGAGTTATGTCAAAAGATGGCATATTTGGGTAAAGGCGTGGTATGGTCAGAGTGTATTGAACGGCCTGGAGGATGGGAGCAACAGTCAGGAATTTAAGTCAAGGCTAGGAAGAAAAGGGCCACCTGCCCTCTTCATTCATTGGACTTCATTCTCAGGCAGGCAGTTTCCCGCAAGGGTTTAGATTGGAGTTGGAAAAGGATGGATAATGCAGAAATATCAGTAAAGAAACGGTTCATTCATTAACCAAATATTTAAAATGCAATGTTTATGACATGCCAGCTACACCGACTGGGGAATGGGATTTAAAAATGTACAGTCACACGTGGCTTAACAACAGGGATACGTTCTGAGAAATGTGTTGTTAGGCGATTTCATCGTTGTGTAAACATCATAGAGTGTACTTACACAAACCTAGATGGTATAGCCTACTACACACCTAGGCTATATGGTACTAATCTAATGGGACCACCATTGTATGTGCAGTCCATTGTTGACCAAAATGTCGTTATGCGGTGCATGACTGTATAATACAACAATCTGAGTAACGGATACTGGGGGCTAGAACAGGATATTGATTGAAAAGAGGAGAGAAAATATAAAGAGATATTCTGAGGTAAAACGAGCAATCAAGTGCAGTCAGTGAAAATGTAGAAGGATTTAAGGATAGATCTCAAGTTTCAAGCCTGAGCAACTTGTTCGATTGTGATCCATTAACTGAAATAGGAAACACAGAAGAAAGGGCAGGTAAAGGGGGACAACAGTAAGGGCAAACAGGAGAATGAATGAACTTGGTTTCAGAATGGTTGCATTTTGATTCTAATAGCCTATGGGTTAGGAGATCAGAAAAGAGATCCAGACTAGAAATTTAGATTTGTCACCATCCATGCCATTTCAAAATGGAGAATTTATACAATAAAAAGAGAACTGAGCTAAGGTTAGAAACTTGGACACACCAACATTTGAAGGGTGAGTAAAGTTTCAGAATTGGGGAAAATAAAGTAAGAAGAAGAACGTGGATAGAACAGTGCCCTGAAAGCCAAGGAAGAAGAGACATTCCAGAATGAGGGTGCTGGCAAACATGCCAAGTGCAGGTGACAATTTCACTTCTTTTGAATTCAAATCTGGGCGGACTTCTGTTGGTTTTGACACTAGATGAGTAAACAAAAAATGTTTCAAGTTGCTCGTTTTCAAAAGGATACTCCTAAATATGTATATTCTTTCCTTATAAATATATTTATCATCTTTGTGCCACAAGGGAATTTAACTTTGGTCTCATGAACAGTAGTATTCCAAATATATAATGATATTTCCTCATCTCTGCAGTGTGCTAATACAACTCAAAATTGTATTATATATATTACCTTCTAAGGGAAGGGCAGCATTAATGGCCTCATTTCACAGTACCATAACTCACCCAAGTCACATAATTTAGTTAGCAAAAAGGCCAAAATCTAGACTCCTGGTGCTTGATTAAGTGTGGTATTTTTCCCTACTCTGGTACTAAGTACCACAAAGAACACACATACACACGCGCACACACACACACACACACACACACACACGTAAACCAGACCACTTTAGTACAAACACTTAAATTAATTTCCTAATAGCAAAATCAAAATGATTTTTTTGCCCTGTAACTTTTTAATATTTCATTTCTTATTACTGAAGATAAATGATTAGATCACTATCTTCTCTTGGGGAAAATACCGCACGCAAGAAGACTTTGAATTTGTGAAAGATGGACTGATTTCTAACGCTTAAGGGTCCTATTTGTAACTCTGTAAGAAGAAAATACTGCACTCAAGTTCAGATTAGAACCTCTTTTGAATCTTTCACAAGGGCTCTGAGGCAAAGCAGTAGACGGTACCTTGACTTTTTCGAGGTGATCTTGGAGAGAATCAATGAGGAGATCGCCCACAGGCTGCCAGGATCCCTTGATCACATCAGCTTGGCGTAGTTTGAGGTCCAGCTCATCCGTGGCCTCCTGAAGTTCCTGGAGTCTTTCGAGGGCCTCATCTATTTTTCTCTGCCAGTCAGCAGAGTGCAGGTTCAATTTTTCCCACTCAGTGTTGACCTCCTCAGCCTGCTTTCGTAGGAGCCGTGTGACATTCTGGGCTCTCTCCTCAGGAGGCAGCTCTAAATCGGTAATACGACAAGGTTTTAGGCCACATTCATTTTTGTTTAAAAAAAAAAAACATTGTTGAAAAGGTCATACTGGAAGAAAGAAAGAGAGTACAGTTTAACAAGAGGCCAGCCTACTCATTAATGGCTCTTTTACACTTTGGCATACATTTTGATTTAGTCCAGCACATCTAAAGTCTGTCTTCCTGAGTGAATCTTTTCTACCTTATATCAATCAGATAATTCAAGATTCATTTAAGCTATTGAGTAGAAAAATGTTAAGATGTACACCACAATCTCTAATCTACTTTAGTCTGGCTCTTAAATTGAAAATTACCTTGCAGTCTTTGTAACAATAGAATTCCTCCTCAAAGACAACCTCTTTTGTTTATTATTTTCTAAATGTTTCACTAACCTCTTTTAATGTTTATTTATAAATGTGCAAACAGATTTATGCATGGTGGTTTATGATTCCTTCTTCTTTTTCAATATCTATGTTTAATTTGAATCGATTCTATTTAACCTAGAAAATGTGAGAGCTATCCAGACCCTGGCAGCAAGAATGCATGGGTTGCTCTGTCACCACTGATCCTTCTATCAATATGTTATTACAGTTCCACATTCAATTACCTCTGGGCTCCTGGTAGAGTTTCTCTAGTCCTTCCAAAGGCTGCTCTGTCAGAAATACTCGCACAGTCTCAAGAGTACTCATGATTACGGGTTCTTTCGTTTTCAATTCCCTCTTGAAGGCCTGTGAAATGAGATGAAAAGAAATGCTTATTTGGCTTGTGGCATTCTTCTCAAAATTAATCCTGGGTGCTCAGAGCTAGGTTATGAAATTCCCAGGTCAATTTCTATTTCCTTTATTTATAAACTGATAGTCATAAAATGATAAAGAAGGCTATACAGAGCATTTTTTAAGCAGGAAACCATTGTGTTTGTAAAACTATCCTGGAGAGAATGGGGGAGCTTTCAAGATATGTTAATGCCCTTCCATTAAGATAAGAGTGATTTAGGGGCCGGCCCCGTGGCTTAGCGGTTAAGTGCTCACGCTCTGCTGCTGGCGGCCCGGGTTCGGATCCCGGGCACGCACCGATGCACCGCTTCTCTGGCCATGCTGGGGCCGTGTCCCACATACAGCAACTAGAAGGATGTGCAACTACGACATACAACTATCTACTGGGGTTTTGGGGAAATAAATAAATAAATAAATAAATAAATAAAATTAAGATAAGAGTGATTTATTTATATAACCTGACTGCCAAACTTGAAAGCTGGAGCTAAAGTTGCAAGATATATATTGCAAAATCCTAGCAGGGCTAATGAAGACTTAAATATACGCAAAAGAATACATATGCAGAACATAATGGGAAGCCTGAAGGGCCATTTGGAAGAACTTAGGTTGTATTGAAGTATACAACTAATCCAATTCATAATCATTGGCTAGTTCTGTCAAAATGTCTGACAACAAATAAAATGATGTACTAACAGTAAACTAAGTACAAATTTAATACTTTTGAAAAATACCCATTACATCATCCATTGTGACTTCTTTGAGAATGGTAGAAATATTTTGAGGTATGCTAGAGGTAGAAATTTTGGGAACAACTTTAAATAAGTAGATCTAGAGTAGGTATCTTAAGGTCATCTAGGCTAGTTATCAATTTTAATCTCTAATCTGTAATATTCCTTGATACAGAGGAGTATAAGAAAAGCAAAATGCATAGTTTCTGCCTTCAAGAAGTTTCTGGACCAAAAGAAGGGAGAAAACTAACACACTAGAAATGGAGTGAAAACAATAAAATTCATACATAATCTAGTGCTAAGGGTTGTGAGACATCCTGTAAGGCTAAGATAAAGAAACAGATACTCTGAAACCATCAGAGATAATTATTGGCCCAGATTCTGTGATCTCAGAAGTGAAGATGTTAATGAAAGTATTAAGTGCCACATAAATGTAAATAGATCATTGTAAAAACAACAGTAATAAATGCCCTGATCTAGGGCTTAATTATTCATACCTTTTTACAGTTCTATCCTATTTTTAGTAACATTGCCTATCAAATTGAAGCCGTGTTCTGTTACTGGGAGAAAACTTAGCAGTATCTCCTTTAAACTTCTGATACATTGTTACATTGTAGGAGTGGTCCAGAACTGTATTGTATGACATATTTATAAATAAAATCCTAACGGTGCTCACCATTCAAAGGAATCCTGAGTCTGATACTTTGCAAAATGATTCATCGTGCATACTTATTTACAATTCAGTAGAGAGAGGCAAGGTGTTTGAACCAAAATAATGAAATTCTATAAGTGGAATATTAGGATTCAGCCTGTGGATGGGGATGTAATTTCTGTACAGTGGGATATTCTTGCACCCTTGAAATCATACACAATAGGTGGGTCATTTACTCTGCTTACATGTAAGGCTGATTCTCCTTCTAATATTTCATTTGAAATCTGTGTGCGTGTGTGCGCACATGCATGTGTGCATGCATGTGTGTATGTGTATATAGTTCTTGTATTCTTGTATTTTTCTCATACATATAATTTCCCCAATTTCAAGCAAATTATATTTTGCCTAGTGTCTCCATTTGGACTTGACAGGAGGCAACTGATAATGACAGTACTGATTATAAAAATAATAATGGCTCCCTTTATTGAACTACTATGTGTCAGTGGTTGTACCAGAGACTAGAAATACAAAGTTGAATGTAAAATAGCCCCTCCCATTTAGGAACTTATACTATACAGTAGAAGAGTCAAACACATAAATAATTTCAATACAATGTGGAAAGTGCACAAAATGGGAAAGGAAACCGGGGAAGGCTTCTGGGAGAAGATAGTATTCACGAAGAATTCTAAAGTATGAACATGAGTTAGCCAGGGAAGAGTAGGTTAGAGGAGAAAGAAAGAAAGACGATTAAAATGCAGGCGTGAAGATACAGGATATAATAGTATGGCATACATAGTTATCTCAAGTAGGCCAGTGTTTCTAGAATGTAAAGCACAAGGAGAGGACATAGCCACAGATGAGGCAGGACACTGTCATCTCAAACTATATTAGACCTTTAAACCAGAATTTGAAGCTCCACCTATGACCATACATGCCCTGCTAAGAAGGCTGGGTGTTGTCTTTTAAGTACTCAGGAATCTTTGAGAGGATTTAAGCAGGGGAGCAGGGTGGGCATGTGTACGTTTCAAATAGATTTCCCTGACATTAATAGAGTATGTATTTGAGAAGGGCAGAAACGGAATCAGAGAGACCAGTTAGGAGGCAATTGCAAGAATTCAGGGAAAGATTATGAAGATCTGACCCAGGGCGATAGTACCAGAAAAAAAAAAAATAAAAAAGACAGAGATAGACTAGGGAAGTGTTTCGAGAGTGGAGGTGTGAGAATTTGGTGTTGGAGATGCTGGAGATAAGACAGAGGAAGGAGCAAGGATGACTTCTAGTTTCTAGGTTGAGGAGAGGAGTGAATGCAGGGTGCAATTAAACTAAAAGTGAGGAAATAAACTCTCCTGGATTTCTCAGTATACCTGTAAAAAGTTCTAGCCTCCTGAGAACCTTCCCATACCATGGGGATTAGATCTACAGTCATTTGTCTAGTTAATTTCTCTGATCCAAGAGGGCCAAATGGTTATAGCCTAGAGTAGGTTCCTACGTTGAGCTCCAAGTTGTCAGAAAGACTGGAGTGGCTACCTCTCTAGGTATTTACATTTCAAAAAATATGAAGCCCAGATCTTGGAGACATTTCTAGGTTGTAAAACCCGAGACACATGGGGCTAGCTGGCTCCTGGAGAAATTGGAGTTAGGACTCAGCCCCACTGCATTTCTAAGGAGACCTTTTCAGGAGGAGAAGGGACAACTGCCTCCTTTTCCTTTATAAGCAGAGAAAAATACATTTTCCTGGTCTCTCACCTATGGAGTACCCAGCCACTCATGTAGGAAAATTTTGATCAGCTTTCCTCATGACTCCCTAGGGGTAAGGCTTGGGAGGAGGTTGGTGAGGATATTTACTGTAAAGTAATCAAAAGAAATCTGTCTCCGATCTAGAACACCTCCCGTGCACATTCAGGATAAAATTAATAAAGATGGATATTAAAAACCCAACACTAATATGAGGGAGGATCTGTATGGGAAAGAGAGTAAGGGGGTATGATACACTCAGCTTGGAGAGGTAACATTCATTCCAAAAGGAAATAAATATCAAGTCTAATGTTTAGGGAGAAGAAAGGAGATTTAGGAGTCCATTTTCTCACTAAGCTAATATCCACTGAGTACCTACAATTATGCATATAGGCAAGGATTAAAATTACATAGGTAGATGAGATTGCTCAGGCAGTGGAGTGGCCTAAAGAGAAATTCTGCAGAATATAAAAATTTAATGGGCAGACAGAGGAACTGGATCGCATGAAAGGCCAAAAAGGAATGGATAGGTGGAAAGACTGGGGGAAAGGAGGGGATAGTTTGTAGAACTATCAAAGAAAGAGAGCGAGAGAGAGAGGAAGAAAGTGACCAAGAGTGTCCAAACATGATACGCAGAGGTAAAGCAAGATCAGCACTGAGAAGTGTTCATTGGACTTCGTGAGAGCAATTCCAGCGGAGGGCAGTAGCCTCAGAAGTAGGTTTAGTTGAGGAGTGAGTGGGAGAAGAGGGAGTAAGTATTTTAAAGGAAAACTATTTGTGCAATATCTTTTTTTTTTTTTTTTTTGAGAGGGAAAAGAGGAAGATAGAGAGGATCACAGGTAAAGGGAAGATACGCTCTTTTTAGGATAGGAACTGTTTGAACATAGACTGAAAGATGGAAGGCAGGAGTAGAGTAACCAACTGTCCTGGTTTGCTAGGTACTGAGGAGTATTTCATGATGCGAGACTTTCAATGCTGAAACCAGGATAGTCTCAGGCAAACCACGACAGTTGGTCACCAAAGCAACGAGGGATATATTAAAGACCTAGACAGGAGAAAGTAGAGATAAGCGTTGGAGCAAGGTCTGTAAAATTAGGATATGGATCTTGAAGGGCCCATCAAAATGAAAAAGTCCAAGACCCTGTTTGATGACGCAATTCCATTGTTAAAACTGCATAGCAAATAATTCAAGGTTAAGGACCATCCCTCCATTGTGAGAGACCACTTGTTTGCCCCTCAAGTTGTTGCCAAGGGCTTAGCTCCACCACAGCTGCACAGTTCATTTCTTAAATATGAGTCACTGAGGATTAAAATGAGTCTAAAAAAAAGACAAAGGAAGTTCTGTCATTACAAAGACATAAGCACCATTATTTTCACATCGTCGCCTGAAATTAAGAAAAGAAAGTGGATGGAAGAGAGGGTTAAGTGACTGTATCTTCAGAATTTAGGAAGAGTTAGACTAAATACAAAGAGGGTAAAAATCCCAGAAAAAAAGGAGAAATAGTTGGTTCAAGAAAATGAGAGGATAAAGAAAATAGGAATGTTTCTTATTATGTGGAAAAAACTATAAATAGGAATATATCATTTTAAACATGGTTATATGAAAAGTCCTCTTTCGTTTATTCATTCAAATTTTGAGCACCTACTATGTACCAGACTGTCCTGGGCAGTGGGCATCACTAGTCCTTGTAGCATGGAGTTTAAAAGAGATGCTTCTTTAGTAAAAACAACAACAATGACAAAAAAAAATCCCACGAAGATTCTGCATTAAAATAATGGAAAATCAATTTTTCACTATCTAATCAATTTACCATAACCCGTATGTTATAATAGTTCATTGCACTTTAAAAGGAAGGAAATGGAGACATTTTTAAACAAAAACAAGAACATTCAATGTCAAGAGACTTGTCTTTTTGATAATAAGTGTCTTGTCTCTCAAAGAAAGTCTATTTAAATGGCGTTTGGGAAAATTTATATTCACATACAATACTGATTTTGTCTCATAGATTATGATTACTATTTTAAATCAGACAAATTGGTACATTCAAGTGATGATGTGAAAAAGGTATCAGATATAGAGTCCTTCTTCCATACACATACAGATTATATCTTTATATTATTGAGACGTCAGTATTCAAATGTTAAGATATTCACTTCCTGAATCTTTTGAACAGATAAAATTATTTTCTTTAAAACCCATCCTTTTCCCCATACCTTCCTCTTCATCTTTCCAAAAGATCCAGGCCTGAGGGTTTGAAACAGTGGTGTGGAAGAATTAGAAGCAACTACTAAGGACTTAGAGCATCTCCATGAGAAGAAAATAATATTCTGTCTTCGGAATGAGAAATAACTAGGCATACTAAATTGACATTTTTCCTTCAGCTTCTTAAGGTTCACAAAATAACTTATATGAAGCGTGTACTACAAAATTATACTAGCAGTACATCCCAAGGTAAATCCATTTCTTTTGAAGGTGAAATTACCTGATGGATAGTATTTATGCATCACAAATAATAACCAACTGGGTGCTTGACTGCTGGCTGATTAATTAGTTCATTGAAAAATATTTATTTTGAATCTATTATGTATAAGATAGGGAAGATGTAGGGACCTAATCTTCGTCCTTAAGGAGTCAATAGTTTGATTGAGTAGGTATGTTTGTGGTGAGACTCGTATACTATGAATGTTTTACCAATGCAAAGTGAAGTACAGATAAGTTAGGATTTACCTAAGCCATCAGTTCATTAGTCACTTAGAATCCAAATCTTGAAACTCTTAAGCCAGGATGAAAGTGAGTGACAGAAAAAAATAAAAGTTCCCTGAATTAATAATTTGGAAGACACATAAGTGGAAAACCCTAATGGCCATGAAGCAAATCAAAAACGTTAAAAACCTGAAAGTAACGGAGAAGAACCAAGTCATTGATTCTTTGGGTTTTTTTTCCTACATCTCCTGTTTGCAGAAGAAAAAATATGGTGAATATTACCACAAATACTTAATAATACCATAAATAGAAGTAGCTCAGAACCAGGTGTAGAGGGGATGAAGGGTGAGATACTGATCTGCTTGATGTACCACAAAGAAGAGAGGGGCAGGACGAGAGGTACCAGCATTTCAGAGAAAAAAGCTATGCTGTTTTCACCTGGACACAGCGGTCCTGTTACTACGGATGTGAGTAAAAGCCCTGGCTTTTCAAAACACAGATCTCCTTCAGTCACAGACAGTTTCCATGGAGCTGAATTTTACCTATATTCCCATTGAAGTGGCAAGGCTATATTTGTGCTATTCAGGCTGAAATCTGATGGAATGACTACACGTTATTTCCATATTAGCAGAACTTTACAGAACCATCCTGGGAGGCCGACTGAACAAGGGGGAAAAGAGCACTGCTCTGAGTGGCAGGAGACCTGAAGTTCAAGTCTGGGCTGGGCCAAAGCTTGGCTGCATGATCTAGAACAGGTAGGTCATAAAATCTCCCCGAGCCTTCGTGTCCTCATTTGTAAAATGCAGGAGTTTGCAAAACACCTTATCTAAGGTCATACATCCAGTTCTAATATTCTATTATCAACATGTTTAGATCATTGATTGGCCACAGACCTGTTACATGGTGGCAGTTTGAGATAGTCTCTCCTAGGCATCATTACTAATGATAAAAATTATAGCCATATCTTGACACAGAGTAGATACTCCATAAATACTATTGAATAAAATAATAGAATATCCAGTTAGAAAACCAGAGTGTGTTATATGGAGGCCGCGTTGCTTCAGATGCAGAACATGCTTGAGGGTGAAAGTTGGTCTCATGAATTATTAGAGAAAAAATTAATGCCATCAAGAGAGATCTTATTCTGGGCCTATTCTTATGTTACAGATCCAAAGCTAAGTGTAACCTTTGGGTTACTGGATGGATTTTCCTCAAGACGAGGCCTGATTAGCTCTGCCTTCTTATCCCAGTGATTTCTTCCCTAGAGGAAATGTTTATGTCAACATTCAGAAGTTCCATAGTTTGAACAGTTGGTTGGAGCTTTTCCTCTAGTCTGCAGCATTAGATAGGAGATCAAAGAACACCAGACAGGGCCGGCCCCATGGCTTAGCAGTTAAGTGTGCGCGCTCTGCGACTGGTGGCCGGGGTTCGGATCCCGGGCGCGCACTGACGCACCGCTTCTCCGGCCATGCTGAGGCGGTGTCCCACGTACAGCAACTAGAAGGATGTGCAACTATGACATACAACTATCTACTGGGGGTTTGGGGAGAAAAAAGGAGGAGGATTGGCAATAGATATTAGCTCAGAGCTGGTCTTCCTCAGCAAAAAGAGGAGGATTAGCATGGATGTTAGCTCAGGGCTGATCTTCCTGACAAAAAAAAAAAAAAGAAAAGAAAAGAAAGAAAACAAAAAAACACTAGACAGACCCTAAAATTTAAAGTGATCCAACGGTGCCATTTGTTCAACAAATGGTTACTGAGTAGGCATAGGACAAGGACATCAACACAGTCATCTTTGCAATTTGATCAGTGCTTAATAGTTTTGTCATCTTACATTACCATTCTAGTTTCCATATTATTTCTACCTTGTCTGTATGCCTCCTATACTGGTTTTATTTCTGATAAGAAAATTGCTGAATACATTCTCTCACCATAATGACCTTTCTTATTTAAAGAGCCACCATATTTATTGTCTCAACACATCGGAAATATTTTATTTACAAAATGCTGATTTAGTGAATCAGCATTTAGGGACAATCAATACCCAATTAATTTGAAACCAAGATCTTGGAAAAGGGCAAGATCCAGAAATGTAGTTAACTGGAGCAGCAGGAACTTTGGCTCTAAGAATCTAAGGCAAATTCGTAGGGATTTGTGAAAGAAAAAAATTTGAAGGCAGTGACAACAGAACAAAAAACCCGGAAAGACAAAGGATTCTCTTAATACGTATTCATTCGAGATCTGGTATTAGAGAAGCTATGAAAATGGGGCATATGGGTTATAAAGAAAGGTCATAATCATCCTTATTTTTTTACTATGCTAAGAACACTTAACATGAGATCTACTCTCTGAACAAAGTTTTAAGTGCACAATATTGTAGTGTTATCCATAGGCTCTACATTGTACAGCAGGTCTCTAGAACTTATTCACCTTGCATAACTGAAACTTTACACCTGTTGAACAGCAACTCCCCATTTCCCCCTCTCCCCATCCCCTCTCAATCACCTTTCTACTCTCTGTTTCTCTGAGTTTGACTACGTAATAGTCTTTAAAGAAGATAGGAAAAGTTTCATCTTATTTTCACTCTACTTCTGAATAAAAGTGAAGATAAGGGATTACACTATCAGATAGATCTAGCCATTGTTTCAGACAGTCAACAACATGAACAACAACATCTATAAATGAGATTCAATCAATTGGAAGCAAAGTTGAAAAGTAAATGGACCTGTTTCAAGCCTGAAATTATTTTTGTAAAAATCTAATCCAACTCAGTGAGAGAACAGTTTTGAGTGTTTAGGGGGAAAATGCGTTTAACAAGCTTCTCATTGAGATTTATTCTTTTTGAAGTCTTTTAAACTGAAAGTTGTGTTCTCTGAGATCAAGGGCGTGAAGTAGAATAGAGTCCAGCCTGCTTGCAGATCTGCAATACTATGGAGGAATGGTTTAGTGCCCACACAGCATCTTGAACAGCTGTTTGACTCTCAATCCTAAGGCTGGGCTGCTTCCAACAACCACTGGGGAAGTCACTTCCTACTGACAATAATGTTGTTAAGTTCTGAGCTGACCTTCAGAAATCACCGGTGAAAACTCAATCTGTTCCCATGGTCATTTAGAGAATTAGGTCTTAGGTCATTGAGCCTAAACCCTACATTTTGGAAATTCCTTTTGAAGCAACAGTACAAGATGAATGGTTTATTAGGAAACCCTGTGACAAATTAATTTATATCCATTCTCAAGAGGCTCAGCCAAAATTTGAGATTGTCAAGTGTAAGTGGTGAATAATTTCTGAATCATACCATTTGTCTCTGTCTATCACCATAATCCAAAAATAGAACTCTTGTTTTGCTCCACGTACGCACCCTTATCCATGATCATTTTGAAGTCTTTCCCGTCTCCATAAATGGCATCCTCATTTCCCCATTTGTTCAAACCACAGACTTCAGAGTCACCCTTGACTCTTCATTTTCTCTCACATTACACATCCCCTCTAAAGTTCTATCAGCTCTACCTTCAAAATATATCTTGGATCAAATAACTTTTCACCATATCTATTTCCATTCTAGTTCAAGTCATCATTGTCTCCTTCCTAGATGACTCCAACACCCTCCTAACATTCTCCCTGCTTTCAGTTTTGCTCCTCCTCCCGCCGATTCTCCATATGGGAGCCAGAGTCTGCTTCTGAACACATAAATCAGATCACATCATCCTTGCTTATGACGCCTCATTACACACAGAATAAAATCCACCTCCAAACTATGGCAGACAAGACAATTCATTATCTGACCTTTGCCTCTCTCTATAACCTATCACTAACCTGTCTTGCTATTCCTTGAACAACCGTCCAAACCCGTTCTTACACCTGGGCTTTTGAATTTGTTGCTCCTACTGCCTAGAATACTCTTTACTCAAGGTCTTTGCTTGGCTCACTCACTCGCATAGGCCTTCGCTCAAATATAACCACCTCAGGTGAGCCACTACCTCTCAGTCTTTCTCTATTCCTGTTTTGTTTATTTTCTCTTCATAGCAATAACCTGACGTGATTTTATACATTAATTTATTGGTTTACTGTGTATTTCCCTCACTAAAATTTGCAGGTCCATGGGGGCAGAGTCTTGTTTTGTTGACTACTGTATCCTCAGCCCCTGGCATAGAGTAGGTACTCAATAAATAATTACTGAAAGAATCAATAAATTCTAGGAGTCTGAGTTATGGTACAGTTTTTCCTAAAATAATTTTTTTTGGTAAAAGGAAGAACACAGAAAAAGATCAGGGGTTCATTTGTAATTAAATGAACATGTGTAAAAGTGCTTTGTAAAGGCAAAATACTCTATGAATATTATTCTTAAGAGTATTTGTCAAGACAGCAAAATATTTTGACATGGTTAGAAAGAGGACTTTGGTAGAAAAGTCAACTTGTAAATTATTCGTATTTTATTTTACTATAGTCATTAAAGAAAAGTAGCAAATCATAGATGACTCTGTTCTTAAGTTTTGATGATATAGCTAGTTTTCAGAAGACTTCCTCAAATGCCTAGAAATGTAGTTCTAAAAATAATTTAAAATCTTTTTTATTCAGCATTCCTAAATATGACTGCATAAAATATCAAACTTATACAAAAGTAGCTTACTCCATTAGTGATGAAGAATAGACCAAAAAGATGTCTATTTCCTCCAGCATAACCAAGCAGACATCTTAGAGTGGACAGAACTAACAGTGAATTTTGCAGGGGAACCAAACTTATCTAGAAACTCCAAGGGGCCAGGTCATCAAATGTTGGAATGAATCACTCTATTACAACCTTTTTTTGTTATTTTTCAGAGGTGATAGGGAACAATGCAATATTTTTTTGACACAGAGCTGACTTGAATCTTAACATTCACAAATGGCACCCAAAGACATTTTTTATTCCTGTGGAAAGAAAACACAGGGAATTCATCAAGCTAACACACATACTAAAACATACCCAAAGGAAGCAGGCCAGCATTAATAGATTTAGCTCCAATAAATGTATAATCTACACCATGATTTCAGGATAATTTTATTGAATTTCTGAACCTCTCCCTCACTTTGTGGTGACTTCTGAAGAAACTGAACATGCATAATATATGACCTGACGAATGAACAAGTAAACTACTTTATTCAAGACTTTTCATTTGTCAACAGCATCCACGCAATAATGGCTTTCTGTCCACTGTTTTAATAACATATGTATTGATTACTTCCATCTAAATCTTAAGCAGAAAATTTCAGGAAGCTTTGAAGGTATCCTTAATGGTCTCTAGGGAAGGAATTATAGAGATTTTTTAATTGAAAGATGAAAACCTAATGACAAACAATTTCGTTAGTAAAAATGCAGACAAAAAGCCATTACCTACAGTGTTCTTATAATCAAGACCTAATCTCTATTTGGATTTGGGGTAGGACAAGGGAATTAAATAAGCTCACGGTTTATTGTAATTCTCTTTAGAAATTCCCCGCTATGATTTGCTCCTTTAAAACTCTCTCTAGGTTAATCACAGAAGTAGACAAGTAATAAATATCACTTTAGTGACTGCTCAAGTAAAACAAAGGAAGTCAGTTTTAAAAATATATCTGGACCAGAATAATACACACTAATTGAAAACGAGTCAGTCTAGTGAGGCAAGTAATGAGGAACCATAAAAGCCAGGATAATGTATTCAAAAGATATAAAAATTGGTCAGTTTATATTTGCTAAGGCACATTTGAGCTTTAATTATTTATAACACTTCACCGCATATGGAGCATTATTTTATTAATTAGTCTTGAGAGCCATTCCAGTTGCTGTTGTCGTGCTGCCCAGCTGGTTTGGGGAACAGAGATCCACTCCTATGGCTGTAAAAATTGCTTTGGGGAGTGAGACTGCAGTCCCCAACTACCTCTGTGGACTTCCTTGGCATCTTACCTACAGGAAAACGACATACTCCTCCATCACAGTAATAGAGACTGACCATATACATTTGCCTTAAGTAAAGAGTACAAAACGTAAATACTTTGCTATAACATTTTATCATTAATCTGCAATGATATACAAAGAAAATATAAATGACCTGTTTTATAAAATCCTGATTTATAGAAAAGTGAAAAATATTTGACTATAGTTTCAACTTTTGACATTTTCATAGGATTTGTATTCCCATAAAAAGCCACAACCAAGGGCATTAATAATTTACAATACATAGTCAGCAGGTGATTAAAACAAAGTGACACACCAAATACACGGGGAACAAGTTTACAATAGCAAGTGACCCATCTTGATACCAAACATTCTAGATAAACAGTATGTGAATCAAGAAACCCATAAAGAGCGAGACAATTTATAATCCTGGAAACGTGGCAAGGTAAAACAAAAGTCTACAAATATAAAATCTGTCAAAGACTAGAGCTTGACAGAGTTTTGTAGTGATTGTGTTTCCTTTCTCTCTTCCTAAGTGAGTTCAGAAGATCTGATGGAGAGACCCAATTCCAAGGATTTTCCTTTGATCTTTTTGTCCACAGGCAACATGAGCATTACTAACTAGACAGCCATTCCACTACAACTAGAAAAGGGACACTGCGTAAATGTAACAAAACAGGGTGCTAAGTTGTTCTCTCGTCAAGACTTAGGAGTGATGATGTTCTTTGAGGGAGGAGAGTGTTTTGTGACAAGGATTCTTCTTAAGGCTACGAAGAGAAAACATTGGGCCAGACCACAAGTAAATCATCAAAGAGCTCTACACACTACAAAAGGATGCTTAGTGGGCAATAAACAGAAAAATTCTGCAAGTGAGGAAGGAACATCATTCTCTATTCTGTCTTTCCCTGCCCTTGGTCTCAGTGGACTAGAGAAGAATGAACAAAGTTAAGATTAGTTCATGGGTTGTTTTTTTCCTCCCTTCCTCCTTCCTTACCTTCCTTCCTTAATTCCTTTGTTCCTTTACCTATTCAGTGTCTACCATATACTAGACACTTTATAAAATTCTGGGTATAAAAATGACAACCCTCTCCCCAAAAGAAAGCTTCTTGGAGCACATGGTTTAGTGAGGGTGGTTGACATTACTTAGATAGTCACACTTATCCACGATGACAAAGAACGTTAGGTTATAGAAGGAAAAGTAGATAGTGTTATGAGAGCATATAAAGGGAGATCTGGTCAAATGTGGGCATCAGGGAAAAGCTTGCTTGATGTCTGAACCAAGATGTAAAGGATTATTAGATGTTAACCAGGAAATTATGAGGGGGTAGGTATGGGTAGAAAGAGTTTCAGACAGAGGATCAGCATGTTCAAAGCCTCACCTGAGAGGAACATAGAGAAGTGGAAAAACCAAAAGAAGGCAGAATGGCTAGCATCCACCGAGCAAGAAGAAGAACAGTAAGAAAAGAGAAGGTCGGGGCCAGGCAAGCCAGATGGGGCTTTGGGGTCCTTGCTGAGGATTTTGGTCTTTTCCCAAGGGCACTGAGAAGCCACTGAAGAGTGTTAAGATGAGGACTGACATAATTCAATTTATGTATTTACATAGGTTACTCTGACCGAAACATAGATTGCATTGTAGGGTGGCAAGAGCAGAAGCAGAAAAGCTAGGAGAAATGGTCTCTTGTAACTATGGCGATGACTACAGTAGACAGAGTCAAGATATATTTTGGAGGTAAATTGACCCAGTGATGTATTGGCAATGGAAGGCTGGAGGTTGGTCATCCTGAAAAGGTACTATACCAGTCTGCTCTGTGGTTGTTTGGATAGGAGAAAGCATTTAGTTAGATTCTCCAAGCTTTAGAATTTTGTAGATTGCAGCAACAAAAAGACAATAAAGCAAAGGATTGTAGGGTTTCAGAAAAGAGTTACTAAAATGTTTGGTGATTGAATCTAAGTTGGACTTGGAGGGAGGTAAAGATAGAGGAGCAGTGGACCTAATATATAGAACACAGAGCTATCAATGGTCTGGAAGTCCTGAAAAGTCAAAGAAAGGTAACAGGTGGGTATCTGAACAAGCACACTAGCCCAGTGGGGATCAATTTACTTCAGTCTGGTGCGTGTTACCCATGACTCTAGCATCACTATCTCCCAAATGCATGTTAATTGTCATGAGATTCCTGAGTAAGAAGACTGAGATTGATAAGTACTAGCATTTTACCACTGTTAGCGAGCAACTGTGGGAGATCAAAATTGACCACCCTGAAATATATCTCTTTACCTTGATTATTTTCTCTGATGGACATTTGACCTCCCCCAAACTGCCTAAAGAATTTAACACAGAAGACCTGTTCCAGAAAGGAGTTACTATCATATGATGGCTGTAATATAACGCAAAATAGATGTTACAATAGGAAAGGCACCAACAAGCCCATTTTATCAAAATTTCTGTCTCTCCCTGGCCACATTCTCTATAGGTGCCCCTGAAAAGACTTGTCAGACAAACATTTGCATTTCTATCTCCATGTGAATTGTCTTCTTCCCCTCTGAACTCCCAAACCACTACCACCCCCAACATCCTCCTTTGTCTTTAGCTGAAGATGGTATTTAAGATCAGAATCGCCACTATTGTGTGGAGAAACTCAGTTTCTCTGGTTTCTCCTGTGTATACATGTTATTAAACTTGGTATTATTTTCTCCTGCTAACCTGTCTTTTAATTATTTGGCCAGCCATAAGAACCTTAAGGGAAAGGGTAGAGGGGGATTCTCCCTCTTCCCCGACAAAATCAAAGCAGATAACCAGGGGGCTGGCCCTGTGGCTTAGCAGTTAAGTGCGCACGCTCTGCTACTGGTGGCCCAGGTTCAGATCCCGGGCATGCACTGACGCACTGCTTGTCCAGCCATGCTGAGGTGGTGTCCCACATACAGCAACTAGAAGGATGTGCAACTATATCATACAACTATCTACTGGGGCTTTGGGTAGAAAAAGGGAAAAAAAAAGGAGGAGAATTGCCAATAGATGTTAGCTCAGGGCTGGTCTTCCTCAGCAAAAAGAGGAGGATTGGCATGGATGTTAGCTCAGGGCTGATCTTCCTCACAAAAAAAAAAAAAAAAGCAAATAACCAGGGATAGTGAGGTAATATTAATAACAAAATGTTGCCTAGAAGGGACTGTAGAAATTCTGTGGACCCAATTCCTCATCTTTCAACTGAAGAACAAAGTAGCAATCACAATCTAACTTAAGGCAGAATATGACTAGAATCTCAGTTTCATGAATCCTAGTGCATTTGTTCAATGATTCATCTTCTTTGGTTTCAGGAACTAGAACAAAATTACACCATTGGTAGAAATTCTTCTCATTTCACTATATCATATAATACATTCTATTTAAAATGCTCATCCTTCTCAATGAATGCTCTTCTACATATACACCAGAATGTTTTCACTATTTATTCCAAGTTATAACATTTAAAAAATATCATTATTACATTATTCCACCCTACCATGAAAGCTAATTTAGTATTCTGAATTATATGAGGGGGAATGGCTAAAGGAGAAACTGGCAGTTTCCTTGGTAATTTTTTGCAAAGACTCTTGGGTCTTCCTTCTTTTTTTCTTCCCTTTTTGCAATCTTCTATATCCTCTTCTCCGGAATAATATAAACCCTTGACCTTTCCTCAAGATGCCACCTTTGGCTGTGTCTCTGTAGAGATCTTTCCTTTAAGTGCTGAACATACAAAAGTGGTACCATTTTATCAAGCTTTTATTGTTTGGTAGTAATTTACTTGGTTTGCTATTCATTTCTGTTCATGTATCTTTTATTCTCATTACAAAAACACTTATCAGTATCCATTGTATGCCAGATACTTTGCTAGGTAATAGTGTCTTGGAGGTGAGCAAGACCAAATCTCTGCCTTCCCCATTCATTGTGTAGTAGAGAAGACAGAAATATAATGAAAAACAAGAAAAAAGAAACAATCAATCACTGTTGGAAGATGCTAGTGAACAACTTGTTATTCTGAAGATTGGTAAAGAAGAAACATTTATCCCACATATCCTATATGAAAAGTATACTGGGTACCCAAACAGTGGATGAGTAAATTTTTTTTTCATAGAAGTACTCCAGCTAATACATGAAGAAATGATAGACATAGGCAGTTATCACATTGCAACTCCTAGCCATTGATCATTAACAGCTGCCAAAATCACACACAGAAAAGAGAAAACAGGACATTATGTACCTCCTGATGATGGAAGAATATGCTATCACCTATGAAGCAGCCTTTCCAAAAAAATTCAAACCTGAATATGATCAAACCTGTAGAACTGCACTGTTCGATACGGTAGCCACTAGCCACGTCTGGTTATGAGCACTTGAAATGTGGCTTGTCTGAGTTAAGATGTTCTGTAACCGTTGTAAGCGTAAATTTTTATATTGATTACATGTTAAGATGAGAATAATTATTGTTCCATAGTTATATAGAATGTAACCATTAGAGGAAACTGGGTGAAATGTACAGGGAAACTCTCTGTACTAGTTTTGTAACTTACCGTGGATCTATAATCATTTCCAAATAAAAAGTGAAAAAAAAAAAAGAGATTTAAGAGGTAAATTAACCAAACGCAATGTGTGGACCTTATTTCAATGCTTATTGAAATCAAAAAAAATACAAACAAAAAACCTGCTAAAACATTCAAGACTATGTGAGAAATGGAAATTTGAATACTGCCTGGATATTTGTTATGATAAAGTTATTGACATT
Organism: Ceratotherium simum simum; assembly: GCF_057802395.1. Classification (NCBI taxonomy): domain Eukaryota; kingdom Metazoa; phylum Chordata; class Mammalia; order Perissodactyla; family Rhinocerotidae; genus Ceratotherium; species Ceratotherium simum. Next base: position 103,072,224 of record NC_141940.1, on the reverse strand, counting down.
TTGCAAGCATTATATTAGCAATGTGGTTACTTTTAAAGAGCGAATCCTTATCTTTTAGAGATACTTTCTCAAATATTTATGAATTAAATGATCCATGCCTGAGATTTGCTTTAAAATAATGAGGGACAGGGTAGAGATATAGAAGTAAGATTGGCTATGAATTGATAATTGTTGAAGTCTTGATGGGTCCATGGGTGTTTATTATAACATTCTATCTTCTTTTGTATATGTTCAATAGTTTCCATAATAAAACATTTTTAAAGATCACCAAAAGAGATAGGCAATTTCTTAATGGATATTATTAATGCAGACACTTTTGACATTTAAAATATAATGGCTTGAATTATTTATAATTGACCCTTGGATTAGAGGTGTAAAAAAGATTTCTATTCAACGTAATTTCCATCAAAACTAATTTTAAAATAGTCACTGAATGCATACTATGTGCAAGGCACTAGGCTTAAAAATGTCCTACCCTGTGTACATCGTTCTGCTTCTGAACTGCTGGAAAATCGCCCCCAATAGGTGCCTGCCGGTTTAACTCATCATCTTTCAGCTGTAGCCACACCAGAAGTTCCTGAAGAGAAAGGTGTAGACGCTTCCACTGGTCAGAACTGGCTTCCAAGTGGGACCTGAAAAATCACATGAGCAAACTATGTCAGAATATCTAGAAGGATAATTGATGATTCTAGCAATCCCATTAAAGGTACATTGGTTAGTTAGTTCCATTGTATATAAACCTACTGTAAACCTGCTATAAACCTATAGCAGTCCTCCGCTCTTGAGAGCCGTAAAATGGGGGCATTTTGATGGCAATTTTGACAGAAGACAGTGTTTAGCCGTATGTCTATTTCCACATGCAGGATTCTGAGACTTTTGGCATGAAATATACACTTTCCCATAGTGTTGCAGTCAGTGATCCTTAATATTTCTGGTAGAAAAAATTGGACCCAGTGACTAATACAAACCACTCAGTTTTCACGTTGACTCATGCTAGTACTGAAATTCTTTCTGCTTTAAGAAATGGAAAGGTCCTTCCGCACATTTTGACTTTTCCATTTCTACACCCTAGGCAGCCTGTTCCCTTGACCTCTTCAATCTGGCATCTGTTCCCTTCCGCTCCTCTTCCCATATGCTTCTCCTTTTCCTCTACCCTTCTTTATTCATGTGCACCTGGGATTTGTTTTCACCAAGTTCCAACATTTTCTGCTTTGTTTCCTCTGTGTAAAATGCAGTGAGACAAGAACTCACGTGGAAAAGTAAAACCAGACATTTGCCTGAGAGTCTCCCCCAAACATGAATAATTTAGGCAAGAGACTAGGTGCTTTACCACCAACTGTATTCAGAACATGTTAATCCGGAGAAGCCATTTAAGAATATACAAAGGAATGATCTGTGCTATAAAATCCACATTTCACTTGAGGATGAGAAGCTAAATTAATAAAATAAATCATCATCCAGAAAACAAAGAAGAAATGCGGAATGTTAGCAAAGCTCTAGCCTCAGGTAAATCACGAATTAAGCTGCATTACTCACATATTATCAGCAATTACTAATTAATTCATAAAAATTAATGCTGCCTCTAACATAAATATAATAAAGTGTCTAATGCTGCAAAGATTGAAATATAAAGCAACCAGGTAGAACAATATTTCCCTTTGCCATCTGATAACTTAGCCTGACATTTCAAATATGATTCTTCTTCTGGCCTTAGTCAAACAGAATCACCAAATAGCACCTATGTACTGAAATTAAATCGCTCCAAACTTTCCAAAGAATAATTTGATGATACATAAAAGTCTTTAAAATATGCAAAAACAATAACCCAAAAGCTTAAATTAAAGGAATTTATACTAAGAAAGTACCTGGAAAAGCATGCAAAGATATAGGTAGAATGATGTTATTTATAGCATCACTTACAATTGACGTAAGGTAGAAACAACTTAAATATTTAATTCTGGAGAGTTGGTTACATACATAATGGTGAATTAACACAATGCAAAGTTCAAATCCTATGAATCCTATGCAATGTTCAACGTGATAACATAGGCGAATATTTATGGATATGGAAAAGATCACCCTATCAGTTGCTAAGTAAGAAAGCAGGTTACAAAAACGTATACAATATATTTTTCTAAAACATTTGTGTGTATATGTATTTGCGTGCACACGCTTGACTATACATAAAAAAATTCTGAAATGACAACTAGTTTATCCCTCAAAGGTGGATTTATAGGTGATTTATTCCTTTATCTCTATACTTCTCCAAATTGTCAGAATTTTCTTTCTATTATGAGCAATATAAACATTATATTCAGGAAAAAATGAAGGCATTTCCATCAGAGAAATTAAATTGTTCAAGACTCTAAGGGCATTATTATCTAATATACGCATCATGAAATACCATGAATTAAATATAATAGCGCAGATTGCATACAGTGTAGAGGTCAGTTCTTTTACACTTCCCTCCTCTTTCAGTTATTACTTTTCCATGATCAGCCTAAGTGAGAATTCGCTATGCAAGATATTAGCTGTTTAATGGCATCTAATGATGACTGGTTACGTGGATTCCCTGTTGTGTCTGGAATTTGCATCTTGGTCCCTTTGAGGGAGAAGGAGGCTGTCCGGCAGGACATTTTGAAGGGTAAGTAGAGAGGAGCATAGTCCAAACATGGAAAAGCAGTAAATGGGAGAAAAGACACTGATTAAATAAATATTTATTGAGTGTTTCTAAGCCGCAATCAGGCATTGGGAGTAGGGAGAGGAGAAGGTAAGGGAGAATATCAAGATGCCTCATGCTTGGCCTCCCTCGATCTGGAAGAGGAAATAAAATATCCCCGCGGTGGAGAGGTCTAGAGGCGGATAAATTTGCTGAAGGGCAGGCTGCCCACGGTGAGGCCTGCAGCTGCTGCTTCTGTTTACATAAGGCAGTGCTACGACCCTGTTATAGGTTAAATGGTACTGACTAATTATTAACAGGTCAATGAAACCCTTTGTGTCCCTGACGAGAGAAAAAAATAGCTTTGAGACCCAGGGAATTCAGTTCTGAAGGATCCAAGAGAAACTCCATAGCATGAGATAGGGAGGCTGTTAGGAGCCAGGGACACGGGATAGTCAAGAGAGTTAACAGAGGAGCAGAAGAAGGAGCTGGGACCACGAATGACAAAAAGCTCTCAGGTCTCTGGGTGAGGGGACCTTATTCATCCATAAGGTATGGAGTTCGCTAACTTTTCAGAATGTTTACTCACCCTAACTACATATCAAATGACTGTTTCTTTTCCTTGCTGAAGCATGAGAGTGGAAGGAAAGATCTGATATGACGATAAAATTTAAGCAAAAGGCTTATAAAGGCCAGAGGACACTGGGGTGAGGGCTGGAGGAGAGAGAGTCAGTCAGATAATGGCTCCTGATTTAAAACAACACTTACAAAGATATCCAGTCCAAAGCCGTGGTTCTCAAACTTGAGTGTGCGTGAGAAACATTTGAGTAGCTTGTTTAAAGTCCAGACTCCTAGTTTTCACCCCTACAACTTCTACACTTGGAACAAGAACCTTCACATTTCAGCAAGTGAGCTCTAGGACCATTCTTTGAGAAAGAAGTTTTTAAAGTATGTCCTATGTGCCCTAAACATTACTTGGTCTCCACAGGGCAAAGGTGGTATTTGTCAGCGACAGGATTTTGAAAGAGATCTCAATGTAACAAAACGCTATGAGCTCAGAAATCATTTTCTTTGGCCATGCTAAGCTTGTGACGTGTTTTCAAGAGACATTTCTAATGCATTTGTTGCAAGCAGCTGCCCTATCTTTATCTTCAAGATTGTATGCCAAATATTTCCAAATGATTAACCTATGTTTGCATTTGGAATGTCTCGTCCTGAAAATGTTTCTATTTGTAATGACGTTTTCTCCCCCCTGGTTTTATCATAGGCTGTTAGGGCTGGCAGGAACCTTAGAGATGATTATTGTTCAGCCCTCTTGTTTTGCAGATGTGGAAACTAAGATGCGAACGTATAAAGCAGCTGCTCAAGTGCAAAGTTGAGCTGTCATCTTCAGACATGGGAAATGGAAATTACAAACCTTCCTTATATGAGGAAATCCTTAACCTTAGTGGTTTGCACCAAATGTTTTGGATCCTTGAACAAAAAGGCTTCCTGCTAATTGGCAAATATACTTGATTTATCCCTATCTACTCCACAGAAAATAAAAGAGGGGGTTGGAAGGGGCACACTTAGCTTTCATCCATTTTCTATTAATCTTTATTAGCGAAGACAAGAGCTTAGGGGCTACTAGCTTTGAACAAGGCAAGTGCTGATCTTTAATAAGCAGATAATTTCTACAGTTTATAAGGTTTAGGTAAGATGCAGAACCTTTAGGTGTGTTGGGATATATTGCTTGGTCTTCAAGGAACTCTTTAGTGACAGGACTCTAAGAATTATAGGGGCTGCTAAAGTGATTGTTATTTCTCTAGACACAGATATTTCAAGTGTGATTTGGTTGATGCCTAGTTTGAAATCCTTAATAAAACTTGACTCTGAAAGGCGTGTATTCTTAAAGCAAAACGTGTTATATTGAATTCATTTTTCACTTTGACTTTCTTAATAAAACTAATGATATATCCCTGTATATCTTTGGTCCCCTTGTGTAATAAGATAGCACTTAAGCATACAGAAAGAAAGGGTAAGAATGCAGAAATAATAAGGAACCACAGAAATAAAATGGGAGCTATGGGGCTTTAAATAAACAGAGAGAATTAAGCCCAAAGAGAAGTAAACTTTTTTTTTTCTCCAGATGGGCCACGAACGCCAACTTTCAAACATAATTAACATTCCAAGAGTAAGAGAAAGAAGGTCAGAGATACTCAATGCCCAAGTGGCATTTTTCTCTCAAAGGTAGAAAGACGCTGCCTCTTTTGGCTCTTTCTTTGTTCTCCATTATAGAAAAACCTCTCACTATTCTAATTTCTAACACCAAGTACTCTCTGAGAGATTTATTGCTGTGTGGACTATATAATGTCAGTGTTCTCACCCCTCAAATTAATGTTTAAACACTTATAAATGTGAGCATTTTTATATAACATTTACAGATTTTCCCCCCAAGTATAGAAATCTCACAGAATGTAAATCTTGCTGAAATGAGGTTGACAACATATGTGATTCTCATTGTTAATAGTATATACAATAATCTGGAAAATATAATCTGGCGGCAGATTAAATTGAAATCTTCATACATATTTCTTAGGTAAAAAACTTCACTTGGCCACTTCTCAAATTATTAATATTTTCAAAATTAAAATGCAAGGTGTGTGGCCATGGACTATTTCAGAGAGAAACACGTTCTTTGACCAATCACCATCCTGATGCTGGATAACATCATCAGTAACCCTGTGTGTGTGTGTGTGTGTGTGTGTGTGTGTGTGTACATGTGTATACGCAGTCATGTAAACAAAGAGCTTTCACTTTATTTTTCTCCCACTTAAAGCAGCAAATGTTTTGTTTTGTTTGATGGCACTGAACTGTCACTGACCATTTACTTCTCTTCCTTACACCTCTTGGACAAAATGCTGTGGGAGATCAAGATTTGGCCACCCTGAAATCTATCTCTTTACCTTGGTTGTTTTCTCTAGGGACATTTGACCTCCCCCACTAACTGCCTAAAGAATTTGACATGGTGGCTCCTTCCTGGAACAGATCTATCATGATGGCTATAAAGATAATGTAGGATGGAGGTTACAATAGGAAAGGCACCAACAAGCCCCTCTTATCAGAGGTTGTGTCTCTCTGGCCACATTCTCTGGATGGCCCTGCGAGGAGTTGCCAGACAATCATTTACATTTATAAGGGAAATCTCCATTTGTAAAGGTATCTCCCTCTCTGTTTTGGGAAGAGGGGGGGATGGCCTCATTTCCAGAGGTTTATCAATGTGGAAGGTGAGGCCTTAAATCTGCATAATAACCTTACTCTTGTTTACTGTGCTTTAGTGGTAATCTCCTGTAACGTACTCCCCCCACCTCCAAAATCCTCCTTTGTCATTGGCTGAACATGGTATTTAAGACGAGAATTTCTGCTATTGTGTTGAGAAACGCAGCGTCCCTGCTTTCTCCCATGTATACATGTTATTATTTTCTCCTGCTAACCTGTCTTGTTGATTATTTGGCCAGCCATAAGAACCTTAAGGAAAAGGGCAGAGGGGGATTCTCCCTCTTCCCCGACAGTGCGATGTGATAATGCCTGTGGAACGGACGGCATATACTTTCCTTGAACTAAATTATGAAACGGCACTATAGGATTTCAATTAACGTATTCTTTTCTCTCAAAGACATCTTATTTCCTTTTTCTTACACCATATCCTTGGAACTTAACCAGTTCCATTTAAATATAAGAAAACTAAGGTAGAAAAGTTCAATAATTTGCCTAGGTTCATAAAGAGTGATTGCAGAATTTAAAATAATAGAGTTGTAGAATCGTAAAGGAACTTGAAGAGACCAACCCTGTTTCTGGTCAAACCTCCTCACTTCAGTGAGGGAGAAAATTCAAGTCTAGATAGTAACAGAGCCAGAAGAGAAACTAGGTTGCCCAATTGCTGGTCCAGGACTCGACTCTACCTTACTGACTCACTCAGAGCTTGGAGTTTTTGTATTCATCTAATTTAGCTGAAGGCAGCAAGCATAGCCCTATGAAACAACTCAGGAATACTTAAAGGAACCTGCCATCAAGTGTAAGTGAGAATAGTATAAGGAAGACCTGGTGAAGGAACAGTCAGGGAGGAAAATATTCATTATGGGATTTGAGTCAAAATTTGGAGGATGAGAGGAGTGATGGTATTTCAAGTGTGAGGACGAGCAAATGTACATACTCATATGGGAGAGTGAGAAAATTGCTGGAGAGCAGGAATGGGGTTAGAAAACAGAATCTACTTGGCTCAGAGAATCCTTGTTGGGGAGTAAGTAGATTGCCGCTAGGTAAGGAAGGAACTGGGAGGCAGAGGAAGAACAGAAAAGGGAAGGCATTCGCAGGGTCTTATTAGGCATAGTTGGTAGAGAGTTGAGGGTCCACCGGACTCTAGGGACCAAATGTAAGCTTTATGAGAGCAATAATTACCTTTTATCTGTTTTTTTCACTCAGTGCCTAGAAGAGTGCCTAGTACATAGTAAACAGTAAATATTTGTTGAATGAACTAATAAATGAATGAATGAGTAAAAATATGGGCACCAACAAGATTGAAAGTCTAGACCAAAGGAATAATGTGATAGAAACAGTGTTCAAGGAAGAATATTTTTTTTAAATGTGTAATGGATGGTCTCAATACATAAAGGAACAGAGACAAATCTATCAATATGGAATGACATGATGAAGACTTGAATAAGAACCACAATCACAGGAAGAAAAAAGACATAGGTCGGAAGGAAAATGAATGGAGGGAAAAGGATATAATATAGAGTTGGATCTGAAAGCACAAGGATACCTCTTACGAGCCAATGGAATGCAAAGGGAAACTTCAAAATCATTTGGGTTCAAACAAGTTTTTTTTTTCATTAAAAATGGACACCTGTGAAATTAAGTACTAATGTTTTTGTATTTTGAAATATAAAAATGGCTTCAGAATCCCTTAAAAAACAATGAACCAATTGTAATTTTTTAGTGTAATATGTTATAGCTTAGGCAAACACAGGGCTGTTTTCCCAGGTATCTTTAGAACTATTTTTTAATTGTGGTGACTTTTCACTATAAAATAATGCCAATGGAGGAACTGACTAGATGCACAACGCAGGCTTGTAAGTGTCATTAATGGTTCTGTATCTAACTCTTCCAGTGTTTATCTATCCTATTTCATAACCATCTCAAATTACTACTCTACTGTACCTCTCTCAACTGAACTCTGCCATTCAGTATGAATTGACTGATACCCTTATTTCAACCAAGTGTCAGGAAATAAACTGAATCGCTTTGAGGTGAAGAATTAATTCTTTGCTTTTTATAAGTGAGTGTTTATAACACATCCTGTGTTATTAGAGAGGCCTATTTTAAAGCCAAAACCATGGATCTGGATATTTAAATTCTAGAATTGCAGCACCTTAGGTAAGCTAAGGTAACTGTTTTCTACTTGATTAACGACAGCAAGAATTAAACTGCAGTAGTTGGCATATGGGAAATTGCTGAGAATGAAGAGCCCATATTTTGGCTGACATGCTGTTTGCTGCTTTCAATTCTCCTTTTATTTCATCAAGTTCACATGAAGGAGAGAAAAGGCACTGAGTGATGTTCAGAACAGTTATAGCACAATTCTTTTTCTTTCCTGCAAAAAAGGGTAACTTTATTTTCTTTACTTTATCTACCAGTATCTTTTCCATCTCACATGTTTCATTCCTTTTTAATGACAGATGCTATGAAAGTGGCCTTCGTCATTACATGTACTGACCTCTCTCAGAGTTTAAGCTACAGAAAGCGAATGGAGCCTGTCTATCTGCGAAAATGCCATTGCCCATTGTTGCCCCCAACTCATCATCGACACATCGATACAGAATTCATGGACCAAATAGGGAGATAAAAATGAGAGTCTTGAAAGCTGGGGTGCAAACTTGGGGGGAAAACCTTATAAATAGAAATAAGTCCTTTCCCACTTCTAGAAATCTGCTTCTCTATTTCATCCTTTCGCTTATTATGTATTTATGTGTAAAAGTTAGGTGAGTCTTACCTTCTTCTTCTTCCTTTATACTCTATGGTATAATATGATGGTTAAAAGCTCAGACTCTGGAGGCAGACTCCCTGTGTTCAGATCTTGGATCTGCCACTTACTAAGCGACATTGGGAAAGTTATTTAGCCTCTCCGTACCTCACTTTCTTCAAACGCAAAGACAGAAGAATAATAGAATCTATCTCTTCGGACTGCTGGGAGCATCAAATGGGTCAAGACACATAAAGTGCCCATGACACTGCACGGTATGTGATGCACCACGTGTTAGTTGCTATCGTTATTATTATTTCATATTAAGTGTAGATTTTTACAAGAGTGCTTTTGAATTAATAAATTTCAGTTACATTTTTTCCTCATTACAGAAGTAAATATGCTATATGTCAAAAGTGTGAACAATTTAGAAGAACTATAAAGAAGAATATTCTGTAATCTTATGACCTAGAGGTAGTAACTACTTCCAATGTTTAATGCATTCCCTCATGACTATTACGAAGTCCATTCACCCTCTTCTACCTCCCTCCACTACTGTCCCTCCTCTAGACACAGAAGAAAGCATAAGATATTTTTATAAAGACAAGTGAATTAGGAAAAGCAACTGATTAGAACACAGGAAGCCTGACTTCCACTCCCTGTACTTCTTATGTCATTTAGGTGACACGGGGCATTTTGCTTACTATCTCTGCTCTTTATCACCGAACTACTGCAAAATGGGTACAGCAAGAGCTTCACTCCGCCCTCCTTACAAAAATGCTGAGACGCATCCATTAACTTCTCAAGAGAAAGCTGATACACAGAAAGGGGCAATGTATAAAATAGGGGAGTAGAGAACAACTAAAGGCTTAGTCTACAGAGGATGTGGTGACAAAATCTCAGAAGAAGCAAAAGACAGAAAGTTCCTCTAATCTCTCCTTAGCTGCAGGAGCTATGGAGAGGTCTCCTCTCCACTGTTAATTATAATGTGTTATGGCATTTAAAGAATGTCCTCTGTTATGCATTTAGAGTCATGTCAAAGAAAGAATTCCATGATAAACATACGTTAATTTGATCACTTTTTGCATAACCCTGTGATAAGCCAAGAGAGAGTTCTGTGAAATTAGGATAGCTGTGTTCTTCATTTAAATTCACTCTAAGGTCTTAATATACATGTCTCTCGTGGTTATAAAACATCACCATTTTAACCTAATCTGAACCCTCAAGTATCATCTTCATACCAAGCAAATGAAGGATTCATTTATTCAAAATGAAATGAATCATTCTGAAATTGGATGATTTACATAGACATATGAGATATTAGCTACCTGTGCTAGGAAAATGAGGGGAATTTTGCCATTTTAACTCATTTCCAGTTTTTTTGCCCCTGATCGTTTTCCTACCTAATGTTGAGAGACTTTTTCCGCAGCTCACTCCACTTGAAGTTCATGTTATCCAAACGTCTCTGTAACAGGACCGCATCTTCAGAACCTTCCAGGGATCTCAGGATTTTTTGGCCATTTTCATCCAGGTTGTGATAGATGTCTGTATGAGCTTCAATTTCTCCTTGGAGGTCCTACAGGGCAGCAGGAAGAAGAATATGTGCAAAATTACCAAACAAAAGAGACCAGCTATGATTGTGAATTTGGAGAGCTGTAAAAAATAAACTATTAGTTCAAAAGACATTTCAATTAGGCCAATAACAAGAAGATGCACCTCCAGCTCACTTTTCTTGGTGTATTATCTCTTCAGGTTATTATGTAGATTGAAAATGGGCATCTTATTAGGTACAATAAATTTATTTCTTGACATTATGAATTGGAACATAATATATTTATAACTTTAAAAATTTCATAAGTCATATCTTCTAGTCCATGGACAAAATATATTGTTTTATAGAAGTGATATGAAATAAAATTCCATGATAAAGTGCACCCCGGTGCCAATCATTCCATTACACTATGGGTTAAGTCATATTTTCCATGCACATAGTAATCTGTAGAGTTGACTCTGACCACAAAAGCACGGAGAGACTAATAAACAACGCTGTACTTGGTCCATAGCACCAGCACATTAATGGGATTCTATCACGGGAGAACATCTTCTTGACAATACACATTAAGTTCACCTTGGTATTACAGCATCATACACTTATTACAGCATCATACATTTATTAGTAAGATTTCCCATTTAAAATACCATCGTATTTTTAGGCTTGACAAGTGGAAAGTCCCTAGGACCTTGATAAGAGTTATGATAAGAGGTTATGCATTCAACCTCATTTGTACATACACAGATCAAGAAAATCATCATAGTAGAAGAATCTGACCTTTACATGGTATGTCTTCCTGTGTAACATTTTCAGCTTGAATCGGGGACTACAGCACTGATCCTGTTGCATAGCAATCCTGAGAAAACCCAGCGACTGAAAGAGCCTTGCTTTAAAATGCCAACTTTGCTTACATTCTGTTGACAGAATGAATTTCGGAGCACAGGCCTCACCAGTCAATAATAATAAACAGCCACTTTGTACTCCTCACTAAACGGTAGCCAGCCCTGTGAATGTGGGAGGAACCTCAAAGAGAGGAGGCCTGGAATATGCAACTGACAGTTTATATTAAACAGCCAACTTTTCTTATCATTTTGCCATTATAAGCCAGAGACATTATAAATTCATTTTATATATGTGTTTCCCTCCTTGTTCCCAGCAGAACAGTCAAAGCCAAAGGAACATTCCTTAGAGAGCTGCCGGGTACCAGCATTCCTTCCTGCCTACACAATGAATGGAGGCTTTGTACATTATCTGACTTGCTTTTCGAGATTTGTATGCTTCTGTTCAACAAGTTTAAAAATTCATTCTGAAGCTCCGAACAATTGGATTGATCTGTGCAACCATAAAAGTTTTTTTTTTCTCTCTCTTTCTAAAATTGAATTAAATTATTCTCCTAAAGTTAGGAGGAAGAGTGGCAGCAATAACATGTTAGAAATTCTAAAGAACTGGCCTGTGTTTTCAGTCACAGCCTCTTAGATGCAAAATTTTGAATGTTTCAGAAGTAAGGTAGATGGACAATTAATGTATCCTGTCACAATTTTTGGCAGCCAGAGTATCACTGATGGACTTTAAAGAGAATTCTGTCCCGTTCTCTTTGACTGGAAGACAGGAGGGGGAATATGGGTAGAACTGCATCCAAAATCGAAAGAATGAAAATACTAAAACAGATCAAGTAGCATCTATCTCTATCCCATCGCAAACTGGCTTGTTCTGGAAGGAAATAGCATGATTTTGAAACCAGACTATGTGGTGGAAAACTAGTATTGGGCTTCTTGACGAATGGAGTTTGACCAAATATGCATCCATTTTATGTTTGTGCATCTACACGGAAAAACATACACTGCTGAATTTGCCACTCTTTCAGCAAAAGAGAAGAATGAGGTTAATTTATCTAAATAATTCAGGACTAAAAACCAAACAGATCAAAGTTATCCAGATAATTCCCTCACGTCTCTCTTTTACTTTACTTTTCTTCTTATTGTATTTGATTTGTATGCGACTTAAAACTTCACCTCACAGTACATACTTAGGGGATTAAAACCAAACCTTTAGTTGTTCAAGCAAGTAAGATATTTTGACTAATACAATCAGATTTCTATATTAACATGCATATAAATTACAGTACACTTGAATTTTTATATGCTGCATTTACAGCAGAGACCCAGGCTCAATCAATAGTTCCTTAAGATTATGTATATCATGAAGTCATCAACACCTTGTTGAATAAATGAGAGGTGTCCTGAAGCATAAATAGGATGTTGATTCATGAATTCGCTAATTTTCATCTTTGCTATTTACATTACACTGTATATAAACATTTTTGTTGTATCATCAAGAAAGAAATGAATATAAAATCAATAAACCAGTATTTATTGAGGAGTCATTATTTGTAGTCTTAGCACCGTGGGAAATATAAGAGGAATGCAAGAGACAGTTACGTCTTTACTTCTCCTAAAATCTAGTGGGCACTTTTTATTGAATTCATCCATATTACCAACTAATATTAATGAGAATTCCCTGCCAAACCTCATAGATACTGGGATTAAAACTTCTCCCCTTGGAAAATCAGAAGTGGCTGAAGTAGTCTTAGAATCGGCAGGAAGGTAACTCATCTCAGTACTACTTGTCTAGGTCCTGGTTGTGGTTTAGAGCAACAAATGACACATGGAGATTAAAGGGCTTTACAGTTTACAAAGCACTTACAAATGTATTGCTTTAATTATTCTTTCTCCTGGCCCTGTGAAGTACATAATATTTTGTTTTACAGGTGAGAGCAGTGAGGCTCAGAGATGTTTAACTGACTTGCCTAAAGTCACATATCTAGTAAGTGTTAGAACTGGGCAATGGATCCGGGTCTTTTGACTCTAGAAGATCTTGGGCTTTCTCCACACGCCGCTAACTCTAAGCATTGGCTGTAACAGAGAGTAGTTATTGAAGCTGAACAACGCTACTACTAACAAGGGGGAAAAAAACAACTGTTGAGGAGAAAGCACACGGAAAGACAGCATTACTGATTTTAATAAAAAATTTATCCACATGGATTGATTTGTTCTGAATGAAAAATGGAATCCTGACTACGCTTTTCACTTCTCATTTTGCAATTGGGCAGCCGGGACCAAAAATTGTTTGCACTGAAAAGGTCTCCTTACTAGAAAATATCCCTGCTGCCAGAACAGAAATTCTCCCATCAGTAACTCATTCCTTTGTCTACAAGAGCCATGTAAACATTACACTAAGTAATGACTTGATGCATCAGCATAAAAGTAGTTTGGCCATGTTCCTTTGAGATGGCAGGCTGGTAGGGAATCTGTCAAGCTACGGGTCTCAGGTAAGTTGCTCTAAAATGGAGGTGAGGAACACAAGGCTTTCTTTAGGAGGTTGGCATGCTGTAGTGGAGATTTTTCAGTGCAAGTAAACAGCATGAGTCCCAGGTGGGAGGACATCTACTGAGCAGGTAGGAAGGAACACACTCACATTTGCATAAAATGACCATGACAGCATTTATCTTAAGATTAACCTTAGAATCAGAGGCCACAGAAAAGCAGGAGGTTGGTATGGAGAAGTAAGAGGAGTTCTCAGAGGATAGCCAATCTGGATGAAAATTAATTTTCACAGATATTTTTAAGTAGTTTTATTTCACTTCTGACAACTAGAAAAGATCACTCAAGCCTTAGTCTGCATTCAGTGTACGCCCTCTAATGTTTCTCTTCTTTTTGTGATTGTGTTCTTTAGGAAGAACAAGAATGAATGAGCAGAAAAAAAAAGTATTTGTTATATAACAACAGAGACAATAGCAGTAGCAGAAACAGCAAAAAAAATATATGAGACTTATGGCACACCAGACATTGTCCAAAGCACTGCGTATACATGAGCTCATTTAATCCTCTCAGTAACCCTCTAGGGTAGGCATTATTATTATTTTCATTTTATATACAAGAGGACGAAATTACAGAATGGTTAAGTAAAAATGCCCAAGGTCACACAGCTAATTAAACCATGTGGCCAGATTTCAAACCCAGGCAGTTGCACTCCAAGGACTGTGCTCTTAACCACTAGGCTATATTACCTCTGAGTTTTTTCCTTTTAATTTTAAAACTTTCCCTTTCAATAATACTCCTGCCCAAATTTCAGCAAATCTAGAATTGCCATTAGACAATGCAGAATAATGTTTTCTGTATTCAGAGTAATTTTATGGTCTTGTTAAAATGGAGACTGTTCAACAGATCTGAAGCAGTGGACAGAGATACATCCAATACAACAAGAGAGAACAGAAAATAATTGAGAAAATGGATGCAAACGGAAAAGGAATATGAAGCCCTCCCCCAAAAGACACATAGCCTAAATTTCTGTAAAATTATGGAGCAAATTTCAGCTGTGAATGTCCAGAAAGTTCATATATGAGGCAAGCAATATAGTCACAGTGTGGTGGTTTTAGGAGTAGGGAGTATCTTGTTTCCTGGAGAGCTTGTTCAAATCTCACACTTCCTTCTTTGCTGAGAGTCTAGCCTACTTCTGTCGTTAAGTCCCCTTTCTCAGCCTCCAGGGAAAACTAATGGCAAAGTGCAGTTAACTGGACATAATTTGAGCCTCCCCCTTCTCTTTCCCTTATTAGCTGCATAACTTTTTAATCTCTTTGGCTTCACTAAATATTAAATAATAATAGCTACCTGCTGGGATGTTTTAAATATTACGTGGAATAATTTTTGTAAAATACTTTGAACAGCGTCCAGAACACAAGAAGCCTTTAATAAGTAATACCTAATGTAAGGGTTTCTCTTATAAGAGAATCGATGTGGAAATCAAGTGATAGAGATAGACTTCATGAAGTCATGGGACTTGGTTTGAGCCATGAATGATGGATGGGACTGAGAGAGGTGGAAGGAAGAGGGTATTCCAAGCAGGAAGAATAGCATGGAAATGGCAGAAAGGTGGGAGTGAGTTAGGTTTATGAGCAGGGACAATGAATTGTACAACCTGATTGGAATGGATGATGCATGTTAAGAAGAAACAGGTGGAATGTGATTGAGGTCCTTAAACTAAGTAGGATCAAGACCTTCTTTCAGAAAGCCACTGAGAAGTTTATGAAGAAAAGTAAAGGACAAAGACAAGATTATTGAATATTAAATTTGTACTATCTCATTCGGCAAGTAGAATGATCCATGGAGTTCATGAGTAATAAGACAACTGGGGAAGAATACGAAAAGTTACAAAAGTTTCACTAGAAGAAAAATAAAGAAGGGAGGTGCCAAGAATTAGTTAGTGCTATACACTTTTTCTTTTATTATCCAAACAAACGGTTATGATACTATTCCAAAACATCATGGATAAGAGTATCCACATATATTCTTTCCTATGTATATGGAATTATTTGTCTCTAAAAAAGAACTTGGCAAATGATAACCTCCATATCTTGAATGTAACTGAGAAGTAGGCAAAAACCAAAACAAACAAAAAGATGAAGAATGGATAAAAATATGTAACCAAATCTCCCTACAAAATTCATTACAGACACACTGTCTATAATCTTTTCTGGAAGCAATTAGTATGTGAATAATGATAAGGCCATTAGTTCCTCTTTACTGATAATTTTTACCTAATTCAAATAAGCTTGAAAGGAAAAAAAGTGATGATCTGATCTCCAAGAATTTAAAAGGTCAGAAACAGAAGATCCAAAGTAGGAGATAAGTTATCCTTGAGGGCTAAACTCAGAGTGGCAAGAAGTGACACCTGACAGAGAACCAGAAAGGTGTAAAAGGAGCCGCAGGCACGCATAGTTGACCAAGGTCACACAGTGTGGAAACTAACAGCCCTACATTTATTATTAGCCCTTGAAGGCATCATCAAGCTTTAAAGGGAAGCAAAATAATTAATGCTAATGATGATGATCCTGAACTAGTTTGAAAAAGCAGATTTACGTTCAGTAAACTTGATTTAAGAAGGAAGCAGTATATGTAAAACTCTTTAAATGGATTTACCCAACATAGTTATCCTGAAATGTGTGGATGCTTTAAAGAAGTTAAACAAAACAGAAATAAACATACAAAATTAAACTCCCTTAGCTTGATTATCCAAAATGACTTGTTAAACATGGGCTCTAAATACTTGAGGTTTTGGAGTACACACACACACAAACACACACACACACACACACACACACACACATTCCATTATGAGAACAGAAATTGAGAGTAAATCTTTAGAAACGTTTATAGCAATCTAAAAATAAAAAGCATGGGCTTCCATTTTGTGTGTCTGGTTTTTGTAATTTTTAAAAGTAATTCATTTTTATTGCATGTTACAAAAGTATCAGTCTGTTAAGGATTGGAAATTAAAACTAGCAAAACAAAACAGAATTAACCTTCCTAATGGATTTTTTGAGAAGCATCCATATAAAGGAATGGGACTCACAATCTTGACCTTATAAGGACTCTAATCTAACCACTAGAGGTTTCTAACTTGCTCAGGAAATGCAGTTGGGTACAGATTCACAGTTGGGTGTGACTATTTTTTTCGACTCTATATGTGGCCACTGCAATACTTTTAAAAGCGGCAAAGTTGTCATCCCAAGAGAAACAAGAGTTAATTTGAGGACCGCCATTTGGCTTGGAGCCTGGTTGCCCGAGGTAGATAAGGAGTGTGTTTTCAGGTCCACTGCATCGCAATGCATCTTAAACGAGCAGCTACGGATTTAGGAGACCATAGGCTTTGCTTTAAAAATGGCTGTTATTAAGGTCCTCAGAGACTATTATCCTGCAGGGCTTGTTGTCTTTACTTTCATATCTCATTCGAAAATTCTCACACTTAAGCACTAGAACATTGGAGAGAAGGGATATGCTCTCCTGCCTCAGTACATTCCCAGGTGCAAAGCTTTATTTCAAAATCTAATCTTTAAAAATGCCTGGCCTAGGGTGGATTATCCCAGAGGAAACTGAGCAAAATCCCATTTGTCAGACCGCCTTAGGCAATCCCAAACTCTGGGAAGCAACGCGTGATGCTTTTTCCCCTTGTCTGACCCTCTGGTTTATTCTATTCTCAAAATTACTTCTTAAAATTGAAGAGTTCGTTTCAGATATACAAGGTTGGAAGTAAGATAGGAAGTATCTTTTCTCTTCTGCATCTTATTTTTCCTAGTTTCTTTTTATTCTGTCACAGTGCAAAAGTGTTCTGCATATTTATTCATCACACAAACATGCATTAAGTGCCTACTGTATGTCCAAGATTTCACTAGTTGCTATGGGAACACATATAATGTAAGAAAGATGTAGTTCTGGCCCTTAAGTTGATTCATTCTTTCCTTCGTTCCTTCGTTCGTTCGTTCCTTCCTTCCTTCCTTCCCCCCTCATTTTCCTCTCTTTCCTTCCTTCCTTTCTTCCTCTCCCCCAACCCCTTTCTTTACTTCCTTCCACTGATATTTAACATATTAGCATCCAAGTCTGCAGTGGTAAAAAAAAAAACAAAACACAAACTTCTGCCCTCCTGACATTCACAGCATAATAGGATAAACAGAGAGAAATAGGACAAACAGGGGAGAAATATGGTAAACAGATAAACAAATGTTCAATAAAATAAGAAAATGCTCTGAAGGTAACAAATGGGGGGCTATGGTGAGAATAATGGTGTAGATGTGGTGTCAATGGGGTGATCTTTTTTTATGGTAGCCAAGAAACACCTATGTGAGAAGGTTCAGTTGAGACTCAAAGGACGAGAAGACACCAGTTATAGGAAAACCCAAGGGCACAGAATTTCTCCAAGTAAAAAGGGGAGCCTTTGCATCAGCTCCATGGTAGAAAAGATCTTGGCTATATCTTACTAAAAAAGAAGCATGGCTGGAGATGAGGTAAGAGAGGCTTCAGATAACGTGGGGCCTTGAAGTCCCATGGTAAGAAGTTTGAACTTTATTTCAAGTGCAGTGGAAAGCAATAGAAGCTTTTAAAGCAGGGTAGTGACATGATCTGATTTAGGCTTTAAATAAGTCACTACACTGCTATGTGGAGATTAAAGAAAGCAGGAGAGGAAACAGAAAGACCAGTTAGAGGCCAGGGCTTCTCATCTAGGCAAGAGATAATGGTGGTGTGGACTAGAGTGATTACAGAAGGAGAGAAGTGGACTGATATGAGATATAATTTGGATTTCTTACACATACCAATGGATTGGATGATGAGAGTAAAAGACAGGGATCTCTCAAGGATAACTCCAAATTTTTAACTTGAACAACAGATGGATGGTAGCGTCATTTACTGAGATGGTGAAAACTGGGGGAAAAGTCAGTTTTGTGTTCTGTTTTCGACATGTTATGCTTTAAAATGACTGTGAGACATTCAAGTAGAGATTTTAAATACATGTGTGAAACGCAGAGGGGAGTTCTGGGCTGGCTTTCTGAATTTGGGATTATTTGGTTTATTGATACTACCTAAAACCGTGGGAATGGGTAAACACACTTAGGGAGAAAGAGCAGAGGGAGAAGAAAAAGGGCCCTAGGACCAAGCCCTGAAGACCACTGACATTCAGAGGTTAGGTAGGGGTAGACAACCTGGAAAAGGAGACGGAAAAGAAAGAGCCAAAGAGGTAGGAGGAAAACGAAGAAATTATGGTATCATGGGAGCCAAGAGAGAAGAGAAGGTTTCAAAAAGGAGGGAGTGGCCAACTGTGTCAGATACTGCTGAGAAGATGGTTCCATTAGAAGAGAACATTGTCTGTTGGATTTGGCAACAAGGAAGGTCACTGGTCACCTTGAAAAGAAGAGTTTCAGAGGAGAGGTGAAACAGATGTAAGTAAGAGTAAGAAGACTTAAGGAGGTTGACTGAACACAGCACTATTAAAAAGTTGGGCTATGAAGTTTAGATGAGAAATAGGGTGACCCCTGAAGAGGGGCGAGGGATCAAAGGAGGGTTTGGGGGGTTATTTTTTAATGTTTGTTTTATGTTTAGAGCATATACTCTAGGTGGGGAATCTGATTTGAAGCAGTTGAGGAAGAGTTACAAAAGTCCACATAGCTAAAGAGTACGTGAAGGCATGAGCATGTCTTAAAGTCTGGAGAGGATGAGGGTGTGTGTGTGGGGGTCATTAACATAGATTGGGATAAAGTATGGCACAGTGGGAAGAGCCCAGCCTTTGGCATCATGAGATTTGTTTAGATTCTAACTTCCCCCACTTATTAGCTTTGTGATCTTGGGAAAATTATAAAATATTTCAAAGCCCATTTTTTTCATCCATAAACAGGGCTAATAATATCTGCCTTATAAGGTTTGGGCAAAGATTAGATGAAGTGATGTGGGTAGAGCATCTAAGTACCTAGCCCAGTGCCCGATATATTGAGGGCCTTCATTAAAATGTGTCCCTCTGGTCCCCCTTTCACCTTCCTCCATGACTCCAAGCTTGCTAGCAGAGAATGCATGAGGCCATTCCCAGGAAAATGAACAGCGAATGCATAGAGATGGGAGCCAGAGCTGTAGATAGGAGCTAAGAGGTAGGGCTGAAAAGAGTCAAAAATGAGGATCAAAGGGTACAGAGTGGCCACTGAGAGCTTCGCATGCAGCCTGGAGATTGTATCTGATTCTATCAGGATAAGATTCCACTGTTGCTTCCTGTGTACAGGCATGACGTAGTCAAAAAAGTATTCGAGAATGATTATTTGGGGAGCAGTTTTTAGGGTAAATGTGAGCAGGGAGAGAGTGGAGGTAGGAAGTTTAGCTGACAGGCAGCCCCAGCCACTCATGAGCCAATGGTGGCTCTAGAAACAGGGACGAAGTAAGGAGGAGGGATGCTACCATCATCGAGTGCTCATAAATGATAGAAATAGCTGCATGCGTGACTCGATTTCATCCTTCTCTTACTCTACCTTTGGAAGGTAGAATTCGGCAAAGTGATAACTATTCACAAAAGCATTTTAAATTTGAAAATGTTATTTTAACTTTCACTTCCCTAGGAGTAAGACAAACATTGTGTATGCTGTGTTTCAAACACATATACATATGCATACTCACACCTTGATGCCAAGCAAATGACAAGGACAAGGTAAGGGCATTGACACCAACACTGCATACAGGCACAGGAGACTCCTACCTAAAATATATCCTATCAGGCATTTTTTAAAAGTTAAGATGCCACAGACCTGGTGGGGAACAAAAGTTGGTATCCATTTGGCTCAGCACTTAAGTTATAAAAAAGAATGGCATGCCTTCATAATGTTGGTGTTTGAAGATAAAACAAGCCTTTTGATAGACTGAGTTTTATTTTTTACGAATATATCTAAAATTCACATAAAAACCTATACTGTTGCCATATTTTTTCAGATATTGCTATACTGCTTCATTGCTCATAACTGAGTGAGCATTTCCTACATGAGACATCTTTCAGAAGATCATTGCCAACGGTAATCCTGAAAGGCCTTCACACTCTCTACTGTAGATTGCACATTTAAATCATAGAGACAACCACATATGAAAAGTCTACAGTGCTGAAGGTACTTTTGCTTTTGTATTATGTTTTATGTGCAGGAATCCATCTGTTTGAAGATAACTATCCTTATCTGAGAAAGACCAGATGGGCCTTTCCGACATTGAAACACATTTATTATTGCAGAGCCACGATGAGGGGTGGAGGTGGAGTAGAGGGATGAAACAGGGCAAGAAACTAATACTTAGAGCCCTTATAAATCCTTTACATCAATTCTATCAAGTAGGCCTTCTTATCCCCCAGTTGAGGAAAGTACAATTTGGAGAGATGAAGTAACTTGTCTAAATCCCACAGCTGTTATGTGGCAGAAGCAGGATTAGAGCACAGATCTGTCTGAATTTACACTCTTTTTACTTGCTCCCCAAATCTTCCCCCACCACTCAAATACAAAGCAAGTGACTTCTGGCTTGGGCTACATGTAATACAACACGATAATTAACTCATTAAGGCACTTGTAAGATATTTGGTTTGAAAAATTTGCTATGATGCTCTGAGAGGAATGGCCAGGCAACTGAATTATTTTCCAGTTAGGTGTTAACTTATTTATTCCTCCTTAGTCAACTCAGAACTAATACCTTTCATGATTTTGAATGGCTCTAAATGAACAGAATACATTCTTATTCTTAAAATAGGCAACTATCTTCCTATGGACTAATACACATCTGGTTACATTTACCTGTACAATTTGCCTATATTACGTCTGGAGTTAAAAGTTAGAAAAGCTCTTATTTCCTGAATCTCTTTGTCACAGAGCTATTTTTTCTCCTCTAGAGAATCACTGTAGTTCAAGATTGTACATTAGAAATAAGCAATTAGTTGATGTCAAGTCTCATCTTATCCCAACAGCAATACGTAAGAAGAAGACAAGAACATATGGTGAGGTGCCATAATTATTTTTGATAATACACTAGAAATCATAACAGCCATGTAGTTAATTTCCTCTGGCTTGTTCTAATTATGAATGGTGTAAGTGCAGAACAACAACTTTATTCCATCTTCCATCCCCCTAAAAAACCCTCATAATATCCCGACACAACCACGAAACAATCCCACACTGAGGCAATTGTTTAGAATAGGTTAATGATGTAATGAATCAAAGATGTTTCTATATTTTTTTCACTTTAAATAGCAAGACAATTTCCAAATAATTCACAAACACACATTGGACACAACTGTATTCATTTGTGGGTACTCTTTAGCCTAAAGCTTAGAGATACTACCTTTAAAATGAATTCTAGCTATCCATAAAGTTTGAATGTTAAAGAAAGTTCGAGTATCATGATGTTAACTAAAGTCCTGCTGACATAATTAGATCTGATTCCCTGGTGTTCTTTGGTGAGTTAATTTCTGTCTACTACCAAGTAAAGCAAATTACTTCTTCTGGAAAGTGTAATGGTTTTTTTGTGCCTAGGGAGTTACTTCACCCTATTTAGCTTTTCTTCTCTCATGGAATAGGGTGGATGGTGATGGAGAGAAAACAGTAACATTTTTTTCAATGTATAAGGAAAAGGAAGGAGAAAGGATATACATGTGGACATTAATATGAAGGTAGGGAACAGTGGCATGTCTGCCAAAGGAAAGATGACAAAAATGAGAAAACCGGTAAAATAGTACCTGGCAAAATACCTAGGATATTCCTTCATTCCTAGAATCCTCTGTGCTGAGGCCAGAAATCCATTCATGAGTCTTCCATCCTATACCTACTAATCCTTCCCAAAACATTCAGTTCAGTTCAGAACATCCTAGAGACCCTGGACCATCTTCCTGAAGCAGACCCAGGGCATTCTTGGCCTTTGGTCATGAGACGATGCTTCTTTCATCTGAGAATATGTAGATTTGAAAAACTATCACCAGGAGAGTAAGGTTTGGGAAGGCTTAGGTCATTCCATGCCCATGAGATAAATTATATGTTTTAATAAAGAACTAGAACAGGAAAAAGAATGTCTATATAGATGGTTTTACCTCATAAGAATTTTTACATGGGAGCTACATTGTAATATCTGTTACAGAACAGTGGAAACCTGCCTCACAGTGCCCTGAGTAAGAACAGAAAAATTTTAGTTGGATTTCATCATTGTAACTGATCTTGAGTATAAATGAGGAAGCCCGGTCACTCTAAGAAAGAGAGGTGGTAAACAAGTCATGTCCACAGTGCTTTGCCATGGACAAATGTTTTTGGTCCACTATTCTCAGACAGGGGCAGAAGAACTGTATAGTTGTGAATCTCTGCTTGAATTTCTTAAATAGTTTAGAGTTTAACAGAAAAAAACCCTCGTCAACAAGGGACTGGGAAGCCAATGCGGGTAGTACCTAATTATTAATGTTATCTTCAGTAGAAAAATAAAGGACTTGTTGAAAAATCCTTCTGCCTGGTTCTGTCAGAATTCTGTCCCTTTTTGAATTTCTGATTTTTCCCTTTTGTGGATTGGCAGAAAGAGGGATCTCCCTTAAACTATGTCTGAAAATACTCATAGAAACACAAGATGTAAATTTCTTATTTCAAGGGGCTCACAGTCTGCTGAAAAACTCTTAAGCAAACACACAACCCAGATAACATCTGATACTGTTAACGTGGACATAGCACTACGGGAACACAGAGCAATTAGCCTTGTTGCCAAGATTTGCAGATGCCATCACACAAGTGATGATATTTGAGCAGGGTCTTGAGGGAAGAGTAGGAGCTGACCAGGAGAGACGTGGGAGAATGAAATTTGAAGCAGAGAGAAGAGCATGAGTAAAATTGAAGATAAGATGAGATAAGAATACACATCAGACCTGAGTAACTCTATGTGGCCAGAGGAGGGGGGTCCATGAGGGGTAGAAGAGAGGGGGCTGTTTTCTCTGTGTCATCCAAACGCGCCTGTGAACATGAGCTTGCATCATGTATTGGTAGTTTGTCTAGCACAGTGGTTCTCAAACTTGAGCGAACTTGAGAATCACCTGGGGGGCTTATTAAAACACAGGCTGCTGGGCCCCGACCCTGGAGTCCATGATTCTGTAGGTCTGGGGTAGAGCTCAAGAATTGCATTTCTAACAAGTTCCCAGGTGATGCTGACACTGCTACTCCAGCGACCACCCTGTGAAAATGAACCACTAGTCTAGCATAACGGTCCTTAATCTCCTGGAGGTCATGAATGCATTTCTGAAAATAATGGATCCTCTCCTGAGACACCTGCACAAATATTCATAAACATAAAACATGACCTATAATTTCATGGGCTTCTGAGACCCACTAAGAGGAAATGGAGAACAATAGCCCGCCGGTAACTACCTCCACCTCCAAGAAATACAATGAATAAATGAAGACAATGTATCTTTCAAGTACCATTTTAACGGAAAACTCTCAGGAAGAAGAAAACACCAAAAAATGTCACTACAATGGAATTCTGCTTATTTATGCATCTTGGAATTAGTCAACGGCAGTCCTTGGGTGCTACAAGAAATTCTTGTCACTCTAACCACATTCAAGTAACCTGGCCCTTTCCCATTTTGACTGGCCATTTGCTTGGGAAATAACAAACAAAAGAGGGGTGGGTGGGCAACATGGAGGAAAAGGG
Source organism: Ceratotherium simum simum (assembly GCF_057802395.1). Lineage (NCBI taxonomy): Eukaryota > Metazoa > Chordata > Mammalia > Perissodactyla > Rhinocerotidae > Ceratotherium > Ceratotherium simum. The sequence goes on along the minus strand of NC_141940.1, from coordinate 103,048,000 downwards.
TGCATTTAGCCAGGGGCCTGTGGAAATACACAGAAGTTTGTACCTCAGGGAAAGTGTAGCTATGTCTCTAGGATCTGTCTGGTAGCTCAGTGAAACAGTTCAAGATCGAAGAAAGGGATAATTAAGAATGTGATTAAGAGGAAACTTCAAATCAGTTGTGCTACGCAAAGATATGAGACGATCCCTGCTGTAGAGAAAAGAACATTTTGACTTTACCCTTTACCTAAGAATCCTCCTCATGTGCCTTCCATAACCCAGTGGTATAGATATTTTTAAATGAACCTGAAAAGAAAGCAGAGGTGTTCTTTATTTCATGAAAAAAAAGCCATCTTTCTTTTTTTTTTAAGATTTTATTTATTTACTTTCCTCCCAAAGCCCCAGTAGATAGTTGTATGTCATAGTTGCACATCCTTCTAGGTGCTGTATGTGGGACACGGCCTCAGCATGGCCGGAGAAGCGGTGCGTCGGTGCGCGCCCGGGATCCGAACCCGGGCCACCAGCAGCGGAGCGCGCACACTTAACTGCTAAGCCACGGGGCCGGCCCGAAAACCATCTTTCATTTAAAGAACCTTAGGCCTGCTCTGCATGCATGCACGGAATCAGGAACACGAGGCGAAGATTGCATTATTCATTTTGGCAACTATAAATTCAAGTGATGGCTCTGAGGTTGGGAAGAAAAAGACCCACTGAGCCGGAGAGCAGAACTCTTCCTTCAGCTTATTGAAGAAGTGATAGTGCTACAGGCAAAGCACCCTGTAGTAATCTGGGGAAAACACACCACTGAGTCAACGAAGATTTTCTGTTATTGCACGGGCTGTTTTGCCTAAAGCCAGGAAAACTCTGATGATAATGTTTTAGTTGCTGATTCATCTCCTCTGTCTTCAATTCTTCTCAGCAAACTTTTATTGGGGCTCATCATGGGCACATCCACAGAGCAATTTCCATAATGATAAAATCTCTTCAAATGAGATAAAACATGTAATGAAAGGGCAGATTTGATGTGGGAAAGGCGTTGTCGTGCAGTGGCGATATATCATCATGCCATTGAGCGCTCATTCAGCTAGCCTATGGCACGACCCCAATTTCGCTCGTGTAAGATTACATGTCCTTGTTTCATGCTAATGGCTTGATTAGGAAAAAATAAAAGAAGATAAAACAGCCTCTCTATTGGAGAGATAAGTTCATGAATGTGAGTTAGATTTTTGTACCCTCCTGCACTAATTCTGTATCTTAGACTTCAGAGGCTGCAAGAAACTCCTTGAACACAGAGGTGAACACTGACAAACTGACAGGTGCAAGCTGAAAGGATCTGCTTGTCCTGAGAAGTGGATCTCCGTAAATCCGAGGGCCTATTCTCACGGGTATAAGTGCAATTGCTAGAAAAGTGGAAACTACACATTATAGCTCCCTGAACGGATGGATGAATGCTTGCTCCTGGAAAAATGCCTGGTGCCTGAGGAAGCAAGAAAATATTCCTTGGGCAGTCCATTTTTGAAAGCTCAAAAGCAACTCAGACTATTCTTCACTATAAAATCAATATGATTTTAAGCTATGGAATTTCCCAAACCCCAAAATATCTTGCCTATCCAGATCCTCAATCATAAGTATCCTCAATCATGGTATTTACCAAATGATACCAAATGATTTTTTCTGGGCTACTGGTTTACATATTGATAGCTAATCATGTAATGTGATATGGAAATCATATTTTTTGTGTGTGTGTGAGGAAGATCAGCCCTGAGCTAACATCCATGCCAATCCTCCTCTTTTTGCTGAGGAAGACTGGCCCTGGGCTAACATCTGTGCCCCTCTTCCTCCACTTTATATGGGACGCCGCCACTGCATGGCCTGACAAGCGGTGCGTCAGTGTGCGCCGGGATCCGAACCCGGGCCGCCAGCAGCGGAGCGCATGCACTTAACCACTACGCCATGGGGCCGGCCTCTGGAAATCATATTTTTTAACATGCAGGGCAAATCGAATCATTCAAAAGACCAGATTTTAGATCTAAGATCATAGTTAAATAATAGATTCGGAAGCATTTAGAAGAGGATTTGGGCCTTTTAAACACATGTTTATTACCTTCTCTTTTCAACAAATCGTGATGATATTCACAGAAAAACATCGCCATATAATGTTTGAATTATACAGAGCATTGAGAGTTCCACTAATTTTTTTCTGCGCTCCTCTCTTTGCCTAAATGAAATATTTCATTTGGCACAACACTTTGTCAAGGAATCAAATTTATCCTTGTGATGTTAGGAGTTACAAAATAACTCATGTGTTTTAAAACATCATTAAATGTATGAAATTAAATTATAATTAGTAAAACTAATTTGAGGGTCTTTAATTTACTGATGATGAAAAATTCTTATCAAATAGCTATCATGCTCTTAAGTGCAATAATGTTTTTATAGGCAGAAGTAAGACACTAGGAAAAATAATGTACACTTTTGAAGAGAAAATGAACCTACTGTATCTCTGAAATCAAAGGAATTTGTAAGTCTCCTTTATTCCAAGACAAGCTCACAAGCTAATCTACAAAGTCCACCTCCCTTATCGAAGATGCAATGCTACTTTCAATTTGCTTTAATAGCAAACAATTCACGGAAAGTTTGATTTCACTATAACAATAACCTCTTTTAGCCAAATAACCCTCGTCAACCCTGGGATAAAGTTTTTTGCCAAAGAATTCCCCTACTTCCCACTCACACCAGAGATAAAAGGATTGAAGAGACAGCAGCATTCTCTGCAGGACTGTTTGCTTGCACTTGCTCAGCTAGCCAAGCTTCCAATGCCTGATTTCTTTGCCATGGCAAGTCCTGCAGGATAACTTGGAGAACAGCTACGTCTATTACTTCTCCCAACACCCCACTGCTTCCCATTACTACTGATTTTCTGTTACAATCAGTAGCCTTGAAATTTGAACTACCCAACTGTTTTAAACGCAGAAAAGAAAAATCCTAGGGAAAATGGGGAACGAAAACAAGCTTCGGCACTTCTGCAGAGCGGCATTGTGCTTGCATGATTGTTTTTCATCAGCCTTGACTTCTCTGAGAGGCAGTATTTCTTTTCATGCTCTAGGCTGACATTTCTTCTCACTAAATAGTTAATTAGCACGGTGCAATCCCAGCATTCGTCCTTTTGACATCTTTGCTCATGAAATAAGTAAAAGCAGTCCCCAACTTACAAAGAGTTCTGTAACCAAAACTCATTTGCAAGTCAATGGTTCAGAACCCAAAACTCAAATTTCCACTGAAACAAGAGCCATATATGTCTCAGGCCAGCATATATACTGCCACTTGACTCTATCATGGATGATCTATGTCATTCTGATCACGTAACTTTGGGTTATGTGATTTGGGAAGCATGCATCTTTTGAGGTACAAAAGGGAGAAGAAATACAAAAAGAAAATATTTCCTCTTTGAATCCTGAATGTGCCCAATGCAAAACAGTAAGCAAAGCAGATCTGAGCGGGCACCCGCCTATCTCATTCCACCTCCCAGTGCCCAGTCTTTTCTACCCCCAATTTCCTCATGTCCTAATAATCCTTCTCTCCTACCTGTTGAAAACTGTATTCCCAGAACATAGTCTGACCATTTTCACATTCTGGGAGATTTTTACATTTTAAAAAGAGGAAGTTGAGTTAAGCCAAATGAATCACAGATTGGTAGGATGTCAGAGAGTATAAGAAGGCCCAGTGAAAATATTTAGATGGTAGCAAAAGTGTCTGCGGACAGAAAGGCTTCAGTCATTCTTGGCAAGAAATCTACTTTGGTTAATACTATGGATTGGCTCACTCAAACCTCCGCACTATCTTCCTTCTAGTTGGACAGGTTGGAAATTAAAAATTTCATTTGCCAGACTTCTATGCATCTAGGATTCTGGATATGAACTAGGTTTTAACAGGTTAGAGTTGTCAGATAAAATACAGGGTGCCCAGTCAAATTTGAATTTCAGAAAAATAATGGATTTTTTTTTTTTAGTGTAAGGATGCTGCACGCATTATTTTTGTTTGCTAAATCTGGCAACTCTACATCGAGTAGATGTACTTGTGAGAGAGCTGGAAGGTGGAAGTGAGGTAGAGGCTATCTCCCTGCTCCTTTTGGCCGTTTCTGTTGGTGAGCTTAGTCACAGCAGCATGAGTTTCCCACATCATAGTTCCAAAATCCACGCTCCAGCTTCCTGGTTGGAAAAAGGTAGTTACTAACAGCAGCTCTGATTTCAACTTCCTGATTCCTAGTTCACAGTTACAGAGTATGTTCTTGAACTCATGGCTTCAGTGGTACCTCAGAGATGGTAGTTCCCTAGTGGATAAGTTCTATCTGGCTTTACAAAACTATCCTGGAAGCCAAGTTTAAATCCGCTCCTTCAGCCTTTCCAAAGATTCACTATGCATCTAATCCTCTGTACTAAATATTCTTTGATTATCATACCTAGAGTAGTTTCTCTTTTCTGCACTGAACTCTGACTGCTATGTCGACTCCCAAGGGCATCTTCTCTATTTGTCTCTAGTACTGGCAGTATCTTCCTTTAGTCATTTAAAAATCTACAAACAATAAAATTCTATGGTTTTCTCAATGTGGCTTTTTGTCACAGCCATGAGATCGCCCATCAAAGGAGGGTAGGAAGTGAGGAAGGCAAAGGAGTTTGCACCTCTGGACTGATGTCGTTTTTTTTGTGTGTGTGAGGAGATCAGCCCTGTGCTAACATCTGCCAATCCTCCTCTTTTTTTGCTGAGGAAGACTGGCCCTGGGCTAACATCCGTGCCCATCTTCCTCTACTTCACATGGGACGCCACCACAGCATGGCCTGCCAAGCAGTGCGTCAGTGCGCGCCCGGGATCGGAACCGGTGAACCCCGGGCCGCCGCCACAGAGCGCGCGCACCCAACCGCTTGCACCACTGGGCCCGCCCCCTGATGTCTTGTTTTATTTGTAAAGAAAATACTTTATAAGATACTTTTGGTTGTGAGAACACATAAAAATACCCAAACATTATGTCATCATCCTTTACAAAAATCTCACGATTATTTTCCTTATCTCTTCTGTTCCTCATATCTGGATGTCAGATTTTCACTGAGAACACATTTGATGCCTAGGGAAAAGATGTGATTCAACAGTTTCATAACATGATGTTCTATTAATTAAAACATGATACACTGCCATTAAAGCGCCCCCCCAAAAAAAGCCCAGACGTGGAATATCACAAACTCCATTCATATACAAAGGCACGGGGAGGAGCGAAGGGATGCTAAGGAAAGACAGTGTGCTTTCGGGCCTGGCTTGCACATGTGAGGTGAACTCGAGAACAGAGCTTACCTCTTTGCAGCCAGCTCCCGGCACAGTGCTGAGCACATACGAGGTACTCAATAAACTGAGCTGAATTTTCTACTAATTTAGCTGCATTCACCTACTGTGCATATATTTCACACATAATTTTATTTCCCAAAAGTGAGAAGTTCTAACATTGGGAGATATAGACATGGTAAGCACTGACCGTCCCTAGTGGTCAAGGTTTTCTACTCTTCGGTCCATGTAATTAGGGTGAGCCTATAGTTTATTGCCCAAACATGAACACTTTTGAGAGTATATGCGGGTGCTACTAATAATTATATGAGAACAACAGGTATAAACTGGGACCGTCCTGAGCAAATCAGGATGAATAATCTAGAGCCACCAATAAAGTGGGAAAAAAAGCCTGACTGAGTCCTTGTGTTTTCTCATTATCAGCTGAGGCAGCCTTCTTCCTACTCACTCTCTGCAAGTAATGAAAGGTCCGTGGCACGACGTTCCCTTCCCGCCTGGGGTTCACTGAGGGCAGTGAATTGCTCACTGCAGCTGTTTCTTGCATTCAGGGAATGACAAGCAGAGGAAAGCCAGAGGTTCACAGCACTGTGTATGCACCCAGGTGCCTTCTCACCATGGTGAGTAAACACCTTCAGTTCTGTTTACGATGGGAAGAAAAATAAAAAGAGAGCCAATAACAAAATGCCCTTCAAAGAACACATTTTGCAAGCCTCTGTGTAGCAGAGATAAGAACTAGGACACTGTCAAAAGAAAGATCCTAGAATAGCTTCTTGAAAGAAAGATCTTTTTTTAAAAAAAAAAAGGTATGTAAGTGAACATTGTGACAATATCTATTGTGTATCATCTGCCATATTCTTCTCAGCAAATGAAGATCAAAGTTTCTGCATTTGTCGGCAATGCAAACTGGAAACAATTCACTTTCTTGAAATTTACTTTAAATTCTCCTTTATGGAGAAGTAATTCATTCCACATGTATTTCATACCTGACATTTAATACCAAGTTTACATTTACAAAAATGGCTTTGTGGGGCTCCCATGCCAATCAAAAGTTTCTTTCAAGACATTTCTATTCATATCTAAGGAAAAAAACCCAAGAACACGAACAACAAAATTCAGGATTTTAGATTCGTAAGTCATGGATTAAGAACTGGTTTAAATCTAAAATCCCCAATCACAGAACTTCAAAGAGATATGGCCAATTACACGTCAGCATTTTCCTTTTGAAGAAAAGCAGAGGAAAGACACTGGAATGGAAACCTCCTGCTGGTCTGGTTGCTCCTGAGGGCAAGAAGCATGTCTGCCTTGCTTACTGCTGTATCTCTAGCTTCCAGCTTGGTAGCTGGCATGCGGCTGCTTTTGTTTTCAATAAAGAGCTATGGAAAAAATGATTGGATAAGTTAATGAAATGATCAGTTAGGAAAGAAGTCAAGTAACTGGAGAACATCAAAGAGGGTTGATAATGAGAGTCAAAGAGCTGGTAACCTTGGTATGTAATGGATGGAAGGTAACTACATAATGGAGCACCAGTTTCTCTTGATAGCAGCCCAATTTACTGTAGCATTGTTTTAACCACTTTTTTCCTCCAATTTTCCAAGTCACAGCAGTTCTCACTTCCCTTGGGATGATGATAGGGTTATCATTTGCCATTGTCCATCCATCCATCCATCCATCCATCCATCCATCCACCCACCCATCTATCCATCCACCCTACAAATGCTTACTGAGCACTCACCAGATGTCTGGCACTGTGCCAGGCCCCAGGGATGAACATGACAGGCATGATCCAGCCTGGGCTAAGGTTTTCTCTTTTAAAACAATTATATCGTGGCTTAGATCAGGTACTCTGAATACAAAGTACTGAAAGCTGGACAAGTGTAACACAGCGGAGATTCTAGGGCATGATGCACAAGCCTTCTGAGAGAATCTTTCTTAATTTAACACTTAGGAAATCAGCTAAAGGGGAAAACTGCACAGAAAACAAAACCATTTAAGAGGAGATTGAGTAATTATTGGGTTCTTTTGATTAGGTAGAAAACTCATCTTGGGAGTTAAAATCTCCAGGTAGACTTTCCTTGGCCTACATTATCTGTTTGGACTAGCTACGTGGCCTTAAATTAATGAAATAATTGAAAACTATTCTTCTCTACTATAACTCTCTCATTTGATGCAAGGTAGTTTTGTGGCCTAGGATTAATAACAACAAACAAGCCAACAAACCAAAAATCAAAAGTTCTTTTGCAGTATCTTTCATCATCAGATTTCATGGCAGTCGGTGTATATTTAATTTAAAAAAATAGGGAAGGTTTAAATTGGGGAAATGATTCTAAATGAGAAAAAAGATGGAAAAGAGGGAGAAATAAGAAGTGCAAGGAAGATCCTGAAACAGTTTTCATAAACTTAGAAGGAATGAAATGGACTTAAAACTGCTAACAAAAAAAATTTCATCGCTCACTGATTCTGTAGTCAACACTTTCTCTAACATCCCAGAGCAGCTATTTCAAATTGCCACTCTCCTTAAATCGCAGACTCTAAAACCACCGCCATCACTCTGCATTTAATTGCAGCTTCCACTTCAATGAGAAAAATAAATCCAATAGAAGTACCCTACCTTGGGCCGGCCCCGTGGCTTGGCGGTTAAGTGCACACGCTCCGCAACTGGCAACCCGGGTTCGGATCCCGGGCGCACACCGACGCACCGCCTCTCCGGCCATGCTGAGGCCGCGTCCCACATACAGCAACTAGGAGGATGTGCAGCTATGACATACAACTATCTACTGGGGCTTTGCGGGGGGGAACAAAAAGGAGGAGGATTGGCAATAGATGTTAGCTCAGAGCCGGTCTTCCTCAGCAAAAAGAGGAGGATTAGCACGGATGTTAGCTCAGGGCTGATCTTCCTCACACACACACACACACACACACACACACACACACACACACAAAAAGAAGTACCCTACCTTAATCTTTTGCCAACTTAGAAAACTACCAGCAACTACACCTATCCTTCCCTCCTCCCACGTAGTTGCAATAGATGTGCCTTCATTCCTATCTGAAACTACTGATTATCCCTCATTTCTTCTGCATTCTCCAACTCTCCCTCTCCACTGTCTCCTTCCCACTGCCATTTAAACACACTCCAGTCCCTCTCATCTTAAGATCATGCTCTTCTTCTTGTTCCTACATCCATCTTCTGTTAACGATGGTCTTTCTCCTTTCCCATCACAGCCACAAGTCTTAAAAGAATTGTTTTACACTGCTCCTTGATTTTCTCAATTCCCAATCATGTCTCAACCCACTGCAATCTTGGTTCTCTATTTACCACTGAGTAATTACTAGGTTCTCCAAAATCAACACTGAAATTACTCCCATCAAGGTTATCAGTACCCTCTACGTTGCTAAATTAATGGCATATTTTTTGGTCTTATCTTTTATGTCTCTTTCACAGCTCTTGACAACTCTGAATGCTACTTTTTCGTGAAAGCCTCACTTCCTTTGGATTCTGTGACATTATACACACCTGGTTTGTCTCCTACCTTCTGAATTGCTAATTCCCCTGTCCCCACTGCAAATTTATTTCTCTCTGTTTGTCTCTGAGACGTCGGTATTTTTCTGGGTCCACTCATGGGCCTTCTCCTCTTCTCTATCAACAAACTTTTCCCTAAACTATTTCAAACGACTGCAAGGTTTTAATTAGCTATATAATGACAAAAACCCATTAAATATCTCTAGCTCATAACTTTTTCCATAGGTACAGCTCACACACCCAGCTACCCGGACATACCCATTTGTATGTTCCATGCACAACTCAAACTCAACATGTGCAAGACTGAACTTGACATCAGCGCTCTCATTTCACCTCCCTCTGTCTCCTTCAAACACACTCCATCTCTTGTGTAAACGGGTTTGAATAAATGGTACCACCATCTACCTGATTGTCTAAATCAGATATCTGCCTCAACTCTTCCCTCCAAATCACTGACCACAACCTAATAATCATAATAGCATTGATTCTAACTTTTAAATAGCTATCAAATCTGTATACTTCCTACTGCCCTCCATCTGTGTCACCACAACTTTGTCTACATCATCATCATCACTCACCTGGATAACTTCAGTAGTGTCCTGAAGCTGTCTCCCTGCCTCCAGTTTACTGAGCTTCCTTTGGTTCCTTGAATTTCCGTGAAATTTCTCACTTCCACGCCTTTGCGCATACTAGTCCCTCTGCCAGGAATACTCGTCCTCCAAATCCCCAACTTGACCTGGCGAACTTCTGTTTCTCCTCAGGTCTCAGCCAAGGTGAGTCTTCCTTGGAGAACCCTTCCTCATCCCACCAAACCAGGGTCGGGTTAGCTTTATAGACTCTCATAGCACTACTCTTACCATTTAGTAGATGCTTGTTTACTTTCCTTCCTCCCCCATTAGACTACAGATCAAAGAAGATAGTGATCAAACATGTCTTGTCTATTTCTTGATGCATCTCCATCATCTAGCATACTGCCTGGAACATCAATAAATATCCATGAAATAAATGTATAAATAAATGGATGCTTGCATCGGAAGACTATTTTACTATACTGCCTTCTAGTCATTGGCAGTTTAAATTTTGCTGTTGTTATTGTTTCATATGCAAGGGCTAATGTCCTGTGAGTTCTCAGTACACATGTTTCTGTATAAATAAAGAAAAATAACTTTTTAAATCCTCTTATAATGAAGAGTTTGGGATATAAAAATATTCCCCTATGGTGATATTTTTCATATATCACAAATCTTCCAGAAATAATATACAAATTTAAACAAATTAGAAGTCAAAGAACTGAGGTACAGCAATTTAGAAATGAATTTGTGGAAGCAGAGGGCCATGAACAGCTGTGCAGTTTGTGCACTGAACAAACTAAAGAAGCACCATTCACACAGTGACTTGTAAGCTTTACAATTTGAACAACTCTTTGTGGTGACCCTGAGTAGAAGTGAAAGAGAAAGGTTATTAGTTCTCTTTATTTTTTTTTTCAGACTATTTCTTGATGGTGAGGAATGATTATTATTGTACTCTTGAATTTCAACCTATTTAGTAGAGCTATCAGAATTTTAAAACTGGCGAGTATCTTAAAGGTCGTGTAGCCTAGGGATGACAAAGAAGTTTCATCATGTGCTAACTACGTTAGTGGGTGGTGGCTGCATGGAACATTGTCTTGAGAAGTATGCTGATGCAGCACTGATTTAGTAGTGATGTCTCCCATGGGCAAATGAGGTAGAAGTGGAAGAAATCCACTTATTCACCCGCCCTGATCTAGTTAATTCTTTCATTTTCCAGATGAGAAAATTAAGGTCCAGAAAAGTAAGGCAAATTGCTCCAAGTTAACATCAGTGCTGGAGGAGAATCCAGTTGTTTTGCTTCTAGCCCATGTCTCTTCCTTCACACCTGGTCTCTAGATTCCTTAACTGAAATAAACTATAAATTCCAGCCCTATGATTTACTACCTTTCAAATTTTAACTTAATTTCGAGGTTAAATTCCTGCCTTGGGTTGCAAGCATAAATAAATCTAGGTTTGCCATCTGAGAACACAGCATGATCACAGGAAACAGTCTTTAACATCATAAAACTATCATATAAAATGTAGTGACAAGTGCACCCCTAAAAGGCCAATGTTATAAGTAGTAGGGGCCATTATCAGTCAGGTTAAGCATTGCAGGAGGAGGAGGAACTGTGAGTAGGACAACAGAGATCTCATCTGTAATATCATTATGAGCCAGATTTGGCTGGCAGAATACTTGCAAAGACTTTTGTCCCAGTGTGAACAGGTAAAGACTAGAACTGATTAAAGATCTATTAGTGTCCTAGTCATTGTGATAGACACTGGGGACATAACGGTGAATAGGACAGATGTCCTGTTCTTTGTGGCTGTTACACTTTAGTAGAGAAGTCAGGCACTGAATAATGATGTGAGTGTTTGAAAAGAGGAAGTACAAGGAACTTACTGGTGTGTGTGGGGGTAACCCGATAATCTCAAATTTTTGGCAATTGCTACTCAGAGACAGATCATGGAGATCAGTTTGTGATAACTTTCTATAGCCAATCCATATCCAAATTGGATACCCAAAATAAACACTACATTACTATGGAAAACTTACGAATTTGATATTCACAAATTGGTATTTTTAAATAAGTGAATAGAAATAAGAGAAGATAAATTCAAATTAAGTCTAACCACCTGCATCCCGATATACACTAGGTGTAAAAAATACAGACCCTTAAATCAATACGTCCTCTGATGCCTAAAAGACGCTTATCACCATGCACTAGACGCTCTCCCCCCTGCTTTGCAAATCAGTTTAAACATACCTGGTAATCAGGATTCATTATTTTTATTCACTTGAAAAGTCAGAAGTACCTTTTCCCACTGAGATTTTGAAGGGAAAGTAAAACACCATTTATTTGGAGATTTTAAGGGTGTCTTAACGTGTGCTTTTATAAACAGAAAATGATTTATGACTTATCAAAAGGTATGCCTCTGAGTCTCTTACCTAATCTGTAAACCCAGCTGACTTTCCCCATTTCTCTAACACTGAGCGTAGCAAAGCGAGATGCTCTTGATTAGCCAAGAGACACTGCTGCTCAGACACCAACCTCCATTTGACTCAGGGTTGAGGAAATTGTGAAATAACCCAAATGCAGCACTTCCAGATGAAAACTGCTCTGAGGATTTTCCATTCTGAAAAGTAGAAGGAAACTGAGTAGTTCTTATAATTCCATAAAACTTAGAAACCCTTCTTGGGCAATATCACACGACCTACAAAATATCATTTGTACAGTGTGAAAGGGGTTGATGGTATAAACTAGAACACCACTAAAATGCTGAGTCTGGAAAACTGCAAAATGATTTTAATTTCCAAAATTGTTTCTGCCCCGAAAGACGTACGAGGGCTATTATTTAGGGATACAAAACTTGGCTCTGTGGAGGGTGGGGTATGGAATAGTTGGGGACCTATCCATTTGGACATAATCACTGAAAATTGTCTACGTTGCCACTGGTTACTGTAGTCAATAAGCATTGATGTAGAACCTACTACGTTCTAGAGAGGTGCTGCTCGGTCCAGTACGGCAGCCACTAGCTGCAGGTAGCTATTGAGCACTTGAAATGGTGCTACTGAGACTGAGAGACTGAACTTTTACAAATTTAATGTAAATTAATTTAAATATAAATTTAAAAACTGATACTTAATTCAGTTATTGAAAAACTTCAGTATGTCTGGAACAACTTGGGTATACGAATCTGCTTTTTCAACTGTAAACTTTACAAAATCTAAACACAGATCAAGTATTTCCAATGAACATAGTGCATGAATTGAGATGAGGTGTAATTGTAAAACATATACCAGACTTCAAAGACTTAGAATGGAGAAAAGTGCAAAAGATTTCACTAAGACCTTTTTATTGATTACATATTGAAATAATAATATATTGGGTTCAATAAAATATATTACTAAAATTAGTCTTACTTGTTTCTTTTTACTTTTAACAAACGTGACTACTAGAAAATTTGAGATAATGTATGTGGCTTGCATTATATTTCCATTGGACAACCCGGTTTTAGACCTTGTGTGGACATTGGGAATACAAAGTTGAACATCCCCTTAAAGATGTTATAGAATGGTGAGAAACGCACTGCTATAGCAGGAAGAGACAGAGGAATATGCACAGGCTGCTATGGGAATATTGATGAATAGCAACTAAATCAGGCTGAGGTCAAAGATGGCTTCCTGAAAGAAGAGATACAAGCTCGAGTTGATTCTTGAAGTTTGAGTAGGACTTGGATGAAGAAAGAGGAAGGGCATTCAAGGAAGAGGGAATGGCACGTTTAATTACATTGGGAGAAGCAGTGTAACTCAGGGATCAAGCACCCAGGTTCCCTATCCTTTGGGTCATGACACTCAAGCTGTACCACTTACCAGCTGTACAACCTCAGGCAAGTTACTTAACTTCTCTACGTTTGTTTCTTCCTCTACGAAATGGGGATAACACTATTGCCTACCTCATAAGGTTATTGTGAGAAATGAATGAGTTAATATACTGGTCAGAACTGTGTCTGATGCCACATAAGTGTTTGCTGTTATCATTGTGAATTAGAAAAAGAAATAGTTCTCTTATAAAGCGTTTGTGTGAGGGCACGCTGGGAGACGGAGCTGCAGAAGGGATCGGACATCACACGTGCACCTAAGCAGTTTGTCTTCTTATCCATAAAGTTGTAGAGGATTAGTCACATCTTAAAAAAATATCCCAGGCATAAGGGTAGCAGAGAGTTTAGGGGGACTAAGACTTTAGGTAAGAGATAAGAGGCCAATGCAGCAACCTAGTTGAGAAGTGATGCACAGGCAGTGTGAATATAGGGCAGGGCATGAATAATGTGGCTGTGATTGCTAACTACTCTCAAAACCTTTCTCTGCTTCTTTGTAGGTACTCAACTAGATTTCATTTCCCACCCTCTCCGCTGTTACCTGTGGCCACAGGACTGAGTTCTAGCCAGCAGAAGGTGAGCGCAAGAGATGTGGGCCAAGTCTCGTGACAGTCCTCATGCCCTTTCCTCGTTTGGCTCCAGAATGTCGTCAGAAGGGCAATCTTGGAAAATGGGTATTGAAGATGGAAGAGGCTTGTTGGCCCGTGTGGGCTGCCACACCTCCTTTCCCACACACACACCTAACACCGACTAACATGAAGTCACCTTGGATCGTTTACATGAGAAAGAAATACACTTCCATTTCGTTTAAGCCATTTTCCCATCATACATCTGGAGGATTGTTTGATATAGCAGTTAGCCTATCTTAACTAATATAGATATGAAAAGTATTTAAAGAGCTAAAAGCATTTTTATGAAGTAAAAAGACTCGATGACTGATAAGATATGGGAGTGATCAAGAAAGTTGTCACCAAATTCTTTGAGTAGCACAGTCTCAAATGTTATCTTGAGTGCAAATATAAACAGTGAACCAACAAGTATTTTCCTTGTGACCTTGTCAAAGCATATTTTAGACCAGGAACGAAAGCAGTAAGGCAGGGACAGGACTGAGAATTTGGTGAGGCTAAAAAGATTAGGCATATACCTAACCTTAGAAGAAAAGAGGTCAAGTTTCAAAAGAAACTGGGAAGTCTGAGTGACCCTCAAAAGTCTACACAAGAAGAAGACAATTGAGAGAAGTCAGTTAGTTAAGGTTTAAGAGTCAAGTACATTCTAAAATTCTAGACAAGCAGGTTTTGGGTTCCCAGAGGCCAGAGGGTTAGCAAGAGCGGCTCTGACATACCCAAAACGATGAAAATTGAATTCTGATTCTAAGGCAACAGCATTGTATACTCTTGAGTGAATAGGCAAGGGCTTCCAGAAGGAAGGTCATACTCTGGTGTCTCTATATCTCCAGAAATCTAGTTGTGGCTTACTCTTAGAATGGAAAAGGGCTACGTCTTCCCAGGGCTTTAAAGGACTCTTGCTCTGTATAATGGAAAAAGGGACAAGTCTTCAAGGGATTTTACAAAATATGGAATTAAGTCCAAGGAATTAAGCGGAATTATGGAATTAAGCCCAAGATCAAAGTCAAAGGCTAGGGTCAGATATTGCTTTCCCCTACCCAGTATCAAGCCCAGAGCCTTCAGCCCGCAGCCCATTCCCTCTGACGCCCACACCAATCCTAACCAGCCAGGCAATTCAGCAGAAGCGCACTCTGGGCCAGCACAGAAGAGGTGTGAGATGAATGTTGCTGCTGCCATTCTGGTACCCGGTGTGAGCTCCAGACTTCGTCGTGATTACTATAATTCCTTCTGCCCCCCGCGACTTCCTTCTGACACGTGTTTCAGGTTAAGAACCATATTTCTTTCTGCTAGATTTCTCAAATCATTTTCCTGATGCTGTTTCTTCACAGGAGTGATACATTTTTCTCATCACAATTTTTGAAAATCTGTTGTGAAAAAAATACTGTGTGCTGTCTGCAGTAATTACTCTTTCCCTTGCCTTAAAAACAAAAGTATTCTAGGGAAAAAATGACGAATACGATAGAAGTTGTGAAAATGGGCCTTTATGATTTCTGACACGGCTTTGTTAGCCCTTGGCTGCTCTGGATTTTACCAGCCACAGTTGCTAAAGACCTGCAGGTCAAACCCACCCCGGTGTATCAAATCCCAGGCACTGCCTAGGAACAAGGGCTGAGATTTACTTGAGCAGTCACTGTGTATTAGACACTGTCCTAAATGAGCCCAATGTATTAATTCACATAATTCTCATGACAACCCTATGAGGTTGGTACTATTATCTCCATTGTAAATGTAAGGAAACCGAAGTATAGAGAGCTCACCCGGCTAGAAAGCCACAGCCAAGATATGGCAAGTTATTATCATTCTTTGCCTGTTCTGGATTCTTTACAGCTGCTGTTCCTGAAGTAACGGCTGTGTTTAATCTCGGGTCAATAAAAATCAACCAGTCAAATATCAGAAGCCCTAGGCCCCCAGCAGATTAACTCCTGTATTAGATTATTTTCCTGAGTCTTGTAATGACAGAAACAGCAGCAGCAGCAGCAGCAGCATTATCAGCATTGACTGAGCACTCACCTGTGTCGTGTCACACACCACATTAAGTGTTTTCCATGTGCTACGTCGACTTAATCCCGGTATCCAGTGGGCATGAGCTGAGCTCTCCTGGGCTGCAGCCTCTCCCATTAGCAACCACCTTAGGTCCTCAGTCATTTAGGCTGGACCGCTCTGGCAGTGGTTTACACCCCAGGGCCCTGCTTGAGCTGAAGTTAGAACTTGGCTTTGAACTCTGGGTACCTGACTATATTTTGCCAATTTTCTCTCCCTCAGGAACTGGACCCTAGTCATTATCTAGGGGTCGCTTCTCTCTGGATAAAACCTACCTTGCCCTCTCTTCCCAAACCAAGGTGCTAACTGACACCTTCCTCTCATTCTACTAGATCTCATCCTTTAGTTATGCATATCTTAGTTATTAGACCTAAGTTTACAACTTAGGTCAACTTCCCTTTGGCCATTTTCTTTAGAACAGCTGGTCCCTTTCCTTGGGGACTTGCCACACCAATAGCCAGGACAGTCTCTCTAGCCTCCTCTCTCTACCCGTTAGCTGCTGTTGTCATCATGCCTCTTGTCAGAGCCAATGTGGGTCACATCTCACCTACCAATAGAATACTTCTCGATCTACAACACAGACTAGGAAATGCCCTGCAGGCAGGACCTGGTCTTATCTTCATATTACTAACACTCCCTCTGTGTCTAGCACATAGAACATTTCTAACATATGTTTGCTGAATGAATGAATGAATGAATGAATGGATATTGAAAGATATCAATCTTCATTTTCCCATCCCACTGTTAAAATTCAAGGAGATAACTCAAATTTCTAGTTAGAATAAAACATAGCAGTTCTAGTCGATGATATGACAGAAGAATTTACACCGCAGGTTATATTTTTACAGTAAAATTTTCCATCACATAACTGGAATTAATTTATTCCAAGATAGTAGAAATGTATTGGTGCAATATGAGATAAAGGGGAGTCAAGGAACATAATAAAAAGAAGAACATTACAATCTGGTTAACATAACCTAACCCTGGGAAGATTAATTGCTTTCAATTCATACAAAGACTGAAATCTACAATTTGATATAAACATGGTGTTATTAAAAATGAAGGCTGATTGTAAGGAAATGCTACCACCATGCAAAAATTAGCATGGTATATAAAATAGACAAACCAACAGTGTGGCAATTGTTGAAGCAAATTGCTTTAAATGAAATTACATAGGATAGTTTTCTAGTTTCAAAATGGTCAAACCACACAATAGTTGGAAATATAATTAATAATTATGTTCTAAAAAAATTCTATAACAGAAGGTCTCTCCAGAGAAATGCTCCATGTTGCCCTCTCCTCCTGGCGTCTGTTTAGCTAAAACACATCAGACAAGGGGCCTCCTGGTGCACGGGATCGAGTTTTATATTTGTGAGCAGAAAGAAGGCATCCACTGCTCACTGTTGTAGCACACTTGGGATGCTGTGGAAGGACCAGAGAATTTCTAGAATTGTACACTAAGTTGAAAGTCTTCTTTTAAATTTTTAAAGCAATGAGTCATTTTCAGACTTGGGATTTTTCATTTCCTTTAAATTTGTTAAGTTATAAAATTTTTTTTTTAATGAAACCATACTCAGAAGTGGAATATATGAAAGAGATGAAAGATAAAAGTGTGGAAGTGGGGGGGTCGAGAGCCTTGAAAAGAGCCCATTTGACCCCCTCCACCCATCTCCCCCTTTGGCCTCTGAGGCACCCTGTAGTACTTCTAAAACGCCTTGAAGCACGGTTTGAAAGCCACCTGATCCGGAGCAACCCTCTTACTTTTCAGTTGTGGTAACTGAGATTTAAGAAGTTAAGAGACTTTTGCAAAATCACACAGACAAAAGAATCGGCGGACAGAGAAGAAACCAGAGGTGTTGTCACAGTGCCTGATCTTGGTGCCTTTGACCTTAGTTTCTCATTGCCCTGTCCCCGGGAACAGTGCTACTCAGTGGGCCATGGATCGCACCACCTGGGAGCTTGTTAGAAACACAGTCTCAGGCCTTGCCATAGACCTGCTAAATCAGAATGCCTGGGGTGGGACCTAGGAATCTGCATTATTAACAAGCTCTCCAGATGATTCTCAAGCACCCTGATACTTGAACGCCCCTCTTGTCTTGCCTTTCCTTTTGGCCCTCACTCTCCAACTCCCAAGCTCAAAAGCAGTGGATGTTTATATCATGAGGAGTGAAAATGTCATCATAAAGAAAAAGAAAAGAAGTCAGGGGAGGACAGGAGAAGAAAACTACTCCAGAGGCATTAATCTCTCACCTCAGGCCCCATTTAAGTCATTTTGGAATTTGAGTATGTTTATTTAATGGCAGCATTATGAAAAGGACTAATACATTCTGCTATTCTTCTTTCTTGTTACTTCAGCTTTTTTTATGAGTAAACTAGAAAATCATTTTTTTTGAACTAAATGTCTTCATGCTTCTTATATAATTATATGAGTTCACATTTAAATAGGAGGGCTAGCACATGCATCTATTTGGCACACAGAAGACAACGTGTGCACACACAAGTAGTGAACCTTTTAAAAATGTATGTCTAAAGCCAGCCCTGATGGCCTAACGGTATCAGCGTGCTCTGCTTTGGCAGCCTGGGTTCAGTTCCCGGGTGCAGAACCACACCACTCATCTGTCAGTAGCCATGCTGCGGTCGCAGCTCACATAGAAGAACTAGAAGGACTTACAACCAGAATGTACAACTATGTACTGGGGCTTTGCAGAGAAAAAAAAGAAGGAAAAAAAAAAGAGAGGAAGATTGGCAACAGATATTAGCTCAGAGCAAATCTTTCCCAGCGAAAAATAATTTTTCTAAATAAATTAAAAAATATGTCTCTTACTTTACAAAAGATATATCAATTAGATTTTCACAAATAAAATCATATATGAACTTGCTAAAGAAAGACATCATTTCAAAGTAGTTTCTGGTAACTTCTTTTGCATCATGAAGGCCATGAAAATGAGGAGGGTATAGATTACTGAAATTGTGTGAAATAAGAAAACTGCAGAAACAACATTTTCATGAATGCAAAGAAGGAAAGCAATCCAATGCAACCTCTTGGAGCTCCCTTATCTGCTCCTGTTTACAAAAAAAATCTATATCCAGTCACTGATGTTTTAAGTTAAAGTAAATGATTTTCTGACTCTTCTAAAAATCTTTGCAGTAAATTAAAGATGATCTGAAGTCTCACAAAATCAGGATTGAGAGCAACTACCCTGAAGGAATGGATTATTTTAGAATGTGAAAGAATAGCCAAGGTCTATGCAAAGTTATTTTTGCTTTGAATAGAAACTCTGAGCACAATGTGTAAGAATATAAAGCTATTCCCAACATGCAAAAATTCTGTAGGCTTCTTAAAATGAAGCCTCGAAGTCAGTATTTTAACTCTGCTACTGAGAGAACTATGTATGTGCTAGGTTTCCCAAATGCAATTCTCTATTCCCAGAACAATCTTTTCTGAAGCCACAAAAAACAAACAATTCAAAGTTCTTATGCCTGATATACTCTGACTTTGCCCTCTTTCATAAAACACATCACCTAGTCTTTATGTTTCTCTGCATATTATATATTGCCAAAAAGGATATATTTTCTCTAATTTAACCTAAAATGCATAATATAAAAAAAATCTAAAAGAAAATTGCAAAAACAAAACATGTTTATAAATTTATACCTATGAAATTATGACTTTTCACAACGTAAGTTCCACTAGATATTTTAAAAAAATCATTCATGGGTTTTTGACTTCATAAATCTTTGACAACAACATTACCTCTGAACAAGACCGTATGGGGTTATTTTCAACTAAAAGTTACAGTTTTGGGCTTAACACATACACTACTCCATAGGTTACATTTGAGATTATTTAGAAATCTCTAAACTGCTCAGCAGGCAGAAAGAGGCAATGCAGCCCACTTATACCTCATCAGTCCTTGGCTTTGAATCATCTAAGCTATAACTCAAGGAAGGTGAGAAAGAACATTTGCCACTCTCCAGGGTGGCATTTGAACCTCAGGAATCCCCCGGGGATAGAGCCAATTGATGCTTCAGATCTCCCACCATGGTCTGCCATCAACTCTCCCCTGGCATGGAATCCACGATGGAAATGTGCCACAATTTTCATTTCAGTTTTTTTACACCCTGCCTCTTCATATTCTCCTTGGAACTGAATTAGTTACTGTTTCAAAGAATGGGGGCCCTGTGCTAGGGAAGGGTGGGGTATAATGACAAGCAAGTCTATTTGTTTGGAATAAAACGGTCAGAAACAGAACAATAAACACAGAAGTCTGCTAGAACAGGCCTTTGGTTTATCAACACAAAGAGTTTTCTTCATGGCTTCCTTGGACATCAGTTGCATTTAAAGATAGACTTGCTAATAATTTCCTTTCCTCTTTACTTGTTTAATTATGCAATCGGATATTAAAGCATCTGGGCAAGCATTTTGCCCAATTTTAACTATTTGATTTTTATTTTAACTATTTCCAATACAGATTAGAAATCTTGATCAGTAAATAATCCTAATAAAGCATAGCTTAATATTACACACGTTATCTATACATACATAGCATAAGGCCTCCAACATGTAACTACGTCCACTCAAGAGCCAAAGTAACAGTATCTGTACCCATCATGGTGTCTCAGTCTGGGTTTCCGCTAAAACAAAAGAGGATTTCGGCATAAGTAGTTTATTTAGGAGGCTATCCTAGGAAACATTGTGAGGAATAGGAAAGTGAGACAGGAAGGGGGAGAAACAATCAAGAATACTTTATTGAGCAGATTACTGATGTGGGCAACCAGGGCTCAGTGCTTCTGGGGATCCTCTGAAAACTTGTGGAACATGCCTCAAAATTATCCCAGTGAGAAGAGAGGAGGCTGAGATTTTTACTGACCTGCTCTCATTCCTTATTGCTTATTGGTTGAAGTTTGCTCCAGTCAATACTCGGGCACTTCTGAGCCAGCCCATGTGTCCACTCACCGCCCCAAAGCTAAGGGCATATGGACAAGATATCTACATCATCTGTTCTACATGATACTAGGTGTTACCCCCAATCTGCACCCACAAAACAGTGTACAGGATCTTGTACTCCAACGACAGCAAAATAAACAGATGCATACACTGCACACACAGGATTTGATTGGGTTTGCAAAACTTTCTACACGTCTTTGCATATCAACTAAATTCATCCCTCAAATTTTAAAGTAAAATCTACCTACGGCTAGAAAACTGTGGCATAGAAATTCCTCAGAGTTTTAAAAGATGTGCTTTGTGTTCAATTTCAACTACATACATATAAAACCATTTCACTTTCAAGGGCTAGGTCAGAGCTCTTAAAGCCAAAACAGCAAGTCTCAAACCTCAGCGCATTTTTGTAACTGGATGCTCTGTATTTACAGGCAAAAATTGAAAAATTGTAAATGAGTAATTATCATATAATGTGTGAACTAAAAAAAGAAGAGAAATTTCCCTAAAGAAAAGTACCAATGAAAATGTTAATGTAAAGATCTGTCACTTAATAAAAGACAAAAAACATCATTGACACATAATTTAAGATCTGAAGTTCTTTTTTGATTCCTATCATGAAGGCCCTCTTGACAGGACGTTTATATTATTCCTAGAAGACTGTAAATAGTATCTGAATGTGCACTGTGAACATCTCAGATTTACCCCCAGGAACAACTGCCCAAGCGCTGTCCTGCGTATAGAAACTTCTGGACCCTCTTGACAGAGCTGCCTCTTATCTCTCAGATGCTGGGCAGGAGGAGGGATGGCAACCAGGACGGCCCTGGAGAAGGAGGAGACAATCATTGTCTCCTCCCTTTATTAGGATGCTCAGGTCCCACCTCACTGCCACCCTGCCAGCACAGTGCCTGCTCAATTGGGCTGCTCCCTCTAGTCCAATTGCCGCCCTCAGCCTCACATTCAGAATGTTTTGGTTGTGAAAATCAGAGCACAAAATGAGCTTATCTGGAACAAATTAAGATTCTGGGCTTTGGAGCCAAACAGGCAGGGCCTTTGAGTCTCATCTCACCTATGTGACCTTTGGCAAATTTCTCACTTGTTTCCTTATCTGCAAAATGGAGATGATAATAGTACTTTCCTCAAAGGTTTGTTGTGATGTATGTACAGGGCTTAGTACGTAGCACTCAAGAAATGCTAGCTGTTGCTATGATTATTATTATTATTATGGAAGGAAGGAGGGAGGGGAGGAAGGAAGCAAGCTACTGCATAGGAGGTCTCCTGGGAAACTGGAAAAAGGCTTAGGGAAATCTAGCAAGCAGAGAGAGCTTTCCCTTTCTCCGGGGCAGTGGTTTCCAAATTGTGGTCCCGGGACCAGCAGCACCACCTGAGAGCTGGTGAGAGATGCAAATTATCAGGCTTCACTCCAGACCAAGTGAATCAGAAACTCTGGGGTGGGGTCTAGCAGTCTGTGTTTTAACAAGCCCTCCAGGGGAGTCTGCTGCACATTCAACTTTTGAGAAGCACTGCTCTCACTGCACAGCAGCAAGGGTAAATGCTGAGCTGAGTTTAGTTCGTAAGGAACATTAACATCCCCTCCCTCATTAGTGGTCCTCTTCTGGGCATTTCCATCATTTCAAATTTTCATTTACATTTTTCACTTACACACCGTCTAGTCCAAGGGTAGGGCCCTTTAAGATGGAAGTGGATAACTAGCTGCAAGGGATTGTTTGTCCTCTAATCCAAAGCCAGAAAGGCTGACGAGAAAGACTCTTCTCAGTCCATTTTTGAGTCTTGTTCTTTGTTTTAAATATATTAGTACGTAAAGAATGTATAAGTACTTTAGTGTGTTAACAATCATCATATAATCAAGCCCATCAGAGTATCATAATTGACATCACCCAGCCATTACCTTTAAGTTTAAAAAGCAAGCAATAGCTACTCTTCAAGTCTAGTTAGAAAGCATACATGATTGTGCAATAAAGTGTATGCATTAATGTGAAGTCAGATTTCAAATCTTAGGGCTTGCAGAATAACATTTTCTCAACCATATGTTTAATAGCTGTAAAGACAATGCTTTCTATTGCTGAGAAATTTAATTACAGAGGAATCTTAAGTATCGTCCTTCATTTAAAACCTTAAGCGATATTATTACATATGTCCTTTTGGTTTTAAATGCATACATATTTACACAAAATGTAGTCATTTCTCCCACTTCTTCATTGTTGAAATTGCCTTCGCCAACAGTTATGCGGTGTCAAGATGGGATCAGAATGTGTGGGAGCAGAAATTTTTTGCAGTCAAGTTTTGCTAACATATGCAACTATTCACAACTTACCAATGAAACAACATGTGTGGCTAAGAAAGAGTGTGGACAAGCTGGCTGTTAAAACGTTTCCTTTCATTCTCATCTGTGCCAGCAGGAGAGCATATGAGAGTCAGAAGACTTTAGTCGGGGCTTAATTTTGGCTGGATTGGAATCACTAGGAATAATAATAAAAAAACCAACCCTGATGTATGGGTTTCCCCCAAAGAGTCTGATATCATTGGCTGGGATGCAGCCTGGGCATCTTTTGAAGCTTCCCAGGTGATTCTAATGGTCGTTAGAGCCATTGGTCTAGAGGTCTCCTCTAATCTAACCACTTCACACTATTTAAATACGGCTATAATCTGCACTAGCTGGTAGCTGGTGGGGAGAATCACTAGTGCTGGGTTCTTGGTACTTCTGCCCAGCCAGATGTTGGTTCTCTTCTACATTAGGATTTTCTTAAAAGAGCCAGGCGAGGCAGTGGCCCTGTGTTCCTTTCCCCCTGTGTCTTAGTCCATTTGGGCTGCTATAACAAAATACCACAGATTGAGTAGCCTATAATCAAGAGAAATTTACTTCTCATGGTTCTGGAGGTTGGGAAGTCCAAGATCAAGGCACTAGGGTGATTGTGTTTGGTGAGAGCCCTCTTCCTGATTCATAACTGGTGCCTTCTTGTTGTGTCCTCACGTGGTGGGAGGGGCTAGCGATCTCCCTGGAGCCTCTTTTATGAGGCACTAATCCTGTCCATGAGGGCTCCACTCTCATGGCTTAAACACCTCCCCAAGGCCCCACCAACTAATACCAGCACATAGGACATTAGGATTTCAACACATGAATTTGCGGGGGGGGGGACACAGACATTCAGACCATAGCACCATGCAAGATAATATAGAAAATGTATTATCACTTTGATATAAAATGACCCAGTATGGAACACTCATTCAGTCTATTCCATTATTTATTCAATCACGCATTAACTATTTATGTGGTAGGTATATAAAAGTACAAAAAAAGCACAAAAGGAAGACTTGAAGAAGATTCCGATCTAGAGGGGAATATAAATTCATGGACAATTAAAATACCATATGACAAAGGATAAGATAAAAGGTGCTGAGGTAGCACATTGAAGATGCAGGGGAACCGGTTTTGGATATTTAGGAATCTCTGTATGTGCTGCTGTCTGAAAGGGGATTACAAACCAGCCAAGCAAATGTGAGAGGGGAGGGACATATTGTTCCTAAGAGAGGGAGCTATTTGCATGCAGGGGCAGAAAGAGGAAATAAAGATATTTCATTTGATTGTGGAGTTCAGTAAAGAGGGATAAGGCTGGAGGAGTCACATGGAATGGCAGCATGAAAGGCCGTGTAAGCAGTGCAATGCCTGTAAACGTTAAATAACTGGATCTGGGGCTGTCGTGTGGGGAGCCCTAATCGTGGCGTTTGCAGATTTCTGTGGTCTAAGTATTCCCACTATGGCTGATTTCGTTACCAACCTGATGTCACTGAATAAGGAATTCACTGGAAAGAGATGCACACAATTGGCTCTTAAGAGCCTATAGGAGCTGGCTCCAGCACACCACTGCCAAGTTATAAGCCGCTTTTATCCTCGGGGTAACTGGGAGCCACTGAGGATTTTATTCAGGAAGTAAAGAAAGCATACACGCTTGCTATTGTTTTCTAAGCAGTGGTTGCACTTCTTTGCCACATCCATATACTCATACTTCTCACTAAACATAGGTATTTGTGACTTGTCTAACCCAGGAGCAATCTCAGGTGGTCTAGACTAAGTAAAACTAATTAGCCCGTGGGCCGGCCCTGTGGCTTGGTGGTTAAGTGCGCGCGCTGCGATGCTGGTGGCCCGGGTTCGGATCCCGGGTGCACATCGAGGCACCACTTCTCCGTTCATCCTGAGGCCGGGTCCCACATGCAGCAACTAGAAGGATGTGCGGCTACGACATATGGCTATCCACTGGGGCTTTGGGGGGAAAAATAAAATAAATAAAATCTTTAAAAAAAAAAAAAAAACAACTAATTAGCCCAAATAGGGATTGAAACTGGAATGGAGAGGGGCCAGCCCAGTGGCATAGTGGTTAAGTACGCGCACTCCACTTCGGCGGCCCAGGGTTCACAGATTCAGATCCTAGGCACCGACCTATACCACTCATCAAGCCATGCTTTGGCAGCGTCCCACATACAAAATAGAGGAAGATTGGCACAGATGTTAGCTCAGGGACAATCTTCCTCAAGCAAAAAAAGGAAAATTGTCAACAGATGTTAGCTCAGGGCCAATCTTCCTCACCAAAAAAAAAAAAAAAAAAGAACTGGAAAGGACAGTTATTAGCATCACACCCTAACTGAGCAAAAAATTAGAAAAGCATTCTTCATGTCCTTAGAAGGGTCTATCAGGGTGGCATAGGGATTACCAAATCAGGCTCAAATATTCTAGCCCTTGATTTTTTAATAGCCAAGGGCTTCTGGTCAAAAGGAAATGTGCAACAGAAACAAGGACTATATATGAGGGTATACTGTGCATTTGTTTTTGTGAATATTCAATTATATTAGATGAATAAGTTTGAGTTTGTAAAACATTGGCAACAGCTTTTAAGATGTTTTAGGTATAATTAGCTAGTAAGAAAAATTTTGTTAGATGTCGACATAGCTCACGGAATGTGTTAAGTATAAGTAAGTAGTTAACAAGTGTGTGCTAAACATAGAAAGTGAGGGATGGAAGGACCAAAAGATACCTAATATTCATGAGGCACCTGGGTACTAAATATTCATAATATACTAAATATATATGAGACCAAATATACAAGAGACATTAAATATACAAGAGGCACTAAAAATTCAGGATAAAATAAAAATACACGTGCACTTAATGTTCATGAGGTCTTAATTCAGCCACCCATTCATTGGTGACACCCATTCTAGTCCCATAAGTCCTCTGCCCAAGAATGACATGGCTATTCATCAGGCTAATTGGCAAGCTACAGCTGTGGCCATGCATATTTGTCTCTGTCTCTGATAAAGTGTGTGTCATTGGCCCAGGCATCACCCATGGTCGGCTGCATTGCTGGAAACTCAACTCTGGTCCTTGTAAGCACAACATTAGTGGGAAAGGCTGTAAAAACAATACGTACCCCAGAATTCAAGTAGTATGGCCCTTCCAGCCTGCTTCTACTCTGTCCTAAGTGTGTTAACTTACCCCATATCTTTCCCTCTTGTTTCTCACTGCGTGCTTTATTAATTTTAATAAACTGTGTGATTTGAGTGTTTTAATTTGGTCTGGGAGCCTTTCAATTCCATGATCTCTCGGATAGGTTGACTGTTAGCGTACCTGGAGACCACAATCACATCACAGAAATTCCCCATATGATAGAGGAGACACGTGAAGTTTTAAAAAATAATACTTTGAATTCCTCAGGAAAAAAAACCTTAGAGTTGATAATGGTAATTCATCTAATTTGCTTAATCATTTGCCGAAATTTTTTTTTTTTTTTTTGGTGAGGAAGATTGTCCCTGAGCTGACAGCTGTGCCAGTCCTCCTCTATTTTTTGTATATGGGACGCTGCCACAGCATGGCTTGATGAGTGGTGTGTAGGTCTATGCCTGGGATCTGAACCCGCAAACCCCAGGCCATTGAAGCAGAGCACGCGAACTTAACTACTATGCCACTGGGCCAGCCCCTATTTGCTGAATTTTTAAGGAACAAACTTGATTTTCTATGAAGTGAAAAAAGCACAAAAGAAAAACATCGTGAAATGGACTGACGGGGCCGGCCCGGTGGCACCAGGGGTTAAGTGCGTGCACTCCACTTCGGCAGCCCTGGGTTCACAGCTTCGGATCCTGGGTGTGCACCGTCGCACAGCTTATCAAGCCATGGTGTGGCAGTGTCCCCTATAAAGTAGAGGAAGATGGGCATGGACGTTAGCTAAGGGCCAATCCTCCTCAGCAACAAAAAAAAAAGAGGAGGATTGGCATTGGATGTTAGCTCTGGGTTGATCTTCCTCACAAAAAAAAAAAAAAAAAAGAAATGGACTGACTTCTGAAATGATTTGTGAGACCATATCCAGAAAAGAATTATAGGAGAAAAAGCTCACAAACAAATATTTCATCACAGAAATATTGAATTAAAAAAATAGGCATCATATTCTAATGATACTTGCTCACTTTCACTTATCCAGTCAAAGAATATTAAAAATAACAAGATATGAATCACTTCATGACATTTACAACAAAGCAAAAATAAATTTAGATCTAGGGTATCAATTGGATTAGAATGTTAATATTTAAATAAATAATAATCAGAAACAGGACTAGATCTTGGAGTTTATTTCACATATATTATCACTGAATGTCAATGCAAAATTAAATACACAATTTGGAGCAATTTAACCTAACATTTGCTGGGATTTATTTACTGCCCATTTGTTCAAGGCACTCCGCTAGACACTGAAGGGGGCTACAGAGATGAAAAATATACTCTCAAAGAGTTTACAGTCTAATTATAAAGATGGAGAATGTTCTCCAAAAACTAAACACAATTTAGTATAAATAAAGTACAAATAAAAAGCTACAGAGGTTCGAAGAAGGGAGAAACACAGCATGTTTCCGCTTCTCGCTGAGAAGCACACCTTCTAGCTGTCCTTACGTGACTTCTCTTCTCTTTCAAAGCTGCCTTAGACACTCCAGAATAAAAACATTGCAGAATTGGGAGGAGAGAGGCACACTGTTTGATTCACTCCCTTGAATACAGTCCGAACAATTTTGCTTACAAAAATGACAGGAAATACTAGACGATAACCAAGTGTCTTGTGAATCATCTAAGAAAGATAATATTAAGGTGGAAGGAAGAGCTCTGAAGAGTGGCAATGTATGAGTAATACGTATTATATAGAGAGTGACACTTCTCTTTAGGTGAATATCTAATCGAGTAGAATTTTACATTGCTGGAGGGTAGAGTTTGCTCTCCTTCGCTGTATGTGTACGTACACGGGGGACACATACTATTGGCATTATTATCGCTGTAATAGAAAGACCTCTCTTCCATAAGACAAGTTTTCTTTCATTTTGCTGCTTCTTGAATTCCTTTCTTACTTCTTCCCCTACAATTGCATCTCCAGATCTCCTTGAAAGGGGAAAATAAAGTAGAACGCCTAGGGGCTATCTAATTATGGCTGGTGACTGGTTTGGGTTCAAGGATATTCAATGCAAATCTCAGTGAAGTTGTCACGACACACTCAGCAGAAAACCTGCCAAAGGAGTTTGTATATATCTTTAAAATAAGTTATATACATATATATATCCTTATATATACATATATATATATCCTTATGTGTGTGTGTGTATATATATATCCTTTACAGGAGGGGCAGAAATACCATATCATCTTTATGATAAGAAAAAGGAATTCAAACTAAGAAAAATTAGAAATAAAAATAAAAAGATGGCACTGAAGAACATCTCACTACTGAAGGATGACTTTCACATACAAAGATCTCTCTAAAAAGCAAAGATACTTCTCAGCTATTATTCAGTGAGTGAGTCCACAAGTTCCTATGATAGTGTGAGTTTCAATTAATAGATCATTTGCTCAGGAATTCAGAACCCTTGCCTTTCCATTGTTGCAGTGGTGGCTATGTGTACTCCTGTATTCCTCTCTAGCTGTTGTTCCATTTCTCAGACTCCTTTCACGTCTTCCTCTGCATCCCTTATCTGCACTACGCTAATCCTCAATTTGCCACGATCACCTTGGTTGGCTTTGGTTCCATTGTAAATTCTTTGATTATATCATCATGAACCTCTTACCTACTGAAACTCCAAGGGGTAGCGGTCACATCAAAGCTTAGCCAGCTTCCTGAGAGTCCCTGACACTGCTAGCCACTCCTCTAGCTTAAATTTTTCCCTTGCTCAGTTTCCTATTCACTCTTTTCTCCTTCTTTGCCTTGTATTTTCTAGCCACTTCCTCTTAGTGTCCACAGGAAACCTTCTCCTTTCCTCTTCACAATGTTGTTTTCTGTTAGACATTTTGCCTGGGAAATCACGTCTACTCTTGCATAAGTGGAAAGCTCTTAAAATCTTAGGAGAGAGAATCCTGGGTGGTTTCTCTTCTCTTTCAAGGTGGCCTAGACTCTCCAGAACAAAAATATTGTGGAATATTATTTAGGGTCCTTTTTATATAGATGAGGACATTAAAGGTCACTGAGGTAAAGGCCATGCAGTTGTAACTAATTTCCATCTGAGAGCCTCTGGCCTCATGTCTTTCTTTCTTGAGCAGTGAATCTGATTCCACGTGTGCATATGTGTGATACTGGGGTGCTTCTCAAACTTTAATGTGCCTGCACATTCTCTGGGGATCTTGTTACAACGAAGATTCTGATTTAAAAGTTCTGGATGGAGTCTGAGATTTAACATTTCTAACAAGTACCCAAAAGGTGCTGAGGCTCGTGGTCCGTGAACCACACGTTGTGTGGCAAGGTGATTCGGTTTTAAGAAAATGAAGCAATTAATAACAAAAAAGACACACAGCTCTCTAATTATTACAGAACTGAGTCAATGAGCATTTAAAAAAGAGTGACTATAAAAGAAAAGAACTATGTCTGAATTATCAAACCTTCAACGCAACATTGTCTAAGGCGCCACAAAGGTAAGTTCTTCACAAAGCTGAATGAGCTTCACAATAATCAGGGCTGCAGGACTCAGTGGGCCCGCAAACTTGTTTTCGCTTCTATCACTGAAAAGGACATATCAAAATAGGCCCTTGAAAGAGACAGTGCCTTGCTCTGTAAGGGTTTGCAAATACATGCACACTTAAACCTTACAGTCATTGGCTAGAACCAGCATTTAAAATGAAAAGGCACAACTTTGATTCTATAAAAAAAAAAGTACTAAGTTATTAAATTTAGAGGTAGAGGGGCCGTAGAGATCATCTAGGTAAGCCTCTTAATTTACTTATGAGGAAACAGAATGTTTACAGGATTGACTCAAAGTGCCACAGCTAGTTAACGGCAGAACTAGTAGCAGAATGCTGATCTCCTGACTCTTGAAGTCTAGTGCTCCTTCCACAGTATAGGGAAAACTATTTTAAAAATAGAGCTCAGTGAATATTTTCTGGCACCTGTGGTGCCAATATACTAACCACAAACTGCTCATTTTCCATGGGCTTACTGTACATCTGGGTGCTAGTGGGCCAGTTAGGCACTGAGGAAGGAAGAAGATGACTCAACAGTACGGCACTTTCCAAAGGCTTCCCTTTGCCCTATTCTTACGTACAGCCCAGCATAAATTTGCAGCAGTCTTTTTATGTGTCATATACTATTTAACAAGTTGCACGCTAATTATAGAAACTTTTGGAAGAAGTGGTCAAAATTCCTATTTCCCAAGCTTCAGCAGTGACAGCCTCAGGACTTCACCCAGGATTGAGGGCAAGGATCCCATCTGCAGGGAGCCAAATATGCAGCTGCCACACTGTCACAACACTTGCAGTTTACCCCAGTGACTGAGGAGGAGGGGAAAGTCAGCTTTCATACCTCCTTCCCCTTTGAGCTGAAGCTGAATATGTGGAAACAGGGTAAGGAGTAGAGAAACAGGAAGGGAGGGACTCTGCTCCTTGGAGAGGTCCTAGGGTGGCCTGTCTGGAGTGAGAATCCGACTATGCCTTAAGTACCACCCTTCCATCTCCAGGCCAATACACATGGTATTACTAGATGGTTTTCCTTTAAGTGTGCTAGTTATAGACTCAAGTTTACACTTAGTTATGAAATGGTAATGACATTTGTCCTTAAAATATAGCCTAACTCTGTGCTGTCAGGTGTCGATCTAAACATACCAAGATGGGTAGTGCTGTATTATCACTCTAATGATAATAAATAGCCACCATTAATTGAGTGCCCATATGGCAGACACTATGTTCGTCAGGGCTTCCCCTCTGCCCCATATTTCTTTACAGAATAAGACATAATATTAAAATAACAATATTTGAAGACAGAGAATGTCCTCAATCCAACCACCTAATAATAAATAAACATATTCAGTTTTTCATGTTAACTTATAGTCCTTGTTCCTGCACATATTCAATGGTTATATATTTGTGGTACTATTTATAGTCTACTTTTTCATTTTTTCATACCATGTGATACATTCTTTTTTTCCTCTTATTTTTCTTTCACTCTTTCTCCTTTGAGCATCCAAGGTAACAAAATACTAATAACTGGTATATATCCTTCCTTTCCTCCCTCATGGTCATGTAATCCCATAGGATTAATTTTGTCTTTCTCATTTTTAAAATGGATTCATGTGTTTACCGAAACTTGTTTTGTCTGGTAAGAAGATATCATGGCTATCCCTTCAAAACGGCATGTACAGATCTAACTAGATTGAAAAATAATTCATTCTAGAGCCATCATAACTTCATAATTTATTCAATAATTTCCCCATTGATGGATATTTGCTTTATTTCTACTTTTTGACCACTACCGACAATGCTGCAATAAACATTCTCTAGATACAGCCTTTTGTATTGGTACTTTTATTTCTGTAGAACTGATTCTCAGAAATGAAGTGACAGATCAAAAGGCATGTGCATTTTAAATTTTAATAAATAATACCACATTTCTTTCCTCAAACACCACAGCAATTTATGTTCCTACGAGCAATGTCTGAGAGTGATCTTTTCCCTCATCAGAAGTTATCATTCTTGTGCAACTATGACATACAACTATCTACTGGGGCTTTGGGGGAAAAAAAAAAGGAGGAGGATTGGCAATAGATGTTAGCTCAGAGCTGGTCTTCCTCAGCAAAAAGAGGAAGATTAGCATGGATGTTATCTCAGGGCTGGTTTTCCTCACACACACAAAAAAGAAGTTATCATTCTTAATTTTTGTCCATCTGATGAATGGAAAATGGTGTCTTATTTCTGTATTTTCATTTTCCTGACGACTATGAGGTTGACATCCTTTCATAGTTTTGTTTTTCAGCTACCTGGATATCCTCTTCTGTAAATTGCATATTCCTATACTTTGACCAGTTTTCTATTGGGTTTTCTCCCTAGACATTAATTTGTAGGAGGTATTTGTGTATTAGGGGTATGCATCCTTTTGTGTGATTATGTTGCAAATTATATATACTTACTCATTTGTCTTTTGACTTTGTTTTCTGTTATTTTTTATGTAGTAAACAGGTCTATTCCTTATCACTTTTGGATGTCCTATCTTGTTTAGAAAAGGTCTTCCTTATCCCAAGGATTTTTCTTTTTATATTTAAAATTTTAATGCACTTGAAATTTATTTTTATATTGCATGAGCTAGGAGATAAATTGTGTTCTCCAAGAGGGATTGCAGAGAGTGCTGGCAGCATTTATTGAATAAAACATCTTCTTTTTTTCATTGAATTAAAATAACACTTTTGCCACATAATGTTTCCAAAAACAATTTGGTCTGCTTCTGGACTCACAATTTTGTTTGAGTGATCTATTTGTCTCTTTTTGTACTATTACTATATGATATGGATCACAGAAGCTTTAGAGGAAGTTTAATATTGGCTAAGGCAAGCCCCTTCCCTGATCTCCCACACAGAGAGATTTATTCTTTTTCATACATCCTTAGGCTCTTCTCAGGTATTTATTTTTCTATATGAACTTTAAAAGTCTCCTCTCCTCCATTAATGTATCCTGCCTTCAAGGCACTTGAAGTTTACAGAGGTAATCACTGTTTAAATAGTATCTCGGTAAGTCTTAGATACTATAATTCTATTTTATGAAACTTACACTAATATTAGGAGAAAAACTGCATTGAAAACCAATAAAATGTCCAGGACACTCATTAAATAAATTATGATACATCCACATAATGGAACACTACGGAGCTATTAAAAGAATGGCCAAGGTTTCTGTTATGGGTTGAATTGTGTCGTCCCCCTGCGCCCCCACCCCTGCCAATTCAAATGTTGAAATCCTAACACTCAGTACCTCAGAATGTGACCTTATTTGGAGACAGACTTTTTCAAAGGAAATCAAGTTGTAATGAAGTCATTAGGTTGGGCCTTAACCCAGTGTGACTAGTGTCCTTATAAGGGGAAACTTGGAGACATACACACACACACAGTGAGAACGCCATGTGAAGACGAAGGCAGAGATCTACAAGCCAAGGAATGCTAAGACTGCCAGCAAACAACCAAAAGCTAGGGGAAAAGCATGGAACAGATTCTCTCTCACCATTCTCAGAAGGAACAAACCTTGCCTACCCCTTGATCTCAGACTTCTAACCTCCAGAACTGTGAGACAGTAAATTTCTGTTGTTTAAGCCACACAGTTTGTAGTATTTTGTTATGGCAGCCCTAGAAAACTAATACACCCTTTATGTACTGATACAAGACAATAGATCTCGATCATAAGTAGAAGATAAAACCAACAACAAACAAACACATAGAGACAGAGATTGGATTGGTGGTTACCAGAGGGGAAGAGGGGAGGGAGGAGGGTGAAAGGGAGGATTAGGCACCTGTGTGTGGTGATGGATGGTAATTAGTCTTTGTGTGGCGAACATGATGTAATCTATGCAGAAATAGAAGGATAATGATGTACCCCTGAAATTTATATAATGTTAAAAACCAATGTTACCACAAGAAAAAAAAAAAAAGAGACAATGTCCAAGACATATTGTTGAAAGAGAAAAGCAGGATTTAGAACAAGTATGTAAAATATGCTACCATTTATGTAAAAATGTATATACATAGAAAGACACACATATATACAAACATAAAGTTACGTATATTTGCTTGAAAATTCATAACCATTTCCTGAAGGATATACAAGAAGCTGATAACAGTGGTTGCCTATAGGGAGGGGAATTGAGTAGACAGTGCATAGAGATAGGGAAAAGAATTCTCATTGTATACCTTTTTGTAATTTTTGATTTCTGATCCATGAAAATGATTACCTATTCAAAAGTAACATTAAAAAATAAAACTCTATAAATTAACAGCTTTAAAAAACTATCTTAGGGCCGGCCCTGTGGCTTGGTGGTTAAGTGCGCGCACTGCAATGCTGGTGGCCCGGGTTCGGATCCCGGGTGCGCATAGAGGCACCACTTCTCCGTCCATCCTGAGGCCGAGTCCCACATACAGCAACTAGAAGGATGTGCAGCTATGACATACAACTATCTACTGGGGCTTTGGGGGGAAAAAATTAAATAAATAAAATCTTTAAAAAAAAAAAAAAAAAAAAAAACTATCTTAAGTCAAATAATTTGAACAGATCTTTTTTTTATACTTTCTATGTGCACATTTATATCAGTGAAACATATTAATACAGTATTTACATATACAAGTAAATCTCTCTCTCCTATTTACTCAGATCACAAATTTTACAGAGTGTTAATGTAGGCTCAGCATTACTTGAAGTAACATGGGGATTGAAGGAATACAAGACATAGTTTCTTTATTATAGAAACTTATAACAGAGTGAAGGCGAGAAGAAAAAAAAAATTGAAGTGAAGCATGAAAACAAGTCACTTCAACTTTTTGTTCCTTTGTTTTCCTACCAGCAAAATAACAAGTGCGATAAAATGACTGTTGAAGTCCTAAAATTCTTGGATTCTTTTTATTCAATTTTACCTGCTCTTTAAAATTATACTTTTGAGATAACTGTAAATTCACATGCAGTTGTGAGAAATAATACAGAGAAAGCCAATATACCTCTAACCCAGTTTCCCCAAAGGTAACATCTTGTAAAACTATAGGACAACATCATAACCAGGATATTGACATTGATACAACCAAGATAAAGAATAGTTCCAATACCACAAGGATCCCTTCTGTGTTGCCCTTTTATAGCCACACCCATCTCTCCCTCGTGCCCTCCCACCCCCCGTTGTCCCTGACTTTTGGCAACTACTAATCTGTTCTCCATTCTATAATTCTGTCATTTAACAAATGTTATATAAATGGAATCATGCAGTATATAACCTTTGAAGATTAGCTTTTTTTACTCAGCACAGTTCCCTGGAGATTCACTCAAATTGTTGCATGCATTGATATTTCATTTCTTTTTAATGCTGAATAGTATTGCACGGCATGGATGTACTGTAGTTTGTATAACCACTCATTGTTGAAAACCACTGGAGTTGTTTCCAGTTTTCGACTATTACAAATAAAGCTCATATAAACATTTCTGTACAGGTTTTGGGATAAATACCAAGAGTGCAATTGCTTGGCTGTATGGTAGTTGCATGTTTACTGTTATAGGAAACTGGCAAACTGTTTTCCAGAGCGGCTGTACCATTTTACATTTCCATCAGCAATGTATGAATGGTCCAGTTTCTCTGCATCTTCACCGACATTTGGTGTTATCACTATTTTTTGTTTTAGATATTCTGATAAGTATTTAGGGATATCTCATGATTTTAATTTGCATTTCCCTAATGGATAATGTTATTGACAATCTTTTCCTGTACTTATTTGCCATATGTATACCTTTTCAGTAAAATGTCTCTTCATGACTTTTGCTCATTTTCTAATTGGATTGTTTGTTGTTTTACTGTTGAGTTTTGAAAATTCTTTATATATTCTAGATATTAGTACATTTTTTAAGAAGTTATTTTATTGTCGTGAGAACAGTTAACATGAGATCTTCCCTTTTAACAAATTTTTTAGTGTACAATATATTATTGTCAACTATAGGTACAATGCTGTACAGCGGCTCTCTAGAGCTATTCATCTTGCTTAACTGAAACTTTATGCCTGTTGATTAATAACTCCCCATTTCCCCCTACCCTCAGCCCCTGGCAGCCACTATTCCACTCTTGATTCTATAAATTTGACTATTTTTGATACCTCATATAAGTGGCATCATGCAGCATTTATCTTTCTGACCGGCTTTTTTCACTTAGCATAATGTTGTTCTAGATACTAGTCTTTGTTGGATATATGGTTTGCAAATATTTTCTCTCATTCTGTAGTTTGTCTTTTTATCCTCTTTACAGGGTCTTTCGCAGCATGGAAGTTTTTAATTTTGAAAAGGTCCAATTGATGAATTTTTCCTCTTATGGATCATGTTTTTGGTGTCACTTCTAGCCCTAGATCCTGAGGATTTTCTCTTTTTTTTCCTAAATTTTTAAGAGTTTTGTGTTTTATATTTCAGTCCATGATCTACTTTGAGTTAATTTTTTTATAAGCTGTAAGATTTAGGTGGAGGTTCTTATTTTTGGCCTAGGGATGTCCAATTGCTCTAGCACCATTTGTTGAAAAGGCTAGCCTTCCTCCACTGAACTACTTTTGCAAGTTTGTCAAAAATTAGCTGGGCATAGGGGCCGGCCCGGTGGCGTAGTGGTTAAGTTCGCGTGCTCCACTTCGGCGGCCTGGGGTTCACTGGCTCGGATCCTGGGCACGGACCCAAGCACCGCTCATCAAGCCATGCTGAGGTGGCGTCCCACATACAGCAACTAGAAGGATGTACAACTATGACATACAACTATCTACTGGGGCTTTGGGGAGGAAAAAATGAAGAAAAGGAGGAAGACTGGCAACAGATGTTAGCTCAGGGCCAATCTCCGTCAAAAAAAAATTAGTTGGGCATATTTGCATGGGTCTGTTTCAGGGTTCTCTATTCTGTTCCATTAATCTATGTGTCCATCTCTCCATCAACACCCTATCGTCTTGATTTTTGTGGCTATATTGTAAGCCTTAATATTGGATAGAGTCTTCCTCCCACTTTATTCTCTCTTTTCAAGACTGTTTTAGCTATTCTAGGGCCTGTGACTTTTCATACAAATTTTAGAAACTGCTTGTCCATGTCTACAAAAAAGCTTGCTCAGATTTTGATAGGAATTATATTAAACCTAGAGACAAAGGTGAGGAGAATTGACATATTTACTATGCTCATTCTTCCAATCCATAAACCTTTAGTATTTGGTTGGAGTTGGGCAGGTATTGCCAAAAAGATTTTCTGTTGTTAGGCCACCTTTATCCTGGTCCTTTGGCTCCAGGGAACAGGCTCTTCTTGGACTTTTGTTTCTTTGTGCCTGTTGGTGGTTCCAGGTTAGAGGCTTCCTCAGCACCTTGTCCAGGATATATGGGAAACCACAGAGAAACCCAGGGGAATCACTGCTGTGTCGGGTCTCAAGTCCTGAGACCCCTAGGCAGTCTGCCTTCTTCTTTCCACCTTTCAGAGTCATCTTATATTTGTTTATTGTTTCACGTCAAGGGATTTTAGTTGTAAGAGAAAGAACTTGGGAGAAATGGGGTATTCCATATTGGTGAAACCAGAATTCCCCAAAATTCTTTTTAAAAGACTTATGAATAAGGAAATTTGGAGGTGTATAGCTAGTAAGACAGAATATTTATTGAAGGCTTACTGTTTGTTAGGCATTGTTCTAAGCACTTTACACATATTAAGACTCAATTCTCACAATAACAACCATATGAAGTAGGTATTTTCATTATCATCCCAGGTTTACAGATGAGGAAACTGAGGCACAAAGGTATTAATAAACTTTCTCACAGTTACTTGGCTAATTAGAAATAGAGCCAAAGTTCAAAATCCAGGTAATAGGAGGATATGGTTTAGTGAAATAGCTTAGAAACCATGAACAAAGTAAGAACAATGAGGTTTATAAAAAGCATCCCAGAGGAACAATCTAAAAGTATATAGATTCTATTTAGATTTGGTAAATATTTTGACATTTTGATTTTGCTTCCATTTTATAGTTTCTAAAAAATTTAAAACTGTAGTTTTTCTTGTTCACACTACCGTGAAATAAAGAAAACAAAACAAACAAAAACCAAATTATGATCCAGTATATAAAAATAGCCAGCCCTGGTGGTCTAGTAGTCAAGATTCAATACTCTCACTGCAGCGGCCCAGGTTCGCTTCTGGGTCAGGGAACCACACCAACCATCTGTCCATTATCATATTGTGGCGGCTGCGTGTTATTGTGACACTGAAAGCTATGCCACTGGTATTTCAAATACAGCAGGGTCACCCATGGTGGACAGGTTTCAGCGGAGCTTCCAGACTAACATGAGGAAGAAGGACCTGAAAGGACCTGACCACCCACTTCCAAAAAAACTGGCCACGAAAACCCTATGAATAGCAGCGGAACATTGTCTGATATAGCACTAGAAGGTGAGAGGATGGCACAAAAAGACCGGGTAGGGTTCCGCTCTGCTGTACACAGGGCGCTAGGAGTCAGAATCTACTCGATGGCACTAACAATATAATTTAATAAAACATTAGTATTTGCATTGAGTTTAGTTTGAGTTTATGCAAATAAACTCCTGCTGTCTCTATTTTTGATTATTGGTTCAATTTGGTTCAAGTTCCTGATACAAACTGTTAAAAGAAATCACGAAAGACCCTGAAATGATTAAAAGATCACTGTGTGTTTTTTCCATGAAATCCTATACGTTGTCTAATAAACCTTTAGGAGTTAACTGATTCTTTGAGTCTGCACCTTAGTCTCTGGTTGGGCTATTTTGCAACTGTAGAGTTAGAAGTCAACTTGTGGAGAGCTGATGGTAATGTAAATGATTCTTGTTCATAGAAATGCAAATGTATTTGTCTCATGGAATGCAACTGATTCCTCCACGAGGATAGTCACCAGTATTGCATCTGTTATCAAATCCTTATCAGCATTTCCCGATTGTTTATATATGTGTCTGTTGTTCAGACTCTCCTTTGAATCAATTGTAACATCTTACTGATTCTCTCCTTATTTAATGATTTAATAAAATGTTTGACACACATTCATCTTATATTTCTATTGGAGTCATAATTTGACCTTTTTAGAAAATTAGCTTTTAATAAAACACAAATACTACCTGTTCATTTATTATTTTGCTTAAAAAAGGTACCTATGTATCTGCCACTTTGCCAGGTGCCTGAGACACAAATTCTAATGAGAATATTTTATATAGCCATGGTACATTTATCTAAACATTTAAATAAACACTGGTACACCACTATTAACAAAACTACAGAAGTTATTCAGATTTCACCAGTTTTTCCACTAATGTCCTGTTTCTGTTGTGGGATCCAATCCAGGATCTCACATTGCATTTAGTCACCATATCTTTTTGGTCTTCTCTAGTCTGACAGTTTCTCAGTTTTTTCTTGTTTTTCATGACCTTGACACTTCTGAAGAGGACCAGTCAGGAATATTGCAGAGTGTCTCTTAAGCTGTGACTGAAGTTTTCTCATGATGAGACTGGGGTTATGGGAATTGCCATTCTCATTACTTTATATCAGGGGGAACATGATATCAACATGATTGTCACTGGTGACGTTAAAATTGACCACTTAGTTAAGGTGGTACCTGCCAGGTTTCTTCTCTGTTACAAAGTTATTATTTCTCCCTTTCTGTACTCTATTTTTTGAAAGCAAGTCACCAAGTACAGCTCACACTCAAGGAGGAGACAGAGAATTAAACTCCACCTCCTAGAAGGGGAGTATCCATATATTTTTTGGAATTCTTCTACAAGGAAGATTTATCCCTCAAATGTGGTTTTTCAGTGAACAGAGAAAACACATTATTATCTGATTGGTTGCTGTGTGGCCAATCTCATTTTCTCCTTTTTCAAATTCATAAACTGGCTTTTGTCTTTTGTAGGTCAGTGTAAGTTAATATGTTTGTTTATCTTATGTTATCATTAATTTATTTGTTTAGGTGACAAAGACTTTTTTTGGTAGGTTCTGGCGCTCAAGACTTATAGGTTTTTCCACATGTTTCTGGGGATACAAATTGTACCAGCACACTGGGAAGGGAAATGAGCTGACAGTAGTACATGTGTCACTTTGAATCACTGGGTATGCTACTGGGAATATTGAGTTACTTAAGCTTCAAAGAAAGATGTGACAATGGCTAACCGTATTTTAGGTTCAGATTTTAATGTTCTCACAACCTAGGTGGCCCGTCAATTTTTTATGTTAAGTTTTTTTCTTAAGTTCTCCAACAATTTTTCTGGGCAAGATTGTTTCAAATGCAAGACTAATTTTAAGCTCCATTAAAATGTTAAAGAGACTGTCATGCCATTTGTATTATCCTTTATGAAAAAATCAATACTTTAATAGACTTCCTTGGTAAACTATTTTGAGAAATTCAATAGGATTGTTAAGTAAAGCGGAACTCCCCATCAGATTCCAGTCTTTTATACGTATTTTCCGACCAAAGGGTAAAATAAGATGAAACACGAGAAAGGATTCAAAAAAAATTTTTTTGCATAGAATACAGCTTTTTACACATTACAATGTTCTGAGCTAAGGGTGGAAATTTGCCTGAGAGAACTGTTAATTGTCTGTGTGAGTCTTGACGACTCAAATTTAGCACCTTGTTCATCCTCTGTTATAACACCACATTCTTTTACAATAAATTATTTTTAAGAAGCTGTCTTCCCTACTAGACCATGAGCGCTGACTTTAAAGACTGTAAAGATACAGTCTTATTTACTTCCTCAGTACATTGCATCATACCTGGTACACAGCCACACTCACCACACTTCCAGTGCTCAATAGCCACATGTGACTAGTGGTGACAGTACTAGATAGCATAGACACAAAATATTTTCATCATCACAGAGAATTCTACCGGACAGTGCTGGCTTAGAGTAGGGTTTCTCAACCTAGGCATTATTGACATGTTGGACCAAATAATTCTTTGTTGTTGGGAGCTGTCTTGTGCATTGTAGAATGTTGAGCAGCATCCCTGGCTTCTGCCGACTAGATGCCGGTAACACCCCCACCCTCAATGTGACAGTCAAAAGGGTCTTGAGACACTGTTACATGTCCTCTGGGGATAAAATCATCCCTGGTTGAGAATTACTGAGTTAGAGAAATGCTTCTTGAACTAGAGTCCTGGAAAACCTTTAGTTGCCAAGACTTATTCCTAGGGATTGCTCAAAATTGTTTTCTTTTAAAAAGGATCCATATATAACTTAAATGTTTTATATCATTGCATAAGGCAATGCTGTTTAATAAAAAGAAAATGTATTAGAGTAGAATTGTGCTACAGTCAAGAGAAGCAACGTTTTCCCAATTTCTCTTAACCAATACACATTGGATCCATCAAAATAAAATGTTTGCCTTTGGGTAGGATAACTCTGAAGCATGCTTTTTCACTACACCCACAGTTTACCCAGGGGGGTTAAGTTCCACTAGATCAGTGGTAGTTCTCTTGATAATGCATCTTTTCCTGAGTGTCTTCTCTTCATTATCCCACTTCCTGTTTATATATCTATGGATATTTTACTCCTCTCCCAAGTGAATCCTTGTCTTAGGGCCAGCTTTGATTCAGTGTTTGCATTAAATTCTTGACTCTGGGTCTGCTTCTGGGGATCTAGAATAAAATATATTTATTAATTAATTCAATAACTATTTATTTAGAATTACTGAGCCCCTTACTGCATGTTAGATTAGGTTGTGACAGGTACTGTCTTGTCATTAGAACAAATTAGAACAAATGACTATGCTAAAACCAAGACAGCTATCTTTTTATTTAATTAGTTTTTAAACATCCTCCAAATTTTCTTTTTTTATTGAGGTGAAATTTACGTAACATAAAATTAATCATTTTAAGGCAAACAATTCAATGACATGTAGTACCTTCACAATGTTGTGTAACTACCACCTCTATTTCCATCACTCCAAAGTAAACCCCCTACCTGTTAAGCAGTTACTCCCCATTTCAGCTTTGCCATGCTCCTGGCAACCACCACTCTGCACTTGTTTTTTTAGATTTACCTACCCTGGATATCTCATAAAGATGGAATATGTGTCCTTGAGCGTTTGTCTCCTCTCGGTTAGCGTGTTTTTGAGGTTCAGCCATCGATCAGTACTTATTCTTTTTATGGCTGAATAATATTCCATTGCATGTATTTCTTTATCCGTTCATTGGTTGATGAACACTTGGGTTCTTTCCACCTTTTGGCTATTATGAATAGCGCTGCTAGGAGCATTACAAGGATTTGTTTGAGCGCCTATTTTCA
Organism: Ceratotherium simum simum; assembly: GCF_057802395.1. Taxonomy (NCBI): domain Eukaryota; kingdom Metazoa; phylum Chordata; class Mammalia; order Perissodactyla; family Rhinocerotidae; genus Ceratotherium; species Ceratotherium simum. Next base: position 103,005,859 of record NC_141940.1, on the reverse strand, counting down.
ATTCTTTTGAGTATATATCTGGGAGTGGAACTACTGAGTCATATGTTAAATCTATGTTTAACATTTTGTGGAACTGCCAAACTGTTTTCCATGGTGTCTGAACCATTTTACACTTTCAGTAGCAATATATAAGGATTCCAATTTCTCCACATACTCACCAATACTTGTTATTTTGCATTTTTTATTATAGCTATCTTCACAGGTGTGAAGTGATATCTCATTGTGGTTTTGATTTGCATTTCCCTAATAACTGATGATGTTGAGCATCTTTTCATGTGCTTGTTGGCCATCAGTATATCTTCTTCAGAGAAATGTCTATTCAAGTCCTTTGCCCACTTTTTAATTGAGTTGTTTGTTTTTTTGTTTGTGGTTTTTTAAGTTGTAAGAGTTCTTTATATATTCTGGATGCTAGATACATATTAAATATACTATTATAGATATTTTCGCCCATTCTGCAGGTTATCTTTTCACTTTCTTGACTTTTTAAATGACACCTAAGTTTTTAGTTTTGATGAAACTCAATTTATCTCTTTTTTTCTGTTGTTGCTCATGGTTCTGGTATCACGTGAGAATCCATCACAAATCCAAGGTCATGAATATTTACCCCTCCTTTTTATTTTTAACAAAAGGACTTTTTAGCCTTACTGCACCTTGTCGAAATATTTGGATCTGCTCTTTTTCAACAACACAGAGTAATTGTAGTGCATGTTCTTGCCAGAGAATTCTCTACAACTTCACACCGTCTACAACACATTCCTTTCTAAAGCTGAGGTTCAATATACAGTATTGATGGAGAACTGCTTAAAGGACTGATAGTGAATCTGTTTCCCATGTCACCACAAATGTATATATATATATATATATGAATCATTTTGCTTTGGTCCATTGTAGAAATGTTTCTTACTTCACTACAAAATCTTCAGGAGAAACTTCTTTCCGTAATTGAAAAAAATTATATTCAGTCCCTTCATGTCTCATGGGTTCTATGGAACATTTTTTTTTTTTAAAGAGGGCAGGTGGAAAAGACCTCTGTTTCTTGTTTTGACAAGAGAGTTGGGGATTTATGTTCCATTCATAGTCACTAATTTTCATATATACTCAAATGCACAGACAGATGCCAAGGAAAGGCTATGTAAATAAAAACTGAATCAGTTTAATTTTTATCAGTGAATAATATAAAATGGTATGCTTATCTTTTTTTAATAAATAATAAATTTACTTATTTTCTATATGTTAAATTATGGGAGAGAAATAGAAAAAAAGGCAAAGAAAAAAATGGAGGGAAGGTAAAGCCACAGTCATACACACAGAAACCATGGTGCAAAGAAAGAATTATCAAGAAACACAAAGATGGAAAAATAGAGAAGAAAATGAAGCAATTCACAAATATGTTCATATATTCAGAAGGATATATCTACTCAAAGGTGGCAAAAAGACATCCACACTTATATCTATGCAAAGAAAGAGAGAATGGCAAAGAATCACATAGAAACACAAAGAGAAAGAGAGTGAAAGATAGCAAGACAATTAAGACTGAGAACGATATAGTGTTCTCAGGTAAAAATAGAGGTTTATTGAGCAACATCCATATCCTATGACCCTTCAGGCTTTTGCTGCTAGTGTCTATTGAAGCTCCATGGTGGGTTTCACAATGGCAGGCACAAAGGTCATAACTGTTCTTGGCAATTGCTTCTTGGATCGTTAGCCATCCAGTGGAACTTCAGGAGAGTTGCAAGTTCCCCACTCTGGATTGCTCTCCACTGCTTTTTGAGCAGCTTTCTCCACAAAGAAAAGGTGCACATGGGCAACTTTCAAATGGCCTAACAATAAGTCTTCAACAGGTGTGAACGTTCTGCCAATGTAGAGGTCCTAGGTGAAGTGAATGAGGCATATGATGGTTCTTTTAAGTAATATGAGATGGTGATCTGTTCTGAATATTCCTTGGTTCATAGAAATAAATTCTTTTCTCATAAAAAAAATCCTACGACAGTGATTTCATTTGCTAAGAGTATCCTATCCCCTAATTCTTGCTTCCTGATTTGATATAAACACTCTAGAAGACTTCAGGAAATTTCATTAGGATCTGTTTATATGGGGATGGTTTGATAAAGGTGATATCTGTCTAGTGCTGATGTGATTGTGTCCTAGCTTAGAAACTCCTATCTCTGTTCTAGTCTCAACGCCTTCAATCCCTGCACATAAAGTTTGAAGTATGAAAGTGTGAGAAAATATATGCTATTATTAGGAGTGCTACTGAGAAAAGAGGATTCAAAGAGATGGAAGCTTTTAATTAGAGATGTCTGATATTGACAGTGGTGATAAAATCAACAGATAAATCAATATATAAACTCTACTTTCTGATCCTAACTGAGGTTGGATTCTAGAATTTGGTTTAATAATAAGCCATATGTTTTAGAATTTATTTTTAAAAGTCATCCAGGTACTGTAGGTATATAGTTCCAAAAAATAAAATAATACTATAAGACTTATGACGAAAAACAGCATAGCCTCTACCCTAACCCTTTCTACCTGAGTTTTTCTTTATTCCAAATTCTTTTAGCTACTTTTTTCTGGTGTTTACATCCATATGTCCAAATATTATGCTTATAACCCAATTCCTTAACTTATCAATTTTAGTAACTATCTATTGATTTCTCTTTATGAAAATGAGGATCTAGCACTCTTTACCCACCAGTATTCCTACTTCCTCTTGTGTGTGCATGTGTGTATATAATCTCAACAGTTTAAAAAATCTCTAAATAGCACATGGGCAAAATATATGAAGAAACATTTCCCTGAAGATGATATACAGATGGTAAATAAGCAAATGCAGACTATTCAACATCACTAGCCATTAGGGTAATGTGAATTAAGACCGTCATGAAACATCACTATCTGTCTATTAGAACAGCTAAAATACCAAATGTTGACGAGGATGCAGAGAAACTGAATCACTGATACATTGCTGGTGGAAATATAAAATGTAAAATGGTACAGCCACCCGGAAAATAGTTGAGCAGTTTCTTTAAAAACTAAACACACATTATCATATGGCCAGCAATTTTATTCCTGGGCACTTATCCCAAAGAAATAAAAATTTAATCCACACAAAAACCTGTACACATATGTTCACAGCAGCATAATTTGTAATAGCCAAAACCTGGAAACAACAATAATGTCCCTCAATAGATGAACGTTTAAATAGAATTTGGTAATCCATACTGTGGAATACTAGTCAGCAATAAAAAAGAATGAACTATTGATACACACATCAACTTAGATGGTTCTCAAGGGCATTACGCTTAGTGAGAAAAGTAATCCCAAAAGGTCATAAACTCTATTATTCCATTTATATAACATCCTAAAAATGACAAAATTATAGAGATGGAAAACAGATTAGTGATGCCCAGGAAGATGGTGGGGATGGTGGGAGCAAAGGCGATGGGTAGCATGAGGGAGATACTTCTAGGGATGAAATAGTTCTGTATTTTGATTGTGGTGGTGGTTACACAAATTTATACATGTGATAAAATGGCATAAAACCACACACACACACACACACACTCACACACACACAGTACTAATGCCAATTTCCTGGTTTTGGTAGTATATGATAAGTTACGTAAAATATAACCATTGGGAGGAACTGAGTGAAGGGTACACAGGACCTCTCTGTTCTATTCTTGCTTCCTTTGAATTTGTATTTCAAAATAAAGTTTTAAGAAATCAATATATAGGATTTACCTTATTGTGACTAATGTTGTTCATTGCTGAGTCAAATATTTTACATAATGATTATATTTCCTTTCTTGTATAACTTTTTGTTCTTCCTGGAATAACATATTTTTTGCTTAGTTTTAAATGTCTGTATACTTATATCTTTGCAATTACTTTTACAGAATTTTAAAGCCACTCTAGTCATGGTTTTCCATGTGCAAACACAGCAATTACTCTATTTGTTCCATCCTCTCCTCCATTCCCCCAACCTCCATCAAAAAATTCTTTTGAGACCCCTTTACCTTTATGCTACAGTTTTGAATGGTTGCTTTCTGAAAATGGTTTACTTCATCCCAGTTACTAAATGATAATTCAGTAGCATATAACATTCTATATAGAAGTTTGATTCTACATTCTTTTGATGTCTTTTGCCACTGTTGAGAAGTCTGCTATTGTTCCTTTGTAGGTCATCTCCTTTACTCTCCCTGGGTGTTTTTAAGATCTTCTCATCGTCTTTAAAATTTGGCAATTTCATTGCAATGAATCTAGGTGGAATTTTCTTTTAGTTTATCCTAATTGAGATTTCTTGGCTTCCAAAATCTCAGGATTCATGTCTTTTAGCATTTCTGAAAAAATTTCAACTTTAACTATTTGAATATTGCCTCCTCCTCAGTTTATTCTTCCAAAACTCCAATTAGATACATACTATAATCACTCTGTCTTTCATATATCTTAAGTTTTCTTTAAGATTTTTTATCTCCTTGTCTCTGTACTATGTTTTTGGTAATTTCTTCAGATCATCTTCCAGTTCACTAATTCTTTTTCAGTTTGTCCTAAGTTTCTGTTTAAACTGTCCACTGAGTTTTTAATTACATTGATTACACACATAATATATAGGAGGCTAATTGGGTTTTTTTTCAAATTTGTCTGTTTTTTCTTTATAGTATCTTGTTGCTTTTTCAAGTTTTTGATTCTTTTCTGTCTTTAACCATTTCAAACATGCTCGTTTAATTTCTGATTTTGATAATTCCATTCTCTGAAAATATTAGAGGAGAATCTAGTTTTTCCCTAGCTGACTCTCGGTCATTGCGTTTCCATGCATGTTTTGTAATTTTAGATTGTGAGCTCATGTTTGATAGGGTATTAACTGTGGAAACCCTGCATGGCCCGAGTTGAAGGTGCTCCCCTTTAGGAAGTTTTTGATCCTCACAGTTCTAACAACCCAAGAATAGTTCCTGTAAATTCCTGAGTCTGAGATTTCTCAGAACCACAAAGGTAGTATTAATCAAGACTGCCAAAATGTGAGAGGAAGTTCTGATTTTTCAAATTCTCCAAGGAGACATTTTCCCTACTCAGAACCCAGGCTGAGTTGGACAAGTTTCCTTGACATCTCTTGCCGATAGATGGTTTTTTTCCCAGGCTGCTCTCTCACTGCAGGTGTAGCTATTTGAGGATTTTGATAGCTTATGGGAATCTCAGTTCTAATTCAACCAAGCCTGGCCTTTCCTCCTACCCAGAGAGACTATTAGAACCTCAGCTTCTTGTTTATCAGCAAACACCACCAGGGTGAGATTTTGGCTCCTCCTTTATCAACTCCTGGGTATTTTACTTACTTTCTTGTGAGCTCAGCTCAGCTTTAAATGGATGTATGTTATATTTCATTCTGCATTTCTTGTTGGTTTGTATAAGAAGTTTTGTCAGTATAGCTTGTCCATAATATTGCCAGAAATAAATTGTTCTTTAGACCTGCAGCACAACTGTAATCCTAGGCCTTTCTACCACCTCGCTCTTGTCTTGTATCCTAGATCCCATTTTCCTCTTCATTGTTTAATTCTTGAATTTTCAAGCAGCTTGTCTTCTAGTAGCTTCTTGAGGAAGGGTACTTGAAAAGTAAATTTTTGATACCCTGAATGCTTGACTATATCTTTATTAATTCTAAATTCAACATTATTTTCCCTCAGAATTGTAATGATATGGATTCTTTAGCATCTGTCCTCAAGTTTTGCTGTTAAGAGGTCTGATGCCATTCTGATTTTCAGTCCTTCCTTACTTACATGGTTTCTGTCTGTCTGTCTGTCAATCTCTCTCTCTCTCTGTCTCTCTCTCTCTTTCTACCCTCCTTCTCTCTTTGGAAGGTTTTAGAATTTTATTGCTGTTCTGAAATGTCATATGATATATCTTGATGTGAGCCTTTTTTTTTATTGCACTGGGAACTTTGTGGGTACTTTTAATCTTAAAACTTATGTTCTTCATTAGTGACATGGTTTATGTCTGTCTGTCTGTCAGTCTCTCTCTTTCGCTTTCTCTCTCTCCCCCTCCCACGTTTGGAAGGCTTTAGAATCTTATTGCTGTTGCCGAACGTCACATATGTCTTGATGTGAGTCTTTTTTTTTTTATTGTGCTGGGAACTTGGTGGGCACTTTCAATTGTAAAACTCATACCCTTCATTTCTGGGAAATGTTCTTATATATTTTTTTTTGGTAAATTCTTCCCTATATTTTCTGCAGAATTCCTTTAGTCAGATGTTGGATTTCTTGAATCGATCCTTTAATTTTACTATCTTTTCTCTTTTATTGCTCATTTCTTAGTCTTTATTTTGTCAGCTTTCTTGGAGATTTACCTTCCACTTTCAATTTAATTTTATATCTTTACTATTATAATTTTATTTTCCAGAAGTATATCTTTGTTCTTTGAATTTTTCCTTTTAATAAAATCTTCTTTTTGTTTCATGAACTCAATATCTTCTCTTATCTCTCTAGGGATATTACTTACAGGTATCTATTTTCCCTGAGTTCTTTTTTTCCCTTGTTTTTATATTTGGTCTCATTTTCTCAAATGTCTGATGATCCTTTGTTTCCTATCTATATTTAGGAATTAGATGTTAAAAAATTAATGATAAGTTTTGTTTGCAGGACTTCTCGCCAGGTGAATTTTATCCTGTATACGTAGGCAAAGACCCCCAAATAAGAGTATCAGTAGTCTTTTATCTAAGGCCATTCAGTTTCTCTAGAGAAAAACATCTAATCTCCCCTCTGGTAGTATTTATTTGCTGCCAGTATTCCTGAAGCCAATCAGGAAAAGTGGGTGATCTTATTCAGTACATGTTGTTTCACTTAATTCCCATTTTCAGTGTGGAAACTCTCCCCTGCCTTTTTCTCTGTCTGATATCTTCAGATGTTGAGCTTTTCTAGTACAATTTCTCTGGAGAACAAACCTCCAGTCTCCTGGTTGGGTAGGGACGAGGCAATAATTTTGATTCCATGGGAAGGGTAGAGAGGCTTGGGAATCTAACTGCTTCTTAGATAATACACTTTTGACAAATCCCCCTACTTTCAGCCCCACGCTCATCCCTGCCTTTTGCAGAAGCTAGAGCCTCTGCTTCCTAAGACTTTCCAGGTTCTAGGTACTTCGTATTCAGTTTTCTTAGGGATGCTAACTCTTCCATTCCCTGTAGGTATTCCAAAAATTTGTCATCTCTCATATTTTACTGTTTCTACTCCTATATTCGTTCTCCTTGTGGTTAAATATCATTTTAATTCCCCATTCTCATTTCAGTGAAGTTTCATGATCCACCATTTCTAACCAGAAATCGCTATAAGTGATGTATGGAAAGAAAAATTTGCTGACAAGACATTTAGCCAACTGCATGGGTCAGGGGGTGAAGTAAAGGAGGGGGTGGGAATCATTTAAATTTGGCCACTAGAGGACTGAAAATAACTACTGCTCTCTATATGAGTTAGAATGCTCTATAGCCTTGAATTTCCCAGGTGTAATTTACTAGCAATATTTATTTTCCTCATTACTCTTTGCTGCAAAATTTTTAGGAACAATTTGTAACTTTAAATTACATGGTTTTCTTTTAACTCTTAGGTTGAAACATGCAAAAAAAAGTCCTGCTAATTTTTCACGTCTAAAACACTCAAATACTGGCAATATTATTTGGTTCAAGCTAATATTTTAATACACTGTTTATGGACCTCCTGGAAATTGTACTGTGTACGCTAACTTCCACTGGGGAATCTGGATTACCCCAATTTTTGTACCTCTGGATCTTTCTCAGGCTGAATGAATATGTGCATACAAGGTTGTACTCTGGTTAGCATTCTGTTTATCAAAAGATAGATAGATGATATGAGACATGAGAAGATCTGAGTCAGCTAAACCAAATAATCCACTGAGCAAAATATTTACTTCTTCTCTGGGTTGTACTCTTGTTAATTCTGGCCTTTTAACACTTGCTTTTGAAATTTTAGTAAGGTAACATTAAAGAGTGTCTCGTAAACTATAAAGAACCATATACAAATGAGGCACATTACTGGAAGTATTTATAATGCACCATCAGAAATAAGAGATAAAAGGCCCTTTAACCTATTTTGACTATGACATAAGAGGACAGAAGCAACTCCCCCAACAATGAGGTTCATTATTTTTAATGATAATGATGATAATTATCAAATAAAGCTACTAACACATACTAAGCCTTCACAATATGCAGGGCACTGTGCTAAATGCTTTATATAAGTTATCTCATTTAATCTTCACAATATTAACCTTTATTCCTCTCATTTTAGAAACAAGGCCTAGAGAGGTTAAGAGGCTTGTAGGAACATCACACTGTGATCTTGTGAAAGTAGCATAGCCAGTGTTCAGACACAGAGTTACACTTTCATCACTATGCTTCACTGCAGGATAATTCCGGTACAAAAGAGTGCCGTTGAGTGAAACATAGAAATGTGGATCTAAAAGGCAGCTTAGAAATCCTAAGTCTATCAGCAAGGAATCTAATGTTCTGCAAGGCTAGGTTATTTGTCCATGAATACCCAGCTATACGGGCGGGGGCAGAGTCAGAAAGGTGCCCAGATGGCCAGCAGTTTACTTAAGCACTAAAGTCAGATGCACCAAGTCAAAGGGGGATGGCTTCTTTGGGAACTCAGCAACTCTACTTTTTTCTTTTTTTTAACCATAAAGTGGTCTGTCAACTTGCAACCCTCTATTTAGCTTTTCTCCTCTTTTCAGTCTTTAGCAAATTGCACATCCTATTTGGCCATGCAGACATAAAACTAACTCCGGTTCATTTCCAGGAGACAAAATAAAATGATAATTTTATTAGCAAAAGTGCATTTCTCTTAATCTTTTATAAATCTCACCTCTCTATAAAAATCCCCTGTTTAAAGAAGGTGTGGAATATTTCAGTCCTATACAATTGCAAAATATATATTCAGCATCAAGATAAATAAGATATATGTTAATAAGTCAATCTAAAGTTGCTAAATTTACACTATTAGAATGTAAGATTCCCGAGGGCTAGAGAAATTTTCTCTCTACCTGCCTCCCTCCTTTTCAACGCCTGGTGGTGGTGTATACTCATGGTACTTCAGTAACTTCTTGATGATGATGAGATGGATTTGGCTCATGATGTTAAAAATCTGCTCTGCTCTTTTAACCTATTCTCTTTCTTAGATATATAATGAAACTAGTTTATGGAACTTCTTTGAGATTTAGTTAAATCTTTTTTTCACACAAAACTGGTGCTACAGAAATAATATCTGGACCGTCTGCTTTCACTGTTGTTGAACATCTGAAGTTATCATCTCTGAACTATTGAGATAGTTGAAAAAAGCCACAGCTTGAAATATGCCAAGCTTAACGCTGCAATTTAATTGTAAAATTAATAAAATAGAAATAATAATTGTCACAGCAGGAGCTAAATCATGCTGGTACAACTGCTGGGTTTGTTCTTAGATATTATTAACTTTGAAGGCTGTATTCACTATGATGTCACCTTTTGGGAAGGGAGGGCACATCAGGAGTTGGAGTGCGTATTTTAGAGATTTTCTTTGACACTGTACGATATAATATGGAACACTAAAATCAAAATAAAATGTGTCTACTTTGTGTGAAAATAAATGCGAAGCTCCTTGTAAGGCATTTCAAATCTTAAGCACAACACCTTTAAACTTCAGTTAATTTACTTGCCTGTTCAGCTGTGTTCATTTTTATAATTACAGTAGCTTCCTACATAAACAGTGTTAAATGTTCCCATGTACCCTTCACCCAGCTTCTCTCAATGACAATATGGTAAATAACCATAGTACATTACCAAAGCCAGGAAACTACCATTGGGACAATGCTATTAACTCAAATACAGACCTCATTTAGGTTGCGTCAGTTTTTACATGCAGTCTTTTTAAGACATAATTATTTTAATCCAGTTTAAAAGCTAGCTCTTTATGCTAGAAAAAGGTGTTTTATAGCTATTTTATCATTCTAAATTGTCCTAAACAATGTTCAAAGTAGCAAAATTATAAGAATGATACTCTGATCATTTAACTAATGCAAAACTCTTTGCTTTCTGCTATGGATTTGTTGCTACAGAAAATTTCAAAAAAAAATTTTTTTTAAAAGAAAGAAAGTGGGCCGGCCCCGTGGCTTGGTGGTTAAGTGAGCGCGCTCCGCTGCTGGCGACCCGGGTTCGGATCCCGGGCTCGCACCGACGCGCTGCTTCTCTGGCCATGCTGAGGCCGCGTCCCACATACAGCAACTAGAAGGATGTGCAACTATGACACACAACTATCTACTGGGGCTTTGGAGGGAAAAAATAAATAAATAAAATCTTTAAAAAATAAATAAATAAATAAATAAATAAATAAAAGAAAGAAAGCACCTTGACTGAGAGAGCCTGACTTTTTATCCCCCTTGATAGATGTAAGCTCAATTACTCCTTAGAAATTGTGTATGAACGGTTTAGTTCTGCTTCTCGGCTCCCCAGTCTCGGTTCTAGCTAGGGTGTTCCTTAACATCTGGTTCAATACTCACAGCAGATCAGCTTTCAAATACTTTTTTTTAAGCAGAAATTAGTCATTGTTACATCTACAATTTAAAGGCCCTTTAGAATATTCTATTGGAAATGAGCAAAAATGCTGAAAACAAAATGGATACTTTCAGATATAAAGATATGAATTAATATGTTATATATAACAGTTGGTATTATTCCTCACTGTCCCTATGCTAGTAAGTCACTCAAAAAAGCTAAATAGCTGGCATGGCTATTTAGCAAACACAAACAAGTATTTGCTTCCTAAATATTTTAAATAGTTAGTCATTATTAATTTTTATAAAATATATTGCAATCACATTAATCCCAATAGTCTAATATCTTTGTAATACAGATATAAGTAATTCAATAGGAGTTCATTGTGATTTTACTTTAATTAACACTTGCTTATTGTAAAGCATTATTCGCCTTTTGATGGTATGCCCTTAATGACTAAGTCTCTTTCGGTGAGTGCCAGATCATTATTAATTCCTTTTGTATTCATTATAACAACATCAATCAGGGAAAGCTCATTTGCTATTAATGTGAATAGAACAGGTAATTCCATTCTAATCTAGTCGTGATTAATGTTCACTTGGTAAGTAATTACAATATCACATTTCAGAGTGTCGGCATTGGACAATACTTATTTTGTGTGGCCTCTCAAAGAACCACAGCAATTTGTCTGGGCTTAGAACTGAAAAGGTTCAATAAAGGAAATCAACCTAAGAACAAAGAGAAAGGGTTCCTAAGTGGCTGGGAAAAGAGAATAATGATTAAGTGAGGGGTTTGCAAAATACATTCCTTTTTTTTTTTGTTTTTGATCAATCAGTATGCTTCATATACACCTAGAAATATCACCACTCCATTTGTCAAACAAAGAAAAATGAAACTGATAGAGAGGTTTCAAAAGCCACTGTTTTAGTTCCATGATGCCAACGAATTTTCAAACTACATGCTTTCTGTGTTCTAAATGACAGATTAGTTTCAATGTAAGAAAGAACTAATAGTTAAAAGAAGGAGCTCTTTGATGTCATCATTTTATTTGTAAATTAATCAGAATTAAAGCTGTCTGCCTAATTTTGGACCAAAATTATCTTTATAGTGAAAACATAAATCTGCTAAAAACATATATTGATGATATATATTAATATTACAGTTCTGTCCTACTTTAGATAAACTATACACATTTCCATTAACATCAATAACCAGAGAGACTCCCACACGTATTGACATTTAATATATTATTATGTTAGATTGGATCAATGTTGGTTATTGATTTTAAAAATCCTAGAAATATTAAGCTTACCATGGAAGCTTATAGGTTATCTGTACACATCGGAGATTTATAGGCTATATCGAGGGGAATACATATGAGCCTCAAAACAACCTTGAAGTATAGGCAAGACAGGTATCATTAATCTTATTTCACAGATGGGGAGATCGATGCTGAGAGAAGTTAAGAGACTTGCCCGAAATCCCACCACAGAGCTTTTACTGGAACCCAGGGCTTCCAACTCTTAGTTTTATGTTCTTTCTACTATAGCCCAGTGCCATCCTGCCTCCACTCACTTGTGACAGCTTCTAGAGAATAGATGTAAGAAAAATTGCTAAGAGTCTAATAGTATCAAAATAAATAAAACTACTGGACGAATAGGGAAGCCAGGGGAGAAGAGAAAGAAAAGGAAGTCAGGAATGCTGGGTCTTTCAAACCATTTGGCACTCCAGGTTTATTCCTAACATATTGAATACCAAGTCTGTGAGCCACAGAATTTTAACTACAAATCCCACCAGATAGCAAACTTAGATTTCTGTTGTGCTGCCAGAGCCACTAATATTCATTCAGAAACTAAGATGGGCCTGGCCTAGAGATGCAGCCTATCAGTAGATACACCTGGCAATGGAGGGTAGCAAGGGGAGGGGAAATAAAGCCATGTAAATGTTTGACCTTGGACAAGTCATTTGCTATTCATTTAATTTTATTTCGATCAACAATTATTGACACCTACCATGTATCATGTTATGAATTATGAATAGAAGGAAGTACAGGAAAAAATCATTGCCTTCAAGAAGTTCACAATTGATAAATGCTCTAAAATAGGGCTTTAAAATAGGCCTGGCACAGTGGGTGTGCCAAAACACATTCTGTGATTGGGTTTAGGTATCTCAGACATGGACTCCCCTCAGCCCTGGGACATATAAGCAGGGACTAGGGGCAGCTTGGAGCCCCCAGCCATGAGTCAGCTTATCTGTTTACCATGATATAAAAATGACTGAGGAAGGCCAGCCCGTGGCTTAGCGGTTGGGTGCACGTGCTCTGCTACTGGCGGCCCGGGTTCGGATCCGGGGCACGCACCGACGCACTGCTTCTCTGGCCATGCTGAGGCCGCATCCCACATGCAGCGACTGGAAGGATGTGCAACTGTGACATACAACTATCTACTGGGGCTTTAGGGAAAAAAAAAAAAAAAAAGGAGGAGGATTGGCAATGGATGTTGGCTCAGAGCCGGTCTTCCTCAGCAAAAAAAGAGGAGGATTAGCACGGATGTTAGCTCAGGGCTGATCTTCCTCACAAAAAAAAAAAAAAAAGACTGAGGAGCACTTGAAAGAAGTTTGAGCTTTTTTATAGAAAGGAGTGAGTATGTATCCTAGCTGGGGGAGAGTTTGAGACTTAGATGTTTCCAAGAAGAAGTGTGATAAATCTAAGCTTAAACCAGAAGATAGATGAGACTCCTGGTGAACAATTCAGCCAGTGGAAAGAACAACCCAACAGCGTTAAGATCTGTCAAGATTAGCAAGCTTCAAATTGCTTGATACAAATGCAAATAGTAGGACCCAGGGCTGTGGTGTAGCAGTTAAGTGCATGCGCTCTGCTGCTGGTGGCCCGGGTTCGGATTCCAGGTGCGCACTGACGCATCGCTTGTCAGGCCATGTTGTGGCGGCATCCCACACAAAGTGGAGGAAGATGGGCACGGATGTTAGCTCAGGGTCAGTCTTCCTCGGCAAAAAGAGGAGGATTGGCATGGGTGTTAGCTCAGGGCTGATCTTCCTCACACACACACACACACAAAACCCAAATACAAATAGTATGCTAGAGCCATACTGGATCATTTGTCTTTCTCCTCTACCTTTATCTGCCAAAAAGTCTACCCAGTGGCAAAATGCCTCCTTCTCTTGGGAATTCTCATTTTTGCACCATCCCTTGCTCCTTTAGACCATCTAGATCCACATTTCCCAAAGTGCAGTTTACTTAACACTAGTGGTAGGGAGCTAACTTGTGGTGTTACACAGATGAACAGTTTAAATCTTAACATGCATTTATTTTCATGTGTCTTATGAAAAAAACACACTAGTACACCAATCTATAGTTTTACAGATATTATTACTTAAGGCTAAAAGCAAAAATCAAAGATGAGCTGATTTTAAGAAAAACATTAAGTAAATAACAGTATAGATGTTACTGAAAAAAATGGACGATGGAGGGTATATTAGTTTCCTATTACTGCTGTAACAAATTACCACAAACGTAGTGGCTTAGAACAACACAAATTTATTATCTTACAGTTCTGGAAGTCAGATCTCCAAAATGGGTCACATGGACTAAAATCAAAGTGTTGGTAGTACTGTGTTCCTTCTGGAGAAGCTAGAGGAGAATCTGTTTCCTTGCCTTTTTCAGCTACTAGAGATCACCAACATTGTTTGGCAGCAGCCCCTTTCTCCATCTTCTAAGCCAACAGCATGGCATCTTCATAGCTCTCTCTATCTCTGACTCCCACTCTCCCGCTTCTCTCTTTCACTTATAAGGACCCTGTGATTATAATGTGCCCATCTGGATAATCCAGTATAATCTCCCCATCTCAAAATCACCTGATTAGCAACCTTAATTCTATCTGCAATCTTAATTCACTCTTGCCATGTAGCATAACATATGCACAGGTTCTGAGGATTTGGACGTGAACATCTTCGGGGGGCCATTATTTTGCCTACCACAAGGGGTGGAGAATAAAACTTGCTTTGGCCAACGGGATATTAGCAGGCTTGACGGAAGCAGAGGCTTAAAAAATTGTTTACATGTTTCCAGTCCTTCTCTTCCACCTCTGCCTTTGCCAAGAGAACATGCTTGGGCTAGCCTGCTGGAAGAAGGAGCAAGATATGAGTCGCAGGACTGGGTTGATCCAGCCACCCTCAGATGCACGAGCTCCCAGCCACCCTCCAGATGTGCAGGCTAGCCCAGACAGAGCAGAAGAACTACCCAACTTGAATCAAGCCACAAACTAGTGAACTAAAGAAATACTTATTGTTTTAAGCTATTGAGTTTCGGGGTGGTCTGTTACACAGTATTATTGTGGCAACAGATAACTAATACAGATATCAAATGATAATTTTGCCAGGTAAATCATCAAGACAGAACAAAACTCAACATATATTTTTACCATCATATCGTCATGGAAGGGGCATTTTAACAACTAAAAAAATCAGAAGGACATGATCTTAGAATAAAGGGCATGCTTTCCTAAGAAAGGCAGGTGACAAGCTTACATGATTTCCCTGTCTATGCCCCCCTTCTCTCTTTCACTCCTATATTTCTCATTTCTCTGCTGATTGAGGAAATCTTCACAGATCATCTGCATTTGAGAATTTCTGCTATACACTATTTGATGTAATGCTTTGCACATTGTAAACCTTCAAGAATGTTGTTGAATGAGTAATCACAATGTGAATTGAGTCATTCACAGTGGTGTGCTACTAATTCTGGAACTGAATAACGTGGTCATTGCAGTGTACTAAGCATCATGAAAACTTATAGAAAAGAAACATTTTACATGGAAGATGCTGTATTCTCCATTATTTTAGCAATACTACTGCAGCATATAGAGTCATGTTGTGACTTTGTGGAAAGCTGTGCCTTACTAATTTAAAAGGACACACTGACTACATGTTGATTGGCTTGAAGGTGGGATTACCATGTTGTTTGTTTTCTTTTTAATTCTCACCTGCCACTCTGAGAATTTTCTTTAAAATGGTAATGGATATAAATCAATCAACAAAGTTTTATGAGGATTTAATGTAAAGGGAACTAAAAAAATCCAATTTTAAAGCTGCCTATTTAGCACATGTCTGTAGCTTAACCCACAGTGCATTAACTAAGTATAGGTCAAAGTTAAATTTTATAAAGATGGAAAAAAAACAGTCCTCACAAAACACTCCACTGGAATAGAAAACTTTAGGCTATTTATATAATGGCAAACCCAAAACCTTTAATTATGACAATTTTTCCTAATGGTCTACATCTAATCAGGTACAGTGGAGTATTAATAAAACATGTTTTATATTCTCTGGTACTATTTTTAATGGATACTTCAATGGATTGAATTATAAAGCATTACAATTTATATTGTTTTAACAAAACCAAGTTTATTTTGCTTTACCAACATAGAAACACCTGTTACTTTTTAAAAAACAACTTATTATTTGAGTAAGATTATTAGAATATTAAAAATTAATCACATAAAGAGGGATGGATAGATGGATGGATATGTTATAAAGCAAGAATAGTAAAATGTTAATGGCAAAATATAGGTGGTGGGTACACAGATGCTCATTGTAAAAGCCTTTCAACTTTGCTGTACGATTAAATATTTTTATATTAAAATGTTAGAAAAAAATAATCCTGAACTGAAAACATATCCTTATGTATTTTTATACCAGTGCCACCATTTTGTTGCCATTTCCTTTTCTATAAATATGATTATTAACAATTTAACTTTGAAATATCGGAACAACAGTTTTTTGGGGGCATGCTTACCCTGTAGGACTTACTGAGAGATTTGGGATCTCCTATGGACCAGAAGTCTATTCTTGAATTTGAGATTATTTCAAAGAATAAATAAGAATTAGTTGGGCTGAGGAGAGGAGGTTAGGTGGAAGTTCTTCCCAGCAGACAGAAGTATGGAGACATAAGGTGAGTAGTGTCCAGGTAGCCTTGAATTTTTTGCTATATATCTCCATCAGGGGGTGTCAAAGAAATGGGGCCATTGTGAAACTACATCATGAATGACCTTGAATGCTACTCCAAGGATGTGGGAGTTTATCTTAAAGGTACTGAAGAGTTTTAAACACAGGAATGGAGGGGACAGAGTCAGCCTTCATGTTAGAAGATGACTCTGGCTAAAGAACTGAAATTAGATGCAGGAAGATGAGTTAAGAGGCTACTTCAGTTTTCTAGGTGAAACTAATAGCAATAACATCATTGACAACAATCATAGTAACTACTCTTTATTGACTGCATTTTATGTACCTGACTCTCTGTATGGTAATCTCAGTAAAGTTGCAGGATACAAAATCAACATACAAAAATCAGTTGTGTTTCTATAGACTAATAGCAAACTATCTGAAAAGCAAATTTGCAGAACATTCCATTTAAAATAGCATCAAAAACAAGGAAACACTTAGGTATAAACTTAACTAGGAAAGTGAAAGACATGTACACTGAAAACTGCAAAACATCAATGAAAGAAAGTAAAGAATACACAAACAAATGGCAAGACATGCCATGTTCATGGACTGGAAAACAGTATTGTAAAGACGTCCATATACCCAAAGCAATCTACAGATTTCAATGCAATCCCTATCAAAATCTCAATGGCACCTTTTTACAGAAATTTTTAAAAAAATTCTAAAATTTACATGGAACCACAAAAGACCCCTGAATAATCAGAAAGATCTTGAAAAGGGTGAATAAAGATGGAGGCATCTTACTTTCTGATTTCAAAATATATTACAAAGCTATAGCAATTAAAACAGCATGGTACTGACATAAAGACAGACATAAAAACCAATAGAACAGAACAAAGAGCCCAGAAATAAATCCATACTGATCTTCCATAGGGGTGCCAAGAATACACAGTGAAGAAAGGATAATGTCTTCAACAAACGGTGTTGGGAAAATTGGATATCCACATGTAAAAGAATGAAATTGGACCCTTATCTAACACAAAAATCAACTCAAAATGGATTGAAGATTTAAACTAAAAACCTGAAACTGTAAAAACACCTAGAAGAAAACATAGGGGAGAAGCTTCATGCCATTGGTCTTGGCACTGATTTCATGGACATGACACCAAAAGCATAGGCAACAAAAGTAAAAATAGACAAGTGAGTAATCTCATTTAATCCTTTCAGGCAACCAAAGAAGTAGAAATTCTATGAGGAAACTGAGGTTAGAAGAGATTAAGAAATTCGCTTAAAGCTACAAGGTTTGAATCAAGTGTGCTTGACTCCACAGTGATAAGGGCCTGAAATGATGGATATTCACAGAGAAAAGTCTGTTTTAAGAGAGACTTTAGAAGGTAGAATTAGCAACATTTCATGTCAGTGTAGATGTGTGTACTGATGGGGTTCAGGGCAGCCCGCCCCAAGATGTGCCACTCTGGTAAGTGGATTATTTCGAACTGAAAACAACAAAGGCTCAGAAGAATCATGAAGGACATTTGAACTTCCCCCAAACTGCCTAAAAGAATTTAAGATAAGAGGCCTGTCCCAGGACAGGCCATCACCATAGATGACTCTGTGTATCAATAGACTGGGAGGGTCCTTGCCAAGCCCATTCTTATCAAAGTTATCTTTAACAAACTTTTACATTTGTAAGGGAAATCTCCATTTATAAAGGTATCTCCTTCTCTGTACTGGGAAGAGGGGGGATGATCTCATCTGCAGAAACTTACCAATGCGGAAGGCGAGGCCTTAAATCTGCATAATAACCTTACTCTTGTTTACTGTGCTTTTCTGGTGATCTCCCATAGCTGACTACCCCTACCCTCGACATCCTCCTTTGTCCTTACCTGAATCTACTTAAGAAGAGAACCTCCACCACCTTGTCGAGTTACTCAGCTTTTTCTGGGGCTCTCCCATGTATACATGTTATAAAGCTTTGTTTGATTTTTCTCTTGCTATTCAGTCTCTTATTCAATTTAATTTGGATCCCAGCCAGAAAGGACCCAGAGTAGGTAAAGGATAGTCTTCCTCCCCTTCAGTTCAAAAGAGAGAAGTCTGGCTGGATCCAGAGGCTTCTGACTTAGAAAACTGGGTAAATGGTAGTGTCATTTTCTGAAATAGGGAATAGAAACGAATATCCAGATTTGCTGAGAATTTCAGTTTGGGACATGCTAATTTTGAAATGACTGTGGACAGAGGTAAGACAAAATATTTAACATCTGCTATAGTAAAAGCCCAACCAATCACAGCAAACACTAGCCAGTACATTCTACTCGTGCTTATCAGTAGGTATCAGTCCTGTGGCCTAAATATGACGTTCATTGGGGAGTTGCAGACATATATACGGAATGGCCAAGAGAAAGATACTGGAAACGATGATTTGGGAGTCATCTGCTTCTAGGTACTGAATGGAGCTTTGGATGAAGATGAGATCGTGGAAGGGCTGTGGGATGGAAAGTGTAGATGGGCTGAGGATGGGATCTGAGAAGCATTCATACTTACAGAAAAGGAGAGGATGAATCACTTGGGAGAGAGAGTAAAATGTAGGCAGATAGGTCAGATTTGAAAACCTGGGTAAGAGGATGTCAAGAAACTAAAGAAGGAAAACATTACACAGAGAAGCTGAGTCAGGCAGGGGTAGGACATTGATTTTCTTAGTGAGAGCAGTTTGCCTGGCATGTAGGAATAATAGCCAGATAATATGAGTTGAAAAGTGAATTGTGGGCAAAGAAGGGAAGTTAGCAAGCTGTGCCACTCTTTCACAAAGATTCACCATGAAATAGAGAGCAGAGAGGTGACACCGGAAGAGGGTGGGAGAGGAGCAGTGGTGAGGTTGATAAGTGTGTTTTTTTATTAAGATGAAGGGTAGCAAAGGGTAAACCGACAGCAAAGGAGTATCAGTAGGAAGGTGACTTAAAAGTTATGAAAGAGGGCCGGCCCTGTGGCTTGGTGGTTAAGTGCGTGCGCTCCGATGCTGGTGGCCCGGGTTCGGATCCCGGGCGCGCACCAAGGCACCACTTCGCCGTCCATCCTGAGGCCGAGTCCCACGTACAGCAACTAGAAGGATGTGCAGCTATGACATACAACTATCTACTGGGGCTTTGGGGGGAAAAAATAAATAAATAAAATCTTTAAAAAAAAAAAAAGTTATGAAAGAAAGGGATTTCTGACAGAACAAGCTCTGAGGAGATGGAATTCAGAACAGGGCATCGACCTTATCCTCCTGCACCTTCCATATCCTATTATCCACACAGCAGCCAGAGTGATTTTTAAAAAATAAACATAAATCACAAATTTATCAGCTGTTTTCCCAATTAGAACGTAAACTCTAGAGGGCAGGACCCTACCAGCCAAGCACAGGGCTGGAAGAGTATAAATACGCAAATAGAAGTCACTTGAATGAAGAATGACAAAAATCACGTCTGAGGAGGAGGTCATGAATCCCTAAACTCTCCTGGGTGCATTTTGAGGAAATCACCCCTTGTAAGGCATTTGCACGTCTCTCCTTTGTGACTGTGACAGACCTGCCTTGCTGAACCAGCCTAAGAAACTTCTAGTTACTCCCTTTCTCTTTCTTTACCCAAGGAACAACTTAATATTTAGCTTCTTTGTTTTTCATTTCTTCCTCCCTACTCATCCCCACCTTCAAAACCAATCTCAGCTTTTTCCAAAGTATCCCTTATGACTTCTATGAACACAAATTGAACCTCAGCTTTGCTGGTGCTAATTTAGCCTACAAGAAACTGCTGACCAAATTAAATCAAAATAACTCTTTAGGCCCCATTACATAGGAGACTTTGCTGGACTAAATTTTTTTAACGATATTTTGATTAGTGGTTCATCAAGTGTGGTCCTCGACCAGCAACAACAGCGTTCCCTGGGAATTTGATAGAAAGGCAAATTCTCAGGCTCCACCCAGACCTAACTGATTACACCTTTTGATGTCTCTTTCTCCACCCAAATGTCTTCAGTGCAAAAATCAATGAAGAAAATTTCTGCATCTAGTTTTCCTTCATTGAATGGTTCTCAGAATTTGGTCCCCAGACCAATAACATCCATCTCAACTGGAAACTTGCTAGCAATGCAAATTATCAGTCCCTACCCCAGTCCTAATGGAATCTGAAACTCTGGGGCTGGGGCCCTTCAACCTGTACTTTAACGAGTCCTCAAATAGTTATAAGGCATGTTCAAGTTTACCCTAAAGTAATAGATTTATAGCCTATAACTGATTATGTCTAGAACACAACAGTATCAGGGGAATAAATAAAACCAAGTAGAATTCAAGAGCTGAAGGAATCTCAGGACATGGATTAGATAAAATACATATACAAAGGAACATAAAGGAAAAAAAAGTAACTGAAAATGACTGAAGAAAACCTGAAATAGCATATCATGTTTGAAAGAGTGTATTTTTAAAAGCTATGTGTGCGCTAAATGTCACAACTCTTCTTTCCACGTGCTCGTTTGAGGGGCAATTCATTTCTGACACGACTGCCATATTTATATTAATATGAAAAGCTTCTTGTAATGAGAAGGTAACACCTTGAGTAGATTAGTAAACTAATTTCCAACCTGAGGAAAATGCCTTACATGAAAATGAAAATCTTCCCTTGCCTGTTCCTGTCTCTATTCTCGATAGCAGAATAGTTTGGGGGAATCTTCTGAATAGGATTCGGAGCTTCTCCGAAGACAGGCTGACGAGACTGTCACCATATAGTACTCATCTACCTTGAATGTCAGAAGCAAGAAAGTTTGAATCAAGACATTTATCAGAGCCATTCTGAGAAAGTTGTATCTGTATATGCATCTATATGAGATGACTGTCAGGTAAGAAGACATTGAAAACAAATTGACCAAGAAGATATTCATTCAAATGAATGTTGTCCTTTAATGTAGTGAGTAATGTTACAATTTAGGAACTAAACTCCTCTTTTGAAACTGCATTCAAAGACAGTTTTCATCAACATAAGAAATTTTAGTAGATATCTACTTTTTTGATTTAAAAATTGATTGCAGCTAGGTTTATCATTTATTTATTTTATAAACCATAAGAGGCTTTTAAGACTGATGAAAAAATCAAATTCACCCCCAAAATATAAAAATTTGATACCTCTGATGACATTACAAAAGAGGAAACTACAGCGCTGAAAATGATCCCTCAAAAAGGAGTACCAAAATGGTTTGAATGGTAACAACATCCTAGAGAATAATTCCACAGCCTTCTAAGGTGACTATTTAGAATTCTAATTGACACATTTAACTTTTTTATTTAAAAAAATCAGTTGCATTAGTTTAGTTGTTTATTAAAATATGTATTTATAACTATAATCAATATAAGTGATTACAGAGCAGTTAATGCATGCTGGCAAAGCCAGCCAAATCATGCACAAGTGCCTCTCATTTTGGCGGTGAATGTCTTCTCTCCTTGGCTTCCTAAGGCCCTTCTGAAGTTTTTTCGGTCACCTTTGTGGACTCCTTTCAATCCTCTATTCTCAAGAGTCAGTGAGGCTTGGGGTTTAGTCTTTTTTACTTTTCTTTATATAGAGAGCCCCCCCATGTACTCCCCAAATTTCAATTATCATTTTGATAAAGATGATCCCCCAAATCTTTATTTCTAGCTTAATATTCTATCCTGAATTTCAGAGCCACATAGCCAATTGCCCAAGAATATCCCCTGAATTTATGCTCCTTTTGGATATTCCCCAAACTGTATATTCCCCAAACTGTATATATCCTAAATCGGTGTTCTTAAAGCATGGTCCCTCCCCAATAGCAGCAGCAGGGGAGAACTCTTCGGAAATGCAAATTCTCTACACCCTCCCTAGACTTCCAGAACCAGAAACTGGTAGGGTGAGACTCAATCATTTGTAAGTTAACAAGCCTTCCAAGTGATTCCAGTGGAGCTAATGATGAGATCCATTGTCCTAAATTACAAACAACATCTACCCCGTGTATTAATCATGTTTTTTATTTTCTATATTTTATGATGCTTTGACATCTTGGGGGCATTGCTGGCCAGGGAGAGACTGCCCCTCCCAGGCCCAGCTAATCCCAAGATACAGCAAATGACTCTCCCGTGAGTGTGCTTTTCATATGCAAACCAACCAATCCAAAGCCCATATCCCCAACCACCTCCTTTATCTAACTCTGACACACCAGGCCAATATTTTCAGGGCCAGGTACTGGACTACTAAAGACCACCCATAGAACCCAGAGCCTGCTGAAATTATTCAAACTATCCAATCCTAAACTTGCTCAAATTTGCCTACCCTGTCTCACCCATTCTTTCCCAGAGAAACCACAATAAAGGAGAAACGGTGCTTTCTCCTTTGCTCCTTCTGCCTCCTGAATGACCCCGCTTCTTCCTCTGGTAGCCCTGCGTAGTGTTGCACGTCCTCTTCTCCTGGGAATTGTGAGTAATAAAACTTCTCTCATAGCATTGACCTCTCTATGTCGTCACTCAGTCACCTCTATAAATTAAATCCCAGGTACAACTAAAACACTCTGCCCCTTCCAACATACTGTAAGCCTTGAGTTCCCTACTTCAGTAAATGTCTCCAGCTGTCCAAACCAGAGACCTGGGCTTCTCCCTTGCCCTTAACACTCCATATTAATTCATTACTAGATATGGCAAAGTCTAGCTTCAGAAACAACAAGAAGAAGCAAATCTTGGAATCAATTCACATCTCTCTACCACTTATACTACCGTGTCCCATTTGGATTTCATCAATACTCTAGTGAAGGATATTTTTGCATCAGAGTTCATGCCCCTCCCACCTCAATCCAATTTCCATTTTATGTGAAGTCACTCCTCTGCTTAACAAACAAGTAGACAAAGAAACTTAAGTGGTTTACCATTTCTACTCAAGTAAAAAAAAATACTCTTCCTGACCCTTGCTAACTTTCCCAAGCTTCATCTCTCCCAATCCAAACTCCAGTTTTACCAAGCTGCCATCATCTCAAAATCACTTTCCCATGATTTCAGAGATGTGCACAGTATGTTGCCCAGCTTAGAATGCTCTTCATACCTCCTCCCCCTGCCCACCTGAGAAACTCATCTTTTAGGTCTCAGTTTAGATATCATGGAAGACTTCCCTAACCCCTCAAGGCTGAGCTATTTTATCATTCCAGATCCTGCCTCATCTCATTTCCTGCCATCTTCCCACCTTTCTGGAATTCTTACTCCTGTTAAAATCAGAAAAGGAAAGTGGGTAGGAGTTAGAGGAAGACGGAACTGGGGGTGAGACGGAAGGAGACAATAAGCATCAGGGGAGAAAAATAAGTTCCTGGCATTCTTTTTTTTTTAATATTTTTTTTTCCCCGGGGAAGATTCACGCTGAGCTAACATCTGTTGCCAATCTTCCTCTCTCGCTCTCTCTCTCTTTTTTTTTCCCTCCCCAAAGCCCCAGTACATAGTTGTATGTTCTAGTTGTAGGTCCTTCTACTACTTCTATATGAGCCATCACCCACAGCATGGCTACTGACAGACAACTGGTGTGGTTCCGCACCCAGGAACTGAACCCCGGCTGCCGAAGTGGAGCATGCTGAACTTGAACCACTAGGCGGTCAGGGCTGGCTCCTGGCATTCTTAATTGAAATTCTGAAGGCATTTTTCACGAGTGAAACAACTGTAATCAGTTTCACTTCAGAATTACTGCCATGTTTGTCCACTAGTTACTTGACATTTTTCTCTAAGTTGACTTGTACTGACCCTTTTTTTTAATTAGTCTCATTCTAAGCAATGACATCTTAAAATCAACTGTTTATGGTACTGCTACATTTTTAAAAAACACATTAAATACATACTTAACTATTAAAATTTGTAAAAGTATCAAACCAGGTATCAGGTAATAATACCTCACTTTCATTACTCTAGTGAGAAGTGAACACTTAGGGAAAAAAAATGTTATAAATGATAGTTAAGTAATGCATACAGGCATATTAAAACTTAAATTTGATAGCTTATAAAATTAATTATAATTTATAATATTTCCCCTTGTAGTAAATTCATTTCAAATCCCAAACATCTGAATTATAAACTAACTTTTGGGGAAAAATGACTACTTATAAATTAGAAGTCACCTGATAATTGACACACACAGTAAATGAACAACTGAGTTTATTTCGCTGATTCACAATTCACAAGAAATTTTGAGGTCAGATTTCTGATTGCTCATCAGCAGCTCTTTTCCGAAGAGTTGATACTTTAACATTACTTTGAGGGGCTCTAAATGATTCTTCCAATGCAAAAAGGTCCCAGTGGCTTTGCAAAGGTAGATAGGTTTACCTGAAAATCAAGAATGACTCAAGCCACAAGGGAATTTTCCTGTTAAGTTGATAAGAGTCAAGTAACTTTCAGTAACTTAACAAATGTGGAATATACTTTCAGACTAGTGTTTCCCTAATGTACCCCTATGGATGATCTAAATCAGGTTTCCATTTAAAAAAAGTCTTTCACTCTAGTTATCAATTTTAGTTTGGTATCTCGTTCTTAGTCTTGTTCTTAAAAGACTGTTTTCTTATCACAAACTTCTCACCATATCACCAATATCCAAAGACATACTCAAGACAGTATTCTCAGAAGTGATAAATGACTATGGTTTTTGTGCTTCTAAAACAGGCTTGGAAATTGACCTGTATTTTGCATTATGTGCATCATAAACTTCTAATTGCTCTTTTAGAGTATGCCGTAAAAAAGATTGTCTGACATTCTTTGCGTATACTATGGTATTAAAACTGGAGCCCTCAGAGGTGGTAAGATAGAATATTTAAAATTTGTAAACTACCTTTGGAAATGCTCCCAAGGTTAGCAGTGAAGAATCACTTTTCAGTGAAAGACTTGAGGTCCTTTTCTTTTCAGATTAATGGGGCTCTCTAGAACTGTACTTTCTAATATGGTAACCACTGGCCATGTATGGCTGCTGAGCACTTGAAATGTGGCTGGTCTGAACTGAGATATGCTATCACTATTTGTTGACTCAGTCTACCTGTGATCACATCTCTAAGGTTTCATGAGCAGAGCCTTTCCCAACTGATTTTCAGGAAATTCCTCAGGAGTTTGCAAAAATGTTCTGAGGGTTCATATTATTAAAGGTAGTAATGTTTATTCTTGAAAAGCATATATATAACATATGTAATATACATATTAAATTAAATCACAATGCCAAATACATGGTGGGGAGGATGAAAGGCGAGCACATGACTCAGTTACTCAGTTGGTTTAATCACTCAACACGGTTAGCTACCAAGTGAATTTTGACTGTTATAACTGTCTTAAGTTATTTTTATTCTTGTAATTTATATCCATATTTGGACTCTTGGTTAAAGACAGGAAGTGTAAGTAACACTGATGTGGGAATATAGAAAGTCACTGAGGAAATTATAAATGATAAAATGATAATAATTCTGCATATTTTCCTCCAGAAGATCTTCAGAGTAAACTAATTTGTAAATGGCAGATATAAGATCCGAAGGCAGAAATTTTTATTGCCCGCATTTTACAGATGAGGAAATTGTGGCATATGGTCTAAGCAATTTGCCCAGGGTCAAAAAGATAGCTAGTAAAGACTCGGAGCGGGATTTGAACCCAGGCTGTCTGGCTATAGAGTCTGCCAATTGGGATACTACACAAAAACAGAGGTTCTCAAAGTTTGCTGCACACTAGATTTACCCACGCAGCTTTTCAGAATTCTGATGCCTAGGCACTACAGCCCACCAATTAAATAAAAATCTCAGTGAAACTGTGCCCAACTGTTGCTCAAAATGTAATTTGCCAAGATGTGCTTAAAAATGTCAGCTTGAGCCTCTCTTATCTCATGGTTTAGAGACCAAAAGAAAAAAAAAATCAGCTAATTTTTAGTGGGAAAAAAAGGGCAAGAATTCCAACTATCTGGTCATAAATGTAGTTTTTTCTCTGACTTCATATAACAGTTAAATTTCAGTCTATAGTTCCACATATATTTGGTCCCCAAACCAAGCATGTAATTTAAAAACATATTGATTGTTAATTTATACTTTTTCTTTTTTTTTTTTTTTTAAAGATTTTATTTATTTTATTTTTTCCCCCCAAAGCCCCAGTAGATAGTTGTATGTCATAGCTGCACATCCTTCTAGTTGCTGTATGTGGGACTCGGCCTCAGGATGGACGGAGAAGTGGTGCCTCGATGCTCACCCGGGATCCGAACCCGGGCCGCCAGCATTGCAGCACGCGCACTTAACCACCAAGCCACAGGGCCGGCCCATATACTTTTTCTTATGTAGAGTTAAAAATCATTGTTAAAATGAACAAAGACATTTGTCTTCATATAATGAATACTATTATAAAGTATATTAAATGAATGTAATATATCTTAAATAATATACTAATATAAGCTATGATAAAGTTTGAATAATTAAACAATATTTATATTATCAATGCTTTGTAACATAATAAATTAAATACACTACAAAATTGAAACCACTTCATTATCTTACAGCATGCAAAAATGACTAAATGGTTACACTCTTAAGTGTTTGAGTCAAATACTTTATTTCCAGAAAAAAGAAGGACTAAATGATTTTTTAATTTCTTGGGCATTTGAGATTACTATGAAAGAGGGTAGAAGTTCAAGAAAGGCGAGTAAACACTACATTAGACCAGGGCTTTTCAACCTCAGCACTACTAACATTTTGTGCTGGATAACTCTTTCCTGCGGAGGGCCATCCTGTGCATTGTAGGATATTTAGCAGCATACATCATCTCTGTCCACTAGACTTCAGTTGTAACCATTCAAAGAGCCTCCAGACCTTGCCAAATGTCTCCTGGAGGGCAAAATTGCCCCTCCCTCTAAGAGCCACTGCATTAGACAAACTAACGCAGAGTTATAGCCTCTCTAACCAACTCTACCTAAATAATCTGGAGATAGCTCTTCCAACTCGGAAGAATCAAGACTCTGTGTATCTATAATACAGGTTTAATTAATACGCATAGAAGTTACTCTGAGGTAATGCAACAGCCTGTAACTCTTTCTGAATCATCAGAAAATACTGTTTGGATGCTTAATGTGTTTTATAATGTAGTATCCTAAAAATTTTGAGACTCAATCATTCATTTAAGCCATATGATATTTTTGATAGTTTATTACCTGGGCATCTTAATACAATTTGAAAATCATCCAATAGATTTATGATACATTTTCCAAACTAAGAATTTTCATAATACTCTCATCAGCTATTCCTGGGTTGAATGTGCCATTTCCCCATTGCATTGTAATTATTTATTGTGCCTTATCATGTAAGATTCTGGAAGGAAGGATTTGGGTTGGATTAATTGCCATACTTTTCAGAGCCTTGCACTTAGTAGGTGATTACATTCTTTAATGGTTTATGTATTGGGGGAGACAAATTTTTCTAATATTTGCCTCATTGTTAAAAGCTCACTTAGAATATTTAGACGTATGCTCATATAAGCTTGTTCCATAGGATTTTAAAACATTAATGCATTGAATTCCATATGGAAAAAAATGCCTATCTAGTTGAGGGACCTCAAGCTGTTTCTGTTTCTTACTTTTGAACAATTGTTTTGGCTCATGGTAAATGCATCTTTAATCCTCTCTCCCTATATGCTTTGGATGAATTAAGTACCATTCTTTATGAAGAGGGGAGGGATATAGATGAATATCTTCCACATCCTTGATCCCACCCTAACGAGTACCACTAAGTAGCAACTTCTCACCTTCTCCATAGAGGTTGTCTCCAATTAAAAATACACGAGAAAGACTATAACCATAGAAAGGACATTGAGTAGTGCTTTCAGCTAATTGGACAGTACATGTCTTCTAAAATTTCAGAGGTACCTCCATTTAATGACTCCCCTGAATGAAGTAATTGCTGAAATTTACTTTGCAGTTCTTAGTATAAGGTTGGGTCCATCATTAGCAAGAACTCTAAAAAAAACTGGGGTCAGTATACATTTGAATGAAGCACCAAAAAAGGGTATTTCACTTTCAAAGGACATATGCTGTGTCTTTTTTTTTTTTGGAAGATTGCAGCTCATCTATTTTATAACATAATGGCAATAATATTGCCTCTGAGTTAACTGTGTAATAATTCACTTTTGGTACTGCAATAATTGAGCAAACAGAAGCTGGTACTAGAGGCATTCCTTTCCTTTATTTATTGTAATATTTTCCCATAATTTAATGAGAAACATTTCAAGAGCAACATTTTTATCCTTTCATGTTAAATTAATTTACAATGCTATGAGCTATAATAAAATGAGAGAAACCATCAGCAAAAAGCAAAAGTTAATAAAGACAGATATTCTCAAAGTTTCAAGGACTGAAAAAAGCTCAAATCACAAAAGTATTTGCTTTCTTCTCTTTTTTTTTTTTTGACTTAGTTCAATTTGTCATAGTTTGTTCTCAATTATTTTGTATTTACCGCTAACATAACATAATATTGATGAAGTGGAAAAGATGTATTACTGAAAGAAAACATACGTAATTAAAATCACCTGAGAAACAACAAAAACTTTGCAGTGTATTTTAGTAAGCTACTCTAGATTTATGTAAAGAAGGCTCTGATGTAATTGAACTTTTACTAGTATAAACCTACTTGGGAAAAATTTCAAGGAATGATGAATAAGGCATGAGGGAAGTTCATGTTATTGGAATGAATTTCTCTGTTTAGCATATTATGGACAGGCAAATTTGATAGAAGCCACTTCAGTATATCTTAGGAAATTTTTATTCAGATGCTGAAAGCTGAACAAGAATTGAGAAGACTCAGAAGACTGGGCTGTGGGATCTCTGTCAAGAGACTTAGACTCTCTAAACCTCAGTTTCTTCATCTTTAATTGACTGGATGGGACTAGATCAAGGAGAGAACACTTTCACCTGGAGTGATGGTGATGGGGTGCTCCTGAGGATTCCGAGGCCATAGACAGGTTAAATGGGGACAGGCGCTATAGCACATGTATCAGATATTTGCTATCCACAGACTAGATGATAGCAAAGGTCCTTTCAAGTCTCAAAGTGCAATGACTCAGTGAGAACATTTATTATTTAGCAAGTCAGCACACATCTCTCTGTTGAGCATGTGCCCGCACATCCAACACCCTAGAGTGGTACAACTCAGAGTGCTCTACAGATCAGCAGCAGAGGCATCACCAGGGACCTACTGAATCAGAATCTGGGGGAGTGGGACCATTAATCCATGTTTTAACAAGCTCTTCAGGCAATTCTTACGTATGCTAAGAGAAGCAGTGATACAGAACATTGTTGAAAGAACAAAGAAGATGTATAATCTCCAGTCCTTTGCCTAAATGACTTTTTTTTTTGGAGAAAATAGATGTAAAACAACTTAGAGAAAAAGATGGTTCATGATAAAGTAATATCTATAGATCATTCATTCATTCAACAAATATTAAGATCCCACTATATGTTAGGACTGTGCTAGATGCTGGAGATATAATGGTTCTGCCTTTGTGGTGCTTACAGTCCAGTGAAGAGGATAGACAATAACCAAGTGAACAAATATATAAATAAAATAATTAAATTTTGTAGAAAATACTATGAAAGAGATAATCAGCGTGCTATAAAAAATAATAACAGGGATGACAGTGATGGGTAGAGAAGGATACTGTTAATTTTATTTAGAATTTGAAAGTTTTAATAATAATATGTGTTAAGATTCAGTTAATTGATAAATCAACAAATACCAGCTGCATCCATGCTGTGAACCCAGCTAGGCAACTTGGAGATTATAAGAGTATGCCCTGGAGGAATTTGTAACCAGTAAGGAAGATAATATTTAATCACCAACTATAATCAGTATGGAGTCCACGGTAGTGGGGTACTTTAGATTGGCCCTTTGTTGAAACTCTCCCCTCTCTGCTTCTCGGTTAATACACTCTTTTAGTTTCCCAATTCCTGATTTTCTAATTCAACTATGCAAGAAGAATTCAAAAAAGAGAGAAATCAATGTTGGCCGAAATCAACGCAGAATGTTCTATGGAAGAGGAATTTGAGATGGGCCTTGAAGACGTAGTAGAATGCATAATGGTGAAGACAAATAGAAAAGGCATTTTAGGAACAGCTATTATTAGTATTTCTAATACCTCCATGCGACCATTCTATTTCTGATAACTGGTAGCATCATGAAAGATAATCTATTAATACCACATATCAGAAGAGTTTTGGTTCAGTCCGATACAGGATACATTGTGTTTATATGTTCTCCCATTACTTTTACTAACAGTTGTTCTTTTGGTTTTAACTTTCCTTTTAATGACTAGGAGGGACTCTAACAAATGTGGAGGTAGAATTGTCCAAGAAGAGATGAATCATATTTACATATTGACAGTCATATTATAAGTACTATACAAGTAGTTGTAACATATAAGAAATCACTAAAGTGAAATTAGAGATAATACAGTGTAATAAGGAAAATGCCTTTGTACCAGTGTCATTGCATTGATATTAAGCAAATTGCATCTCAGGAACTACAAGTCATATGCGGGTGATCAGAAATTACACTTTACATAGCATGAAATGTAGCTAAGAAGTATCTGCAACTAGTGAATTCTAGAAAAGAGTTTAGAAAAGAAAACTATTACCACTGGGAGGAAAAAGAAATGCTTTTAAAAATAGGATTTAACTGTCAATAAAGCTTTTTATAATAAATTCTTATAAAGTTTAACATGAAAGGATTGTAAAATGCAGATGTTATTCAAGAGAAAAACCACATCTGATTTTCATTGCTACAGTCTTTCACTGAATTTTGTCTCATTTTCACAGAGGCTTTGACTTTTAACAAAATACAAAATTGAAGAGCTTTTCAAAAAAGATTTACAGAATGTACAGAAATATTTTCTTGAGATATAAAACCCTGATCACCAGATATACTTAGGAAATGATTAAGAAGGTTGAGTGATAAACACAGATTCTACAAATGTTATAATTATAATTTTCTCTCTCTTCTAATTATTAAAAAGTTCCATTTAAGGTCTTAAATTTGCCAGACTAATACTAGTGAGAGGCATCCTTGAATTCTCCTTAATCTGTTTAGTTACTTGAAATGTTTAATACTTTCTAATCAAGAGAAACCTAGAGTCTCAAAGGCATAATGTTCCCTCTCCAAATTGGTTTAACTTTAGATTATTTAATTGGAACTCCAAAGAATTAGAAGTTCCTATTACCTTGGCATCCTTTATAGCACCTGGCACAGTATTAAGTACATATTAGATGCTCAATAAATATTTTTTGAAGGACTGAATATTGCTTAAGAAGGAAATAAAAGGAATTATTTAGATAGAAGATATTTAAACTCCTAAGAGAAACTTATTTCTTCCTTGTTTATAGGGAAGACATGGTTAGAAAGTCAATTGCATAAAGTAGGGTTTTGATAAAATCTATTTATTTCAGTTTTATTTTTTGTTTATTTTATTTATTTACTTTTTTCCCCCAAAGCCCCAGTAGATAGTTGTATGTCATAGCTGCACATCCTTCTAGTCGCTGTATGTGGGATGCGGCCTCAGCATGGCCCGACAAGTGGTGCGTTGGTGGGTGCCTGGGCAGCGGAGCACGGGCACTTAACCGCTAAGCCACGGGGCCGGCCCTATTTTAGTTTTATTTGGTTCAATTCAACAAGCTCTTATTGAGTAAACATTGTTTTGACATTGTGAAATATCAAAGATATTTAAAAAATAACAGAATCAATTCAACAAGTTTAAATTTTAGTGGTGGGTTATTTTGCAGGTGATTTGATTCTGATTTTAATTTGTTTAAGGACAATGATCTCTGTTCAGTGCAATATTGAAAATACTGTGGGTTCATAATAAACAGTTTCTGAATGATCTTATTTACTCATTAGCATGTCTCATGCGGCATATTTCTTACAATCTTACAATCAAATATAGTCATTTTTTCTCCAGTAGAATGTAAGTCCTTGAAATCAAGTTTATTCTATACCTTACAAACTGGCACAGTAACTAACTAGCAAATGGTGGGTACTCTGCTGATCGATGAATATTAATAGAAGTTGTAGCAGCAGAGTGACATTTCTGAACAACTCAGGAGGGTTAAATATTTAAAGAAAGAGTATTGGGGCCGGCCTGGTGACGCAAGTGGTTAAGTGCGTGCGCTCCGCTGCGGCGGCCCGGGCTTCGCCGGTTTGGATCCCGGGCGCGCACCGACGCACTGCTTGGCAAGCTATGCTGTGGCGGCGTCCCATATAAAGTGGAGGAAGATGGGCACGGATCTTAGCCCAGGGCCAGTCTTCCTCAGCAAAAAAAGAGGAGGATTGGCAGATGTTAGCTCAGGGCTAATCTTCCTCACTAAATAAATAAATAAATAAATAGTATTATTATTAGGTCGCTGAGACTGTTAATAAAATAGATCTCTTATTGAATTTCTCTGGGTTTTCGCATAATGCAGAATAAATTCACAAAACCAGCTGTGCCAGCTATGTTCTCTTTGTTCCTCCGGATCCACTTTCCCCTCTTTCTCCACCATTCAAGGGGCTGACTTGTAGGATTACATCAATGGGCTCCTATGCCCTCTAGTTTTTTAGTTGGATTTGACTAATGGAGAGAACAAGCAAGAGATTGGAGGGAAGGAAGAGACTGAGGTCAGGGTATTGATTCCCTTGGTCTCCTTCTCTGGGTGTCAATTCAAGGCTAATTTTATCCCTTGAAAGAAGGCCATTGTTCCATCTAATGCAGTAAGATCTACATGATCTCTCTTTTTCTGGGTTCTCAGAAACCTCTCTTCCCCTTAGGCCTAGGAGAGGTGACAGCTTTGCTGCTGCTAGCCCAGGGGTCTTGCACTATCTTCTGCGATTTCCCTACACCCTGCCCACTCCTGGGTATGTAGTGCTTGTAAATCAACACTCAAATTACCCTATTTTGAATGTGCCATCTGTTTCCTGTTGGGACTCTGACTGAGATACCAACACAGAGGGGCAGCAAATAAGACTATGGGACAGGCCAAGGATTCAACACTTCACAGAATTATTATAGTACTTGTCTGTGTTAATGGATGTGAAAGTGGTCAGTAAGCTCTAAGTGTTATATAGAAGTTGGTTATTATTATTTAGCACGAACTATGAAAATTTCAGATTGTGTCTATACAGGTTTCCCACTACAAAACCAGTGGACACGATCTAAGTTGACAACAGGATTGATGTGGCTGTGCTATATCAGTTGTACAATAATTACGTTGTAAATAAATTTTTAATGTATTAACAATATATTACATTGATGCGTAGGTAATTACACTGGGTTATCAGACTTAGCCAGTGTTTATATGGCTGATCATAGACATGACCTCAATATTCCATTATCCACCTGTCCAAGATCACTGGCCACCTGAAGATTTCCCTGGTCTGAAATCAATTAGGAAGAGTCCAGCTCTGTAAAGGGACAGGGAGCATGACCTTTTCCTGAGTTATCAGTATAAAATAAGCCCTGCAATCACTCACTCTGGTTCGGGCTGAGCTACAGTTACAAATCTTCTCCTGTGTCTCTTCAAGCTTAGGAGAGCTTGCAGGCAATTCCCTGTAAGATAGTTTTATCAGAACAATCATAATAACACTCCGAGTGTGCTCTACACAAACAAAACAAATATTTTTAGGTCAAAAAGGAAAAAGGTGGTATTAAATAAATTTGCCCAAATATCGCTCTTAATGTCATATTTTGGAAGTGACACATACTACAAACATTTTGGGAAGCAATTAACCACTTCATAGGGATAAAAATCATATCAACTCCTTACTATTGGGACTGGCAATGCCTTTATAAAAAGAAAAAAGCGTCAAAGCAGTGTGGAATGATGCTTTAGGGGATCTATATAGAAATCTTCAAATGAGCTGTCAATGGGCACAAATTGACTTATTTTAATATACTCCAGGTCCATATACAAAGAAAAGTACTATACTATTTTCTAACAATGGCTTATGTTGCCTTAGATGAGGTTTACACATCAGCTTTTTACCTTTATCACTGCTTGTTTCACTTTTGGTGGCTTCTTTGAACAACAATGCCCTGCTAAGCAGTTAACACCACTTCATACAGAAAGACTTCAATCCTTGACCTTCACATTCGTGACTCATAATGCAATGTGCTTCCACCATCTCTATCATTCCTAGATATCAGCCTTGCTGGGAAATGCTGAGTAGTGCTTTATTTGTTTTTGTTTTGTTTGAGGTCAATTCACTGGATCCATTTTCCCAGTTTTTTAAAAGCACTTTTGAAGCTTCTATTATTTTTGCTTATCAAAGGAAGTCATTTTCATTACATGCTTGCCTTGGTCAAAAAGAGCAGTTGTATACTTTTTAATTTCTTAACCAGAGACAAACAGGTTAAAATTACTACTATCATGGCCCTTCAATTTTGGGTGTTCCTTTCAAATTTAGGTCAAAAGCCAATATTTTTAGTCAGATGGAATGACTGTCACATGGAAGAACTGCCAAGCAGATAATAAATTTAGAACTCTTAATCGAAAATTAATACATCCACATTTGTATTCCTAAATTGAAGAAAATGGCGGGTTTGGCTACTACTGTAATGAGGTGCTGCATATTTCACATGCTGACTCTGGAAGGAGGAGCCATTCATTCCTGTCTGTGGGATATTTCTAGGCTTCAATGTAACTTTAATGATTAGGGTGGGCCGGCCCTGTGGCTTAGTGGTTAAGTGCTCGCGCTCCGCTGCTGGCGGCCCAGGTTCGGATCCTGGGCGCGCACCGACGCACTGCTTGTCTGGCCATGCTGAGGCCGCGTCCCACATACAGCAGCTAGAAGGATGTGCAGCTATGACATACAACTATCTACTGGATTAAAAAAAAAAAAAAGATTAGGATAGAAAATTCAGGCATAGTCAGAAGGATCCCGCTTTCTTTTAAAGGGGTTGTAAGGTCCATAAATAATAATCAGCCTTCCATTGGACCAACTTGCTGAGCTTGTCACCAACAGATTGAATTATTTGCCTCAATTCTTTCACATCCCTACTAGCATTATACATTCACACCTTTGCCATGACCTCATATAGGTGGAAAGTATTTCCCCAGCCCTTGACTTTGGGCTTGGCCACATGACATGCTTTGGCCAATGGAATATAAGCAAATATGACAAG
This sequence comes from Ceratotherium simum simum, assembly GCF_057802395.1. Lineage (NCBI taxonomy): Eukaryota > Metazoa > Chordata > Mammalia > Perissodactyla > Rhinocerotidae > Ceratotherium > Ceratotherium simum. The sequence goes on along the minus strand of NC_141940.1, from coordinate 102,970,223 downwards.
AGCAGAGACTTGAGATGTGTTGGTTGTGCTTCTGTCATTGCCCTGAGAAGCTGCCGCCCCTTCAGCCTGAGTCTCAAAATAAGCTACAGTGGGCAGACCCAAACTGGACCGGCAGCCTGGAGAGAAGCACAGCCAAGCCAAGCCTAGCCAAGATCAGCCAAACCCCACTAAACTGCAGACCCATGAGTAAATAAATATTTGTTGTTACTAGCCACTGAAATTTTTTGGGTGTTTATTATGTAGCAAAATTGACTGATACATACTATAAACTGAAATGTGGTTCATAAGCAGTACAACCTAGGTAAGTTCTGCTGAACTGATATTCACCAAGTAAAAGAAGAAAAGACCAAATGATTAGAAAGTTATCAAATTCTCATAACAAAGTTCATGTTCGTGCCAGGTACCAGGATTAGGTAGCAATACTTGGTTAGAGGCAAGGATTAGAAATAAAAAAGCAAAATATTAGTCAAGTTGAACTCACTAGGTCATATTTCCAGGTTTTCAAGCAGACTGTTCTAGATTGCAATATTTGAAAGCAGCCTGCTGTGATATGCTAATGACAGTGAATTCTGTGGTCTTTGGAATACCTCCAAAATGCTAAGCTCAAGTTTAAAACAAAATTGGATTCTCAAATAAACTTTCTTGTACAGAAAGGGAATATGTCCTCTTGTCTAGAAAGGGACAAGGAAGTGATAAGGTATATTTTGGCATTTCTATTAGTTATGTTGCCAAAGAGTGGTGAATCTGGCTCTCTCCTGTTGTTTAGACGTCTAAAGACTCCTTCTTATGTATGATTACCGCCAGAGGGTGGAAGCTACATTTCACCTCCAGCCACCACAACTAATTTGAGGAGATTTTAAGAGAAAAGTCTTTGCAGGTAGAATTCCAATTTCCTGTGCCTCTCCAACTATTTCCTGTGCTTCTTATATAATCTCTGAATTTGAATGACAGCTTCCTAGCAGTAATATGGGAAGAGTAAAGAAGACCAAGGGAGAAATTCATGAGATAATTTCTTAATATCAAAATTCTTGAAACACAATAACTTTTTGTTTTACCTTGGAGATTACCTAGATTGACATGTTTTATTTTTTATTTTTATCTTTTGGGGAAGGTGATGAATATGTGTATTATTTGATTATAGTGATGGTTTCAGGGTGTACACATATGTTAAGCTTATCAAATGGTACATTTTAAATATTGTACAGTTTATTGTATTTTAATTTTACCTCAATAAAGGTACTAAATAATATCAAGTGTCTCGAAAGAAATCATGCTAAAGAAGTGCAAAGCTTCTATAAACAAAATTCTAATATGTTGTCACGAGACATTTAGGTAGATCTAAATAAATGAAGGGATCTACCATAGCCCTAGATTAGACAATTCAATATTAGAAAGATGTAGACTGATGTGTTTTAAAATGTGTATCTCCACGGGCTTAATTTTCCTCATCTGATAAGTTGATTCAATGATTTCTAAGATTTCAGTTTCAGCCCTGCAATTCTATGATCTATGGATACTGTAGATCCAAGCTTTTAGAGAAGAGCACGTATAATTAAAGTTCAAAACAACCAAAAGACTAGCAGCTACCATCATATTTTTGAGCAAGTCTGAAGTGAAAGAATTCTCGTCCTTGTCTAGGGAGTCATTTCAATAGGCTGTAGATGCACATTCTACATAGTCTTATGATCAAACTGTTCCTCAACAGATTTTCTCTTTAAGTACCAAACAGGTATGTGAATTTTAAATATTAAAGATTAAAAAGAGAGTTATGATTGGTTATTTTTCTGCAAAGTTTAAGCATTTGAATAGTTCACCAGTCATAGCTCTAAATAGTGGTAAATAATGCAATTAAAAAGACCATAAAGGGAAAAGAATGAGTTGAAAACTCGAGGCCCACTGGCATCATCAAATCTGGTTCCCATCAGCCCTTGGTGGCTAGAGGTGGGGCTCATATGTAGTCATTAATAAAAGTTGCATTTTAGGGGCTTTCCAAAAAGTTGCTTCTAAGGAAAGCATTTATGTGAGAAGACTAAAACTGCTTTTTATAATTGCTTAAGTTATATTGATGTTAAGCTTAGTTAAAATGGTAAAGCAGAATGAATACTTTGTTTAGCCTATATTCAAGAAATTTTATTCAGAAATGAGTAAAAGTACAAATCTAGGCAGCCACAAAACAAGGAAGTGGTTAGATGCCCCCTCAGCCAAGGACCCTAGGCCTCTCTGGGCAGGTTTGGAAAAGATTAAAGCTGACTAGCAGCTTGGAGCCCTAGGGGAGGGCTGGCTGACCAGACTTTGATTCTTTCTCAGACCATGCTCTGCTAGGCCTCTGTCCTTTAGTAAGCCATGGTTTTCATAAGAAACACTAAAGTTGTTGTATACTCCATCATTCCCATTACTTGGAAATTTCAGCAAACTCAAATTACCACCTGAACTTACATACACAGATTGAATTCAAAGAACATGAAGAGGCGTGCTGATAACCTAAGAAAAACTATTGCTAGACTCCTAAAATAAGTACTAAGAGAAATACGCTTAATTCACGATTTTTTTTTTAGTTTGAAAATTCATATCTTAATTGATCTTTACAAAGAAATCTTTTTTCTAAATAAATGAGAGAGTACAATAACTTCAATTTTAATTTTTTGGACATGGATGGATGATATTTTATGAGATTAAAAATACAGAATCATTTGCTAGGCTTTACTAATAGCCTAGTACATTAAAATATCTGTATTTCTTGCTCTAAATGAATCATTTTAAAATATATCTGAAATGAATGTATCACTTGAGATCTTCAAGTGAGCACAAATATGGTATTATCAGGCATAGGTTATTTAGGTACCCTAATATTATTTAGAAAATACATGTCATAAGTTATTCTTAGCTAAAACCACCATAGTTAAGAACAAATCCTTGAAAACAGATTAGATATTTTACTAGTTGAATGGAGTAGCAAGGAATGGATGTCAATGATGTGGTTTTATGAAGAAGAAACTTCAGAAAACAAAGTTTTAAATCCTATGCATCAAACAAAACAAAAAACAAAGTATGTAGCTTGGTTTAAGGAACATAAAAAATACTTAAATGAAGAACACTCAAATAAAACTGTTTTGTAAACGATATAGGTTGATAAGTTGATCTTACCAATTAAGGTTCTGTCATAGTTTTGGTTAGAAATCAGAAAGAAACATAAATAACACACAATGCACACTGATTACAACTGAGTTAGATAAGAGGACCTGTACTGTTATAATATTATATATAATATCACAACACAGTTGCTTTATAAAAATAAAATAATATGTATATCCTACCTGAGATTAAACGACCAGTGGCGAATATATTCCTCTTCATAGGCTCACTGAACTAAATCTACGGCTTTCATTTATTCTCACTAAATTTTCTACTTAATGATCCAAGAATTTAGCTTCTTTATTTTCCCACCAAACAATAAGTATATATTGATTGGAAGTATTCTGAAACTATTCTGTGAAACTAAACTGCATTTTGACTTATTTGTATCAATTGTTTGTTTGAAAGTTGTTCTTCAGGTGGGAAAATGCTTTCCTCCGTTTTCAATTGCGATCTCCCAGGTCCGTAGTTTTCCTTTGTCATGGGGACAGAAATATTTTTAAGAACTCCGGTATATAAATCTCCGGAAGAGAGCATTCACAAATGAATCCTGATCAACAGATTGCATACATTTCCCAATCAGCTGTGCAGACTGAGCGTTTCACGGCTCCGGTCATTTTATAAAGAGGATTCAGAATTAATCAGTCCTGCTGCCACTTTTATTATTTATATATTCACAGTATTGACAGATTTCATCTTCTTCCCACTCTCTACTCCTCTTCTACAGGAATAACATTCGCGACACGGAACAGGGAGCAGCAACACACATTGACCTTTCTTCTTTAAGGCATTACTCAGCTAATCCTGAGATCCCATGAACAATAATGTGGGATATACAGGTCCACATCCAACTTCCTTTCACTTCCTCAAGTGCTTTCTCTAGAATATGAAGCCCACTTAAGTCTTCAGACCACAATATAGGTATGTGAATAATATAGTAGTAACTGTGACTGGAATAACACAGAAGTAGTTATGGCTGCAGCTGCTGTAGATACTGGAATAAAATTCCCCTAGGAACAACATCAGGAAGCCTTGCAGAGGACCCATCTCTCAGAATTTTGAGCAATCACACTCGCTGTGACATTTGAGAATGCATTGCATCTTCTCCTGGGATTACTAAAAATTACAACTGTACCTAAGTCACCTAGCAACAGTTTATGCTACTAATTCATTTTAAAGATATATTAACAGTAATCTTTTCAAATGTCTCTCTGAATTGATTAGATAATGTCTCTTGGAAGCCTCAAATTTGATTTGGCCAAAATGGCAGAGGAAATTAATGTGATTCTCTTGTATCATTTCCCTAAATTCAGAAAGGTAAAGAAACACCAATTTAAAAAGCAGACATGTCTAATAATAAATGAAGCCTGAATATATAAAAAGATTGTTGTCAAGACAAATCCATTGCCTGGTTGTCTTCAGCTGACAACTATTTTTACGTAGACAGTATGACTTAGATTCAGGAAGTAAACATGAAGAAATACTGAACAATCCAATTATTCAAAAGGCATGCAAAAAGTATTATTTCAAAAATCTCTTTTCATAATACTCTTGTTTTGAATACGATAGCTTTTAAACATTGTGTTAAATAGATCCATGGGTTTAGTGTTAATGGTTACGCCAACAAGATGGTAACATAATAAGTCCATGTCAATTTTAGAAGTATTTCTAATATTATATAACAAATTGGAAAGGAATTTCACATATAATTATCTTTATGAAGACAAACTGATGTAGGCCCTGATATCAGTTCCCCTACGTTAAACCCAGCATATATGGGGTTAAAACCAAAAGCACTCATCCTCTATCCCTGTTTCTCTCTAAGTTACATTCACATGTAAATATTTTTTTTTTAAACCTTTGTATCCCCAAACTTCACAAGGCAGATAGAAGTTACAAATTGTTAAAAGCCCAGGTGGCCTCAAGCTGGGCTCACACTGATGTTTTGGCTAATTACCAGTTCTTGAGGTTTGTTACAGGGAAACTGATATCAAGAAGCTAAAACTTCTCAGACCTGAACTCCTCGGCTGGCTTCCTGGCGCCAGAGTCCACCATCCACCAGAGAGACAGTTGAAGGACACCCACCTGTGATTCCCTTATCTCACCATGCCTGCCAGCAGCCTCACAAGGCCAAAGGCAGGCTGGTGGGAAAGCACCCACCAGCAAGGCCACAGGCTCCCCCTCCCTACCAGCAGCCACATTCCTCACAACCTTTAAAACCCCAACTCCTAATGCCTCGGGGGGGACTGTGGGTCTTGGGGCACGAGCCCACCACAGTCTCATTTTGCTGGCAAAATTAAACCATTTTTCTTTTCCTCGATCCCTGGTCATTGTGTTCATTGCTTTGGCTATGGTGATAGGGTCCAGGGTTTTTTCCGGCTACAAAACCACAAGAGCAATTAACACAGCTTCGATTCCGTATCACCACAAGGGTTAAACCAGATGGTAATGTTCATTATTTTTCTCTCTCTCACAAAACCAGATATCACTCACTTTCCCCTGGCAACTACAATGTATTAAAATGAAACACATTATTATGCAATACTTTGACATAAGGAGGTTCTTTTTTGAAAAAAAACCTAGTACCAAAATGTGTGTATCCACTCAAGATTGGTGGTGTTTCCAACCATGACAAATATTACTAACAAATAATTAACAGAAATAAAACAGTATATTTATGATGTATAAGCTCAATATAATGACATTACCAGACAAGGAAAGATGTAATTATTTAAAAATTTATGTTTACCAGTGAACCACTAAAATTAATATATAGGTTTCATAATTTTACCACAAAGATGGCTGATATTATTAATTTTCAATTGGTATTCAGGAAAAGCAAAAGCTGATTTGCTGTTTCAATTAGCTATTGTCACAATAATGCAGAATAACGCATTATGGTTTCAGACAACAATCATTTGTTCTTCTGGATGTTCGTGGCTAGCGCACCCTGCTATACATTTCTCTCATCCTCTTTCTGAGATTAGCAGCCTAGACGGGCTGTGATACATATGGTATACATATGGTAGAAGCATAAACAGGAAAATGCAAGACCTCTTAAAGCCTAGGCTTCAAACTAGCACACAGTCACTTCTGCTCACTTGTTTGCTACAGCAAATCAAAAGGCTAAGCCCTAGGCGAGGGTTGGGAGACACTTACTTATATCTCTGACTTAGTTCTTCAGGGGGTAATTTTTGCCATATATTTACCTGTGCTTGATGACTGCTCTGTATTATTATTAATGTCATCAGTGATTAACCTGCTACTAGATTTAAGAAATACCTAATCCTACTCCCTTTTTTTCCAGTTTCTTTTATAAAGAATTCAAACACATATTTTACGTGGAGCAATCCGTTAGCAGTGTTCTGTGAGTATAGACAGATTGATGCAATTTCTAGTACAGGGAGCTGAGTATGCCATTTAAGTCACAAGTCCCGTCTTACCCAACAGTGGAGTTACTTTTTTGAAGAGAATATATTATATGGGAATAATAATACAGCACTGCCCTTAAGGAGTTTGGGTAAATTTATTTTCTTTTCCGATATCATATACAAGAAAATATCTCACGTCATGAGAATTAGTCACTTCCTGTGAGAAGACCTGCAGCAAAGGGACTTCTCAATCAGATACACTATGTAACAAACTATTCTCTCATCGTGTCTGTGTGCGTACCTGTGTGTATTCTGTTTCTGCTCTTAGAATTCTAATTTCATTTTTTTTTTTCTGTGAGGAAGATCAGCCCTGAGCTAACATCTGTGCTAATCCTCCTCTTTTTGCTGAGGAAGACCGGCCCTGAGCTAACATCTATTGCCAATCCTCCTCCTTTTTTCTCCCCAAAGCCCCAGTAGATAGTTGTATGTCATAGGTGCACATCCTTCTAGTTGCTGTATGTGGGACGCGGCCTCAGCATGGCCGGAGAAGCGGTGCGTTGGTGCGCGCCCAGGATCCGAACCCGGGCCGCCAGTAGAGGAGCGCGAGCACTTAACCGCTAAGCCATGGGGCCGGCCCTAGAATTCTAATTTCATCTTGTCTTCTAAATTTTTGTTTTTCTGATAGGGTTCCATTTTTGTAAACAGAAAAGTAAAAGAAAAATGCGTTTGAAAACCTGCTCAGAGAATGAATTTCGATTTGGCTCCTCTATTAGAGAACTAATTTGCTTTCTATGTGCAATATTGGCGTGATCAATGTTGCATATATTATTGGATTTCAACTCCTATGCTTCCACCTAAACTCATTTTGTGATTCTCACATGGCAAGTCAATTGTCTGAGCTTTACTGAGCCTAAATTCTGCCACGACTTGTCTCAGACTTCTTGGTGTCACATCTGGTGAAGCAGCAGGAGAACTTTCTACCATATTTCTTTTTCCTTTGTTTTACTAGGCCAGAGTAGGCCCTTCTCCCTTGGCTTAACAAACTTTATAGAATAGGAAAGCATGTGGTTTGTATTTTTCTCTTGTTTATTCTCTCTCTCTCTTTCTCTCTGTTACATCAACTATTTTCTATTTTAATCACATTCATAACTCAAAATATTTTATATGCAAAGAAATATAGAGATTAGAGGAACAAAATTCAAATAAGTAAAACTACAACAAAAACCTGTTCAGAATAAAATCTACTTTGCTTGAATTAACCAAGGATGACAAACTTTATTTCTTAAGCCCATATACAAAAGAAAAATAAATACAAAGTTATAGGTGCAAAACTATTTATTCAAGACAATTGTGGTTAGGACCTTACTGATTGGTTAGTAAAATATAGCTGAAGGGGTTTTGACTTTCTAAGGATACTTAGATAATCCATTCACCATCAAGTGTACCTGATAACTATCTACCTACTTTACTTCACTTTTTATCTTATGTGTAGTCCTAGTCAGAATCTATTTTAGTACTACAAACACACACACACACACACACACACATCCCCTAAAGCAAATTAAAGCAAAACAAAAACTTTTTTCCCTTTCTTAACTTTACTCTTGAGAAAGTGATTACAACCTAGATCTGTTTAACAACATGCATTTTATGAAAGAAAGGATTCCCTAAACCAAGGCTGAGACGACATTATGAAAAATTCAGCCAATATAACGATTGGTCTAAGATATAGGAATCAACCTGAGAAAAGAAACTTTCCTTCTGATACTGTAATTTGGTCATGTTAGGCTAAGCTATAGTTTAATGTCATGAGCCATTAGAACATAACATTAAATTAATGATCATGGCTCAGATGGAGGCATGGACAATTTTATATAACATGAAAAGGAAAAAAAAAAAAAAAAAAGAAAATGGTAATGTAAATCTTCCTGGGTACCATCTGGCTTATCTTTTTCCCTATGCCTCTCCAAAACAGTGGGAGGAATAAACAATACTATTCCTGATTGGCTAGGCTTTGGAGATGAGGAAACCAAATGAAAAATTCTCCAACACAAGCAGAAAGGCTAGTATTTTCTTTATTTCTTTCTCCTGCATAAGCACAGAGAATCTGCCTTGCAGAATCAAAATTTGTCAAATTTTAGAGCTGAAATGGCCTTAAGCAAGCATCTGGCCCAGTGGTTCTCAAATTTAAATGGGCACAAGAACCACCTGGGGGCTCTTTAAATATGCGGATTCCCTGGCCCATCCCTAGAGAGTAAGCTTCTGACACTGCATTTTTAATAAACTTTCCAAGTAAAGATGACGCAGGTTGTGAACTTGGAGAAACATTTCTTTTATCTAGCTCCATCATTTTCCAGAAGATAAATCTGAGATCCCCAATGCCACTGATTTCCACAAGATCACACAGGTTAAGTGTCAGGATCAGAACCCAGATCTCTTGACCTGTAAAATAAGACACTTTTCACTCTCTGATACCATACTACTTCCATAAAAAGTCCCTGAAAAAAGTCTGTTAGCTCATATTTTTTCTCTTTTCTTTATTGTGACAAAATATAAGTAGCACAAAATTTACTGTCTTAACCATTATTTATTTATGTAAAATTTAAAGAGCTAATGGTTTTATTCAGTGATTCATGAATCAGGCAGCATCCCTTCTAGCAAGCAGAAAGGAGCTCCCTTAACCATTTTTTTAAATTTTTTATTTATTTTTATTTATTTCTTTTATTTTTTTGTGAGGAAGATCAGCCCTGAGTTAACATCCATGCCAATCCTCCTCTTTTTGCTGAGGATGCCTGGCCCTGGGCTACATCTGTGCCTATCTTCCTCCACTTTATATGGGACGCCGCCACAGCATGGCCTGACAAGCAGTGCATCGGTGCGCGCCCGGGATCCGAACCCGGGCCGCCAGCAGCGGAGCGCGTGCACTTAACTGCTACACCACGGGGCCGGCGCCTCCCTTAACCATTTTCAAATGTACAGTTCCGTGGCATTAAGTACATTCACATTGTTGTACAGCCATCACCACTATCCATCTCCAGAACTTTTTCATCTTCCCAAACTGAAACTCAGGTACCTATTAAACAGTAAGTCCTCAATCCCATCACCCTTAGTACCTGGTAACTACTATTCAACTTTCTGTCTCTATGAATTGAACTATTCTAGGTACCTCATATCAGTGGAGTTATACAACATTTATCCTTTTGTGTCTGGCTTATTTCACTTAGCATAATGTCTTCAAGATCCATCCATATTAGCTCATGTTTTGATTTGCTGAGTCCTTTTAACTGCTTGCTCAAGAGAATGTTCTGGCCCCTTAAGAAATGAGGTTCTATCATTTGTCCAGCTTCAATAGATGGCTTCTAAACAAGAGAAAGAATTCAGAAAGGGCAGTGCTGGGTGAATGACATAGATGGAGCCTGGAGGCAGGCAGAGAGATGTGAAATGCATTTTCTGCCTAGTTGAAAGTCACTTGAAAAAGAAATGAGAAACATGAGAGAGAGAAAGAGACAGAAAGACAGAGATAGACATATTAAGAGAATGATAGGACAGATGGATTAAACTGAGAAAAACTAAGACCTCCTTAAGGCTACCTTGTGCCCAAGGTAGTAGGGCTACGCAAATGAGGTTATTAACAGGTATATTCTAAAAATTAATTGATATACACTGGTGTAGATGAGACCTGATGTTATTAAAATACCTTGGCGCAAAAAGGAGAGGAAAAAAAGCAAATAGGGAAGTAAAAATGTAAGCATCTATACTGCTATTTGAGAGATACGTTATTGCACTTAAGATTTATTTTTGTTTTATATAGTTACTATCATGAGTATTCTACAGCTTTTAAGTAAGGAGGAAAGTTATTTGATTTATGTACTGTTGTAGAAAAAAACCAAGATTTTTAAAAACATCAGTATACTGGTATATATCTAATTTTTTACTTGGGGTCAAGGCCAGATAATGCCTCTGAGAGAAGGGGGTTTTCACCAAGACTTGAAGCATGAGCAGGAGTTAGCCAGGTAGACAAGGAGAGAAAGGGTATTCTGGGCAAAGAGAACTTCTTCACTTGACCTGGATAATACCCACTTGTTGTTTAATATTCAGCTCAGTATCTTTTACAAGAAGCTTTCTATGACAGTTTAACAATGCGGCCCAAAACTTCTTGACACTCTTCCACGGAAAGGTGGAGTTTATGTCCCACGGCCTTGAATCTGGGCTCTCTGACTGCCTGACCAATAGAATATGGCAGAAGCAAAACTATGCTAGTTTCTGGCCCAGGCCTTAAGAAGCTGGCAGCTTCCACTTCTTGTCCCTTGGGATGGTTGCTCTTGGGACCAAGGGAGTATGCTGTGAAGAAGCCCAAACTGCCCTGTGGAGAGGCCCACGTGAAGAGGAACTGACAGGCAGCACCAATTTGTCAGGCATGTGAGTGAGTCCACTTGGAAGTGGATCCTCCAGTGGCCAGTCAACCTGCCCCAGCTGATATGAGAGGAGCAGAGACAGCGGTCCCCACTAAACCTTGCCTTAATTGTAGATTCCCGTATGAAACAAGTCACTGTGAGGGTTTTAAGCTGTAAGTTTTGGGCTGGTTTGTTATGTAGCAAAAGTTCACCAGAATTCCTACCCTCATCCTCCCCAGAAGGTGTGCAGGAGGTGCCCCCACCTCTGGGAGACCAAAGGACTCTGTACTCACCTTAATTATATCCTTGACCTCCTTGGCTACATCTCCCTGTCCTCCTCCCCCAAGTCCCAGCACTATCAATTTCTCTTTGGGGCCAATATGGCTCTTATCAACCTTTGGATCCTCAAAGTTCTTTACTGTTCTGTGGCAGATTCCACTTCTCAATGGCTGTCCTCAAAAGTCACATTGAGGAATCCACTCAAAAAGTATGTATCTACTATGTGAATACATTGCATGAATATCAAAATTTATTTTAGGTCTTGGAGGGGAAATGAATTTAGAATTGTCTAATCCATCCAATGGTTGCATCCAAATAATGACAATGGTTTTACTCTAAAATTGTTCTACTCTAAAACAGAAAATGTCAACACTGTCCCATAGTAGGTAAAAATGCTCTCTATACACATTTCAGTTTTTAAAACTGCAATATATAAGAGTTTTCCAACCATTTGTGAAACTACTGTAAAAACTAAAAATAGGATTTATGGAGTAAATCATTGGGAAGAATGCCTGGTCAAGCAGTTCATAAATATCCAGATCTCATTCTATTTGGGGCCACAGCCTTGAGTTGAATCCAATATAGAATTGTTGAATTGAGAGCAAAGGATCGAGGTGAAATGTGGGTGGCTCCTGAGAGCAGGTGAAATGTTGCTTTCTGCAGAGAATAACCTTTTCTATAACACCTGAGGAATAATATATTTTAAAAGGTGTTGGAGGTGAATAGAAATTAGAGAGGAAAACAGAAATCTTTAGAGAATTTAAAGATTATATGTATAATGTCGCAGATCGTTGTAAGTTATAATAATAATAATATTGAGTAGTCAACTTGCTAATAGACCTCTCAAGGACAGCCATGGATGCAGGAGCAAACAAAAGTAATTTGTTGCTTTATCACTATCAGGAAATAGACATTCTTCCATCTAGACTAATATGATCTCCAGTGAGGAATGATTTATTTCTCTTGCATTTATGAAACTCTCTTTCATAACCAGGTGTTATGGCTTCTTTTACCTCTACGAGGAATGGCTGATTTATGCATAGACCTTTGTTCAATAACCTTTCTTCAAAGATTGATGCTGTTAAAAATGAAAAAAAAAAGTGAACTTTTTGACTTTTTATTTTAATGTAATTTAGAAAACCATGTAAACTGCAAATGGACCTCATGTGGAATGAAAATCACATGCTGATAATCTAAATCATTTTGAATACTGTTAATCTTTGACTACTACTTGAAATGTTTTATTATATATATTTTTATTAATACTTTAAATGTTTCTATTATGAAAGGCACAAGAGATACATTAGTGAAGATCATTTAAAAAATAATTTGTAAATACAAGACTGAAGATTCTTTTATTTGACCCCCTAATTCATACTTTCAGAATTTTCCAATAGGACGGGGGGGCATTGCTACCAACTACATAAAGGAATATCTTTTTTTTTTTTTTTTGCCTAGAAACTCCGCTCTCAAAGACCACTAACCCTCAAAAAAACCTTTGAGGCTGGAGGATGGGAGGGGGAGAAAGTGATGTAAAATTCTTTGACTTTTTCTGTGGTCGAGATTTTCCTGACCTTTTCTATTCTTGTTTGGAGAAGGCGGCCTGAAATTATATAGCTCTTGTCCAGGTTCTGATGGAAATCAAAGAAAACGAGTGAACAATCCCAGCCTTCTCATTGTCCAGTGCTACTGCCTCATAGGATGCACTTAAAACAATTGTATTAACAGTTATTGATGTGGCTTCCAATGTTGGTCGGATTGTTTGGAAAAAGAAACTACTTTTACCAAAGTATGTTTCAGGGAATATCAACGTCTGGTATCTGGTTGAAAGAGAAGGGCAAGCGAGTCAATTTACTTCCCCCAAGGAGGTCATTAGGAAAGATAAAACAGCTCTTTTCAATTTTCAGTGTAGTACGTTTATTCTCAAGAATGGGGTTATTAAGGTTTGTTTGTATCTGAAGACTTTAAAGAGCTTGTCAAACATGAGTTAATATTGACACTTAAGAACTAAAATCTATTGAAGAATATTATCTTTTCTTGGTTAGAAAAGACAAAGATTTTTTTTTTTTCTTTTTTAAAATCAGAGTTCCAAGACTCATGGTAGCCAATATTGCCAGCATAGTTTCATTAATTCATTAATTTTTTATTAAGTAGTTTCTCACTCAAATCAAATGAGGATTGTGCCCTTAAGGAGTCCAAAGTAAAATAAACAACACAAAAGTTTATGCACACATACACACACACCTGATTAATAGTAATAACATAATACTAGCTGTGTTTACTTGTTGCTTACTATGTGTCAAATACTCTTTTATGCACTTCACATGCATTAATTTGCATGGCCCTCATAACAACCTAATGAGGTAGATGTTGTCATTACCCCTGATCTCTAGCTGTGTAAAATGAGGGCAATTAAGAAATGCGTCCATGGTCAGGAAGTATCAGAATCACGCTTTAACCTAGGCAGTCAGGCTTCAAAGCCCATATTATTAAACACTATCCTCTCCAGCCTCTCTAATACAATATAGAAAGCACTAAGCATCATTTAAAGTGCAGAGAAATGCCTACAGGAATTGAGAGGGAGACAAGATGTTTTCCAGCTTGGGGGCTCAGGGAACAAGGGAGGATTTGAATATGGCTTTCCTTGAAAAGTAGGGAGCATCTGGGTAAACGGAGATGAGGACAAGGAATCCCAAGAGAAGAAACAAGATCATCAAAAGACACAAAAAGTAGGCTGGCTAGCTGTGCAGTTTAGTAGGAGTTGAGAGTACATGGAGAGGAAAAATAAGAAGTAAGATTGGAAGTTGAGATTGGGGACCAATCCTGGAGGGCCCGGTGAAGGAGTTTGTAGAATATTCTGAAGGCTTTGAGAAGTCATAAAAGCTGTTTGAACAGAGGAGTCAAATATTTTTTCATTCATTTGACAAATATTTATTGAGCATCTATCATGTGCCAAGCACTGTCTTGCGCAATGGGACTATACAAGTGAATAAAGTAGATGAAATCCCTGCCCTCACGGAATTTATAATCTAGTTACAATCTAAGCTATGCTTTAGGAAGTTTAATTTGAAATGGCAATCTGCAGGTTGGATTGGAGCAACGCAGTGGCCAGGAAGGAGTGGAGGAAGGTAAAGGGTAATAAGAACATGAATTGGAGCAGTGGTAAGGGGACTGGAGAGAAAGGAATGGGCGCAAAGGATTAGGGAGGTAAAATCAATAGATCTTGAAAATGAACTAGAAAGTGAGGCAAGTGAGGAGATGTAGGAATGACTATTTAGTTTGAAATCTCTCTGACTGAAAAGATGGTAGTGTGATGAATGGCAGGACAGGGGAGATAAAGACTTGGTATAAAAGATACGGCCTGGGCCGGCCCCATGGCTTAGCGGTTAAGTGTGCGCACTCCACTGCTGGCGGCCTGGGTTCGGATCCCGGGCGCGCACCGACGCACTGCTTCTCCGGCCATGCTGAAGCCGTGTCCCGCATACAGCAACTAGAAGGATGTGCAGCTATGACATACAACTATCTACTGGGGCTTTGGGGGAAAAAATAAATAAATAAATAAAATTATAAAAAAAAATAAAAGATATGGCCTATTTGGGTCATATTGAGTTTATGATGTCTGTGAGACATTTGACCAAGAAATGTCCCACATACAGTAAGAAATGTGGGACTGATACTGGAAAGAGATAAAAATCTGTAAATCATTGGATTAAAGGAGATGGACAATAGATTGTTTTCAGTCTAATACCTAGCACATAACCTACACTTAGTAACTATTGATGACTACTGAATGAAGAGAATGAGATTAACCAAGACAGAAAAGAGAGCCCAGAATAGGTTCTCAGGTAAAGAAAGAGGAAAGAATCAGTAGTTAGACAGCAGGAGAAAATTAGTAGAATACAGCACCCTAGCAAGTCAAAAGGTGAGAAATTTTCCAGAAGACTGTCGTGGGCAACAATAACAAATTATTCACAGATTTCCAGGGCAACAAGGACTTGATAAAAGCATTTGCATTTGGAAGTCATAGTGGTTTCATCGCGAAGTGTTTCAATTGAGAAGAAACTAGACTGAAAAACTTCAAGGAAAATGGATGTTTAGGAAGTAAGAATATTTCCATTAATCACCAAATTGCTATTAGGTGAATGATTTGAAACTTGCTTTTGGTTACCTTGGGCCTTTGCCTGGAATGCTGAGTCAGTTTAGAGTAATGGGTAAAATAGTCGGATTCATTGAAGGTTAGAAGGTGAAACTTAGGTTCAAATAACAACTCCTTTCCATACAGTTGCGTGACCTTAGGAGAAGTTAACCAACCTCTCAAAGCTTCAGTTTTTCCATCTGTAAAAAGGGTAGGATGATAGCACACCATGCAAGCAAAGCACCTAGTACACTGCCTGGCACATAGTAATATTAAAAAAAATGTGAGCTATTATCATCATATATCCTAACAATTGGATAAATACATGGTGTTATTAATCCTAGAAAACCTAATATTTATTTAATAGGCTTTTATTTTGAATTATTTCCCTCCTAATCTGGTGTGATAAAACTCAACTTAGTTGACTTTCAAGGAAGTAGCAAAAGCTAAATTACTCAACCTCTCTAATTTTACTCTCCTCAACTAAAAATAAAAATAATAATAGTACCAATACCAGCTGTTCAGTGAGAATCAAATTAGACAATGAAAGTAAAAGTGCTTTGTCAATTATAAAAAATGACAAAATTAGTTACTATTATTCTCATCATTAATTAATATAACTTTGATCCACTGATTTTAAAGAGTACAATATTAGGTTTATATCTTCGGTTTGACTTTTGTCTAATGGTAATTGATACCATTCATAAGGATCTTTCATTTGAAGAAAGCTTTTTCAAAGCGCTTTTATATTTATTATCTTATAAGATCCTCACAAAAGCTCTGTGAGGAATAAAAGACAATGGTTATTAGGAGCTATCAAAATTGACTTTTCAGTATGCACAGTGTCTTCTTCCCTATGTGGGCCTTTCTTCTGGTTTGTATACACAAAATTACAGAATCCAATAATTGAATTACAAAGTTATTCAATTTAGTGCTTACCTTGTATCGTTCCAGATAATAGCTAACTTTAACGGCAATATCCAGAAAAGTAGGTCCTAAATTTTCAAATATATTCAATTAATGTTTACATATGAAAGAAACCATAGAAACATGGTCCAGAATGTTATAACCCTTATAATCGACTGACTAAATTCATATGGCATTAAATTGAGGTGATAGTTTGTTTTTTCATCATTGGACAAAAATAAATGGATTCTTATTTTCCATACTTAGTCTTCCTTTTTGGAGAAGAAAATACCAGTCTTGAACATTGTCCTCACTAACTCCTTTTCTAAACTTTTAATTATTATTATTTTTACTATTTCTTTTTGGATTTTCTCTGTGATCTACAGGAATTTCAGAGTCCGAACCTGGAACATAATAAAGTACTGATTAGAGTAAGATGACAAACACGTGGCTCTTGAATCTATTCCTGAGTACTGCAATTGGTAGTACTGTGAATTTGTGTGACGTTTTTATAGCAGCTACATGAGAATAAAAGGGAAAATAAAATTTTCCATGTTTATGTATAAGAAGAAACTAATTGTCCTTACTGGAAAGTTTTTCAAGATCTTGGATACATTACCAAATACTTTTACTTTTTCCACAGTATGAATTTTACACTAAAGCTTTGCTAGTTCTTTGCATTTTTTTCATGGTTAAACCATTAAGAGTGTCTCCATAGCTATGTTCCTTTGAATGACATAGAAGATGGCATCACTTAATACCAATTCTGTCCTACAATAAGTGACATTTTGGTGACCTTTGGTGTATTTCTGAATAGACCACGGAGAAATGCAACTAACAATAATATAGATTTGTATAATATCACGTATTTCTATGGGTTCCACGTTGATGTCCTTCAACTTTCTATCTTCAACCTAGATCTTTCTCCAAACTTTAGATCCATATTCACAGCTGCTTCAAAGGAGGTGATATTTTCATCTCTATTACTCAAAACTCTCTATTACTCAAGACACCTCAAAGCTGACGACATTCTTGACTTCTCTTCCTACAACTATTTCTCCTCTTGAATTCTGCAACTCTGTGAAGGCACTTAGTCATGCCAAGTGGTAAGCAACCAGTGAGTCCTCGCTGAACCTCACATTCTCCCCTCATCTCTGCCTCCCATAAAGTACATCACAATGTTGATTTTTACCTCCAAATAGCTCACGCATCTGTTTCATTTGTCCAACCTCACCACCTTAATTATCATTTCTTGCTTGAAATATTGCAGAAATAATTTTCTAGTGTTGTTCCTGGACAGGTCTCATATTCTTCGCATTCATTCTCCTTGCAGCTACCAGAGTGATCTTTCAAATACATGTCTGGTTATTCAATTTCCTTCCTTAAAACTATGCTGTGACTTTCCATAGACTACAGATAAAGTCCAAACCCTTAAAGATAGGTGGCAAGAGGGAAGGAAAGACAACTGACACATACTGAGCCCTTTGAGCCCAACACTCTGTCTCTCTGGTGGGCATTTTACATGTATCCTATCATTTAATCCTCACAAAATCCTGTAAAGTATTATACTTACTGTATAGAAGAGTGTAATTGAGACTTTGAGGTTAGGCAACAAATGGTAAAATAAGGGGTCTTTCTGCCTACAAGGCCCATACTCTATTTACTGTACCATGCTATTTTTCTACACAATTTAGCTTCAGCTCACCTTTCCACTCTCATTTCTTGTAACAACCATACCCCAGCCGTAGAGGAGTACCTTCAGATTCTCAAACTACCACACAGTCCAGGACTTTGGACATGCTGTTTCCTTTGCCAAAAAAATTCTCTATTTAATTCTGTATACTTAGCTAACTCCTAACACATTCTTCTAACTTTCTCTGAACAGAGGTTCTCAACCTTGGCTGAACATGAGAATCATGGACAAGATATGCTGCAATCAATCCAATTTGAATCTCTGGGGGTGGAACCTAGGGATCAGCATTTTTTTTGTTTGTTAGTAAGATCAGCCCTGAGCTAACATCTGCCAATCCTCCTCTTTTTTTGCTGAGGAAGACTGGCCCTGGGCTAACATCTGTGCCCATCTTCCTCCACTTTATATGGGACGCCGCCACAGCATGGCTTGACAAGCAGTGCGTCGGTGCGCGCCCGGGATCCAAACCGGCGAACCCCAGGCCGCCACAGCAGAGAGTGCGCACTTAACCACTTGTGCCACTGGGCCGGCCCCTAGGGATCAGCATTTTTTAAAGCTCCTCCAATGTATAAGCAAGACCAGAAAACACTGTCCTAGGTGAGTTTCCTGGCCTATCTGGAAGGTTTAGCTTAATCATCTTCTGTTTTTACTAGGACCCTGTCTAGCCCTTTACTATAATACTCATCACACTACTATAATTTTGTCTTAGCATACCTATCTTCACCTCTGGAACATGAACATCCCAAAGGCAGATATCATATTCCAATACAGAGGCTTTTAAATATATGTTACATAGTGATCCAATATGTACATACACACACATACTCTCTCTCTGTCTCCGTCTCTCTTACACATATGTACATACAAGCAATTGAAACCAAAGTTTCACAAAATAATACTGACCCTTACTTAAGAGTGATGGACTCTGTTCTTTTCAATAAATTTCATTCTTTTCTCTTTAAAAAATGTGATATGAAGTGAAATAAGTTAGACAGAGAAAGACAAATCCTATACGATTTCTCTTGCATGTGAATTCTCAAAAAGAAAACAAGCTCATAGATATAGAGAGCAGATTGGTGGTTACAAGAGGCGGGAGGTGGAGGGTGAGAGAAATGGGTGAACTGTTTTTTTTTTTTTTAGTTTAAATAAATTGAATAAAAATTTTAAAAAATAAATGAAAAATGTGGATTGATATCCATTAAATTGATTATACAACCTAGTACTCTGTCTGGACTGCATTTGAAAAGCATCTCTCTAATCATGTTTATATTGCTAGTCTCAGCATCATAGTAGGTACTTAACAGGGGTTGAATAAAGATTTGATGAATTAATCAAAGTTCTTAGGGAAATAATATATATAAAAAATGTACATATCCAAAACAGTAGGCAGTCATCACCAGGCAAAAGAAAAATACCAAGATTAACTTTCACATTCTTTAGACACCAAAGTAGAAAGATTAAAAAATACATATAAAATTCAATTCAAATTATAGCAACAGAAAGGAATACAAAGAGTTTCCTTTTCTTAGAATTAGAGATACTCAGATTACCTCTCTATTCTCAGATGTCCCAAGAAATATGACAATCCAATTTGTTCAGAATACTAATTGTGTTACTAAGATCGCATTCTTTCTTCTTTTGGAATTAACCAATCGGCCAAGATTTTTGTGAGAAACATTGAAGAAGCTACCTCCCCAGTTTCAATAATGTATTAGAAATCTAAGAGGTCTTAATTTACAGGTGTACTCCGATGTGCAATTCAAAATTTATCAAACTTGTCTCTCTGAAGATGTTTTGTTTAATAGAAGAGAATTTTTATAATGGGGGAGTTGGGAGGAGACACGGGTAAAACCAAAGAAATTAGAGAAGGGAGTGAGTTGAGAGATATAGCCTGAGACATGACTCAGATCACAGATGAAGAAATCTCAAATATTAATTGCTTCATAGTTTCTCTTGGTGAGAAAAAGATCCTAATTACGCCACCTTTATGACCATCTCTCTCCACCACATACCCACACCCACACACCTTCTTTACAAGCTGGTATTAAAATTCTCTCTTAGGGGTGCATAGAGAACCAGTTAAGATTGGCGAAATTCTTGTGAAATAGTAGCAAAGATGCAGAGTCTTCCCATTTTTAGTTAGTTACCCACGGTTTTATGTTCGAACTTGGAATCGTGGATATATTTATCAATTCTCTGAGGCCCAAAGCAGAAATGTTTCGGACACGGGAAGAATCTGATTCAGTTATGAATATAGTTCTTCATTTTAAGGATAAATTTGCAATTTAAAAATTCTCAAATTGTCACCTCTCAGTGCTCTATATGGTATTCTATAAAAATATATTGGCTTTAAGATTCCAGTTAGACTGTCAGAAATAACACTATCTATAAGACAAATCTCCTCATCCTGAAGTACAAGGACAACTATAATGTCCTTGCTTTTAGTAAGGAAAGTAAATAACATTTTTTTCTAATATAAGAAGGAAATTTTAATGCTTTTCACAGTGGAATTAATCAGGTTATTCATAATACATGTATGCTCATAGAACCCATGAATTGTGATTATAGCTGGGAGAATTAAATATCCAATGAAGTAGATGACAAACAGCAGTGATAGTCAGGCAGTCTAGCAAGAGCTGGAGTCCCCATATATAGAAAAACTCCTTGACAGTCATAGAGCAAAACATATTTTGTGAAGGTTTTCACCCTCTGTCTCCATTCAGTAGCATTTGTATAAAGTAAAACATCACTGCTTTTGGGTGGACAGATATATAGGAATCTGTTGAGAGAGCTGTTGCCCTGGGTAGGCATTTGGAGTTTCCTTTTTTAATATGTAAGAACTATTCTTGCTCTACAGCATGAATCGAACAATGAATATAATGCTACCAGCTTTCTCAAATGAAGTGAAAAGACGTATCGTTATACTTTTTCCCTTCACACGTATTACAGAAAATTCCTTTTGTTCAAAATAAAAAATTCATCTTCAGAGGGGAAAAAAGCAAACATTTCCATTTAGCTGAAATACTGAAATTGCATGTAATCTCCTAAGGTATGTAGTCGTATTTACTCTCAAGCTTGGCTTTTCCATTTGTTGCTTTTAAACCCCAGTATTTTGATTCACTTCTATCACTTGAAATGTGCCATTAACAATAATCAATAGTTTCAGTAGTTCAGAGTTTTTTCCATGACATCTCCAAATCTTTCATCAAAAGACCATTATTCAGCCATCTAACTGAAAATCAGAGCTGGTTATAAATGTCATTCCTATCCATAAAATGCAGTTTCAACCTCAGGCAACTGGAATTTATAGAAAACACAATATTAATTGAGAGGGAAGGAGAAAATTGTCTCTGTTTTAAAATAATGTTGGAATCTTAGTCCTACTGCAGTTAAGAAGAAAATATGTCTAAGGTTTTCAGGAACTATAAGGGAGTTTTATACAGCTTTTAAAGAATAAATACATTTTTATGAGTAATATAGCACAAGCTAAGAAAGTTTCCTCAGTATAATTTCCAATTGTTTTTGAAAGAAAGATTAGAAATCTGAACACAAAATGTAGTTTATTCTCCATTCTTCCATAATAAATATGGTTAGGAAACATGGCAATTTTTTTCCTTAATGATCCAGAATCTTGCAGTTTCTCAGGATTAGGAATTTATGCATGAATTTTCATTGTATAGTACTATAGATAGATATAAATATAAAATGTATAGGAGATAGATGGATGTATCTTTCCCTCAACCAGATTTATTCACTAATTTAAGAGATGTTTTATTAAATTCCTATTATAAAATTATTTTGAGTCATTGGATTGTTCTTTATTTTCAAAGTAATCTGCTAAAAATTCCACTTAAAGTTTTTATCTGCCACAGCTGATGAGAATATGTGAATCATATATTTATTAAAATTCTAGGGTTGCTTTATGGATATTTGCAAGGAGAAATAAAATTTTATTTATGAAATATCATAAGTCAAATAAGTTACAGCAGAACATTTCTAATGTGGGAGATCAAGATTTGGCCACTCTGAAATATATCTCTTTACCTTGATCATTTTCTCTGACGGACATTTGACCTCCCCCACTACCTGCCTGAAGAATTTGACATAGTAACTCCTTCCTGGAACAGATCTTCTATCTGATGGCTGTAATATAATGTAAAATAGATGTTACAATAGAAAAGGCACCAACAAGCCCATCTTATCTGGAGTTCTGTCTCAGGCCACATTCTCTGGATGGCCCTGCGAGGAGTTACCAGACAAACATTTACATTTATAAGGGAAATCTCCATTTGTAAAGGTATCTCCCTCTTTGTTTTGGGAAGAGGGCGGATGACCTCATTTCTAGAAACTTATCAATGTGGAAGGTGAGGCCTTAAATCTGCATAATAACCTTGTTTACTGTGCTTCAGTGGTAATCTCCTGTAACTGACTCCCCCTACCCCCAACATCCTCCTTTGTCATTGGCTGAACATGGTATTTAAGACGAGAATTTCTGCTATTGTGTTGAGAAACACAGTGTCCCTGCTTTCTCCCACGTATACATGTTATTAAACTTGGTATTATTTTCTCCTGCTAACCTGTCTTGTTAATTATTTGGCCAGCCAGAAGAACCTTAAGGAAAAGGGCAGAGGGGGATTCACCCTCTTCCCCCTCACTAACCATTCATCTAAGAGTGACCAAAAAAATCTAACTTTGCATTGCATTTACATTCTCAAGCCATGGGAGATATCTGCAAAGATAAAGTCAGGTATTGTTCTACACAAACTACCTCCCAATGATCAAAGGAACTCAATGCACATTGTGGAGGAGCAAGTGGGATCAGGAGAATGACAAAGCAAGAATGAGGAATTCAACATGCTGTAAATTGCCGCTGTCATCTACTCTATGCATAACAGAAGCAAAGTAGATCAAATATCATATCAGAGCAGAAAAACAGGAAGAAAGGGAGAACAATGAGGAAGGGAGGAGAAGAAACTTTGTTTATTATGATTTGATTTTGGAATTATTTTTCAGCCTAAGATATACTATCACTTTTTTTCATCACAATTTAAAAATATGAAAGAATGAAGTTAGTCCAAAAAATTGATCACATTATTCTAACACTCCCAGTTTTATTTGAGATACTAGAAAAGTTTTTATATCAAGTCAGAAAACTCAACTACACTTAAGAAAACCCTAGTAGTTCAGGAAAATTATATCAGATACTGAGAATAAATTTAAGAAGCCTCCTTGAACTGCAGAATACGATTCTCACCAAGACTTCATTTAAACAAAACTACCCTCAACTTTTGTTTTCACTGTTTATGCACATGAAACTTTACAGCAATAATTTTTGTTTCTAGGAAAAACAATTGTCTGAAAATTGTATGATCATTAACTATGACAAGTTTAGCCATCTCATTTCTATTTTCACAGATCATGTTAGGAAGAAAGCTACGAAATGCCAGATTAACATTTCAAAACGTATTGGAAAGTAATGAAGGGAAACTGATTCAGTTAGCAACGCTAAATAAAACAGACAATTCATACAGATGCTTTCCCTGTAAAATATTAAATAAACACTCAAAAATGGCAACTTTTTCAATTTAATAAACCAATTCCTAATTTATTTCTCTGAGCACAGTTTCTTGTTGACCAAAGCTCTGGTTTTATGTGCAAGCTTTTCCCGGTCAAAAACACGCTCTGTTTAGAAGATGGGGGTGTTAAATGAAATAATAAATGACTTTTTCCTTCTCCCTCTGCCTCTCTTCTTCTTGCCCAGATGCTTAATATATCAGGTGATGGTGCTCAGGGCAAGCTGCCCCAGGAAGCACCACTCTGGTATGCGGATTATTTCGAGCTGAAGACAATAAGGATATTTGACCTCCCCCACTAACTGCCTAGAGAATCTGGCATGGTGGCTGATTCCTGGAACAGATCTTCTATCATGATGGCTATAAAGATAATGTAAAATAGATGTTACAATGGGAGGGGCACCAAGCACCTTTTATCAAAAAACTCTATCTCTCCCTGACCAAATTATCAATAGATGACCCTGAAAAGAATTGTCCTTCTGCCCTCTGAAGTCCCAGGCCACTACCCACCCCCAACACGTTCCTTCGCCTTTAGCTGCAATACTTAAGCAAGCAGCTTAGACAGAGGGACGAGTTGCTCATTTCTGAGTTTCTCCCATGTATACATGTTATTAAACTTGGTATTATTTTCTCCTGCTAACCTGTCTTGATTATTTGGTCAGCCAGAAGAACCTTAAGGGAAAGGGCAGAGGGAGATTCTCCCTCTTCCCCTACACAGGCCATATAAAACTATTTTATTTTGTGCTCAGTTTATCAATTACAAGGATAGATGCTGAGCATTGTTCCTTTGGATTCAAAAGAGTGCTCAAGTAGAAACGCTTGACTTACTTGCCATTGTTTCATCAGCTCTCTTACTCCCTTGGAGTCTTCTAGGAGCCTTTCCTTATGGGTGGCATCCTGCAGGACGTTGGCAGTTGTTTCAGCTTCTGTAAGCCAGGCAAGAAACTTCTCCAGGTCCAGGGGGAACTGTTGCAGTAATCTATGAGTTTCTTCCAAAGCAGCCTCTCGCTCGCTCACTCTGCAAAGGAACAAATGTCCAGATGCAATTCTCCTCAAATATCAGAACGGCGCACCCAGTGAACCCCATGAAAAGAGCAAGGATAAAGGGTCTAAATTATAATATACCAACAAAGGGGTGACGCGCATGTGTGTGTATACATTGTGTATATATTGGACTTTTGGACTTTTGAAAGTTCACATGTGAACTTTCAAAAAATATATATAATTTTTTTTTTTTTTTTTTTTTGTGAGGGAGATCAGCCCTGAGCTAACATCCGTGCTAATCCTCCTCTGTTTTTTTGCTGAGGAAGACCGGCTCTGAGCTAACATCTATTGTCAATCCTCCTCCTTTTTTTCCCCAAAGCCCCCCAGTAGATAGTTGTATGTCATAGTTGCACGTCCTTCTAGTTGCTGTATGTGGGACGCGGCCTCAGCATGGCCGGAGAAATGGTACGTCGGTGCGCACCCGGGATCAGAACCCGGGCTGCCAGTAGCAGAGCGCACGCACTCAACCACTAAGCCACGGGGCCGGCCCACAAAAATATATTTTTTTAACTTTCTAGTTGTTACTGGTCAGTTTTGAAAGCTCATTTTAATATGCTGCAAAAGTTTAAGCTAATCTTTATGGGTAAAACCCTAAAATCCCTACACCATGCTTATCTTTGATGTTACCTGAGGCAGGAAACCAGCCTTAGGCAAGAAAAGTCAAGAAAATGCAAACCTAGAATAGAAAGTTGAACCCTGGAGGAAAAAAGAGAAAGGGATGGAGGGCAGAGGAGAACAAAAAGACTACAAGTAGAAAAATAATATATTTCACAGCAAACATTGTACATTGTACATTGTACATTTTGCATAAAACTAACTATGGTGTTCTATTAGTTCTAACTATTGTGTTAGCTTTAAATTTCATTACCTGATGGTCATACAACTGAGAATATTTCCCAAAAGAAAAATTTTATGTGCAATGGAAAATATAGAGCCCAAAAACCACAGAGATCTGAGTTCAGATCCTAATATTGGCTACCAGCTGTGTGATATGGCAAGTTACTTAACCTCTCTGATTTCTCAGTTTCTCATCTGCAATACATATTGCTGTGATGAGAATGCAAATACAATAATGTTTGCAAAGTTGAGTGCCTCACACATTGTATACTTACACATTATAGTTACTCAAAAATGTTAGTTCCCTCTGCTCACATCCCATTCTCATTTCTCTAATCTTTTAGAAGGGGTGAACCAAATTCCCTAATGACACAAAAATCTAAAAAAAGATTATTCATATTTTCGGACAATATATATAATGCATGTATTGTGGATACAGACACAGGCCCTCAGCAAACATCCACATCATAATAGCTTGGGAGGAAAAATTGCCTTAGGCAGTAACAGTCCCATCTAAAAAGATTCAGGTAAATTTTGTCTGCAATGAGGAAATTAGCACTCTATTTAAATGCCGTTATTTGTCTTCTGTTACTACACAAACACTTTCTGGGATTAAACATATGCTAAAAATGGATTTTAAAGAATTGAACCCTCGCATATGATACACACTGCTTGTTAAGATGTGACTGTCAATAATTATGCAAAACTGCAATTTATTTCAGCAGCAACTTTATCATGGGATGTGCAAACCAGGCAATAACCCACTCCTGCCGAGCCAGCGGCAGCAAGGCCCCCGGAAGAGCTGTTGATTCATCATGGGTGAGGTTTTTGCTGAGCATACAGTCTTCCACAGTGCAGTTTCGGCGCTCATACTGGGTAAAAATCTTCTGTCTGCATTAACTGGTGGAGGGTAGAATAGGTTTATGAGGATGCAGCTATTGGAAAAAAGGAAGCATTGCACTAAGCTATTTATCAACTCCTAAAGAAACTTGAATACTGCACAGCTGAAAGGTAGCTTGGTGTTCTGGTTGGGCAAATCAGTTAAACTTCTTGTAGTTCAAGGGCTAACTTGGACTGCTGGGTCCCAGCTTATCTAGTTTTCAGGCCAACTATCAATGCAAGGAGAAATAGCAAAATCATTATTTATTTATCTTTTAATCTAGTATGATTTAAAAATTCAGAACCATTGCAGTACCACTGAAAGTCTTAATGTTACAATCTGGCATGAAACGTCCAGGTCGAGGCACGTGTAACTGCCGACATCTGACCGCTTCTGACCCACAAAAGCGGCAATTTTATCCAGTTCAAGCTAATATTTCGAGGTTGGCTTGTGCATTAGAAATTGCTAAGACTTACTCTATCTCCATCTCAAAATTTCAGATAGAAATAAGCTGTCACATTCCAGAAGACAAATGCAGGGTTAGACATTGACATATTTTCTAACAGACTCCAATTCCACACAAAATAAAAGGACAACATGAAACTCTCTCACAGCAGAGTGAAGCTTCGAGAATTAGATCCTGTACATTTTATTATCAGCTTCATCTCCATGATGAGCTGTACTTGATGCATCTTAGCTCCTCTATCCTTAAAGTAGAAACAGCACTTACCGTCTGCTTCCGGAGGAAGTAACTAGTAAATGACTTTCCAAGAGATATTTGTAAAATGCGATGCCCATAAGTCAGATGAAAGGGTTCTACGGAGACAATGAGATTTCCAGCCAAATCCTACCAGTGAGTTTGCTGCTTTGTAAATTAGGCCCTTAGGGAAGAATGGTAACTCTTCCAGGACAGTAAGGCACCATTTTCCTAAATGATACCCTCATGGTCAGAAATATTGACAACATCAGGCTGAATATTTTCTAATTTGGAAAATACATTAAAAAAAAATTCAATGGCAGCAACAGCAGAAAATCTCTTCAAATGAGCTCCTTTACAGGCCTCTGATCAGAGGGGAGATTGTTGTTTCCTGCTCGTGTGGGAGTTTTAAGGCTAAATCCTTTCTCCTGAGATCAATCTACGTACACTGAATTCCTAAATTTTAATTATGCCAAGTCGAGATTAGAAATGAGTCAAGGGTACTTGTATGCCACATTTGTGCATTCAAAATAGCTCTGAACGTATCTCATACTTTTTCATTTTCCATAACCATATGGCTTTATATGGCTTATATGATAAATGAGAAATAATGAGAGTCATAAAGAAATAAAAACAAATTGGCTTAGAACCAAACTAAAGACCTTGAACATGGATTATTTTTTAAATTCCTCTGCCCAAGTTATCAAATTATAGACTCTGGAGAAAATTTGGCTGAATTTGACAAGTAACAATGACCAGATACCAGAAATAGTAATAATGCTTTACAAATATAATCTACTATACTGGTTAAGTACTTTTTTATATGACAATTTTTTTTAACTACCTACTCCAGCTTTATAAGGTACAAAAATAGCGAGAATTTGATGGCGTCGGGAATGGTATGGTGACTTCAAAAGGTTTTCTTTCTACTCATAACAGCACCATATCCCATTTTCAGTATGTAAATATGGGCAGTGTGGTACAGTGGTTCTCAAAGGATGGCCCACGGACCAGCAGCATCAGCATCATCTGAGAACTTATTAGAAATGCAATTTCTCAAGTCCTACCCTAGACATACTAAATCAGAAACTCTGTGTGTAGAGTCCAGCAAGCTGTTTTAATAAGCCTTTCAGGTGATTCTGATACATGCTAAAGTTTGATCATCGCTGCTGCTGGAGATCAAACTTTGAGAACTACTGGTGCAGTGGCTGCCATGCTGCGCTGCCCAGACCCCTCTTCAGGACTGAAATATGTTTTGCCCTAGCTTCCGGGAAAGCTGCTGGAGGCAGGCTGCATCCAATGACTGGTTAATGTGTGGCTATATTATTGATATATAATAAAATATAAATATAAATATAAACATAAATATATATATAGGTCTGGCCCCCTTGCCCCAACTCAAGACAAGAGGGGATTGTGGGGGAGAGGAGGGGAGGAAACGGGAGGAAGGTTGATTGATGTTGTGCTTGCAACTGCATTGAAGCCCAGCTTCTTCTGCCCTATCCTGATTCCTTCCCTTTCCTCCCATCACAGGTGGTACTCCTGAGAGCACTCTCCAACAAAATTCCTGCACCTTAATCGCTTTCTCAGAATCTGCCTTCTGAGGAACCTGACCCGCTGAACTGTCACACTAAATAAGGATTTAAAAAATACACTCGCTTAAGAAATGTATGTGGAGAAATATACAACTGCTTGCACAGATTGTGGTCTCAAAAGGGAACAGGATAGAGGATTCACACACTCAGCAATTGAGCCTGAAGAGCTACTGCACCTTTGGTTGCCCTTTAAGATCTATAGATAATGCAGAGTTGCATTATCACCAGTTAGAAGCAAGAATCTACTGAAGGGGCAACGTGCTGGAGCTATAAAGCTTAGTACAACCCTCTGCCTGCCCAAGAAGGTGCTCATCCAGAAACGACTCTGCATAAAGGGGAAGAATCACAGAAGGCATGTTTCAACATCTCCATTTTCTTTTTAAGAATTGATTATCAGTGAGGCAATCAGATAAGTAATACTCAGATCTGTCACTAAACACACACACACACACACACACACACACACACATATCATGGTATCTCTGAATAAACCTCTGAGACTCCAGGTTTTCTATTAAGTTGAATATCACCAATTTCTTATGGGTCAACCTAACACATAAAAAGCAAAAGAGAAAAGGGAAGCTTACTACTTTCCAAGGTAAGGCTGAAGAGCTTAATTAATGTATAGACAATATTCCACTATTATATACATGGATGGACACTACTTTATTAGTGTATTGCAGGATTTATATATATATAATTAAACAGAAATAAACACATTGAATATTTTTAGGGAAAAAAGGCTCAGTCTGATAGAGAAGGCTATTTTTTTTTTTTTTTGTGAGGAAGATCAGCCCTGAACTAACATCCATGCTAATCCTCCTCTTTTTGCTGAGGAAGACCGGCCCTGAGCTAACGTCTATTGCCAATCCTCCTCCTTTTTTTTTCCCCCAAAGCCCCAGTAGATAGTTGTATGTCATAGTTGCACATCCTTCTAGTTGCTGTATGTGGGACGTGGCCTCAGCATGGCCGGAGAAGCGGTGCGTCGGTGCGCGCCCGGGATCCGAACCTGGGCCGCCAGTAGCGGAGTGTGCGCACTTAACCGCTAAGCCACCGGGCCGACCCTAGAAGGCTATTTTGCCCAGGTGTTTCTGCAAGTGTGACAAATTGGGGAAATTCTCAGCATTCGGTCTTCCGCTAAATAACACTTCCATCTGTGCCCTGTTATTGTCATGGAGTAACCAAATAAAATACTCTCCATCTTTCCTTCCTAGTTTATTTGCATTTTAACCACTATCATTTCCTATGGCGTTTTTATGGGAAGGATTACAGGATGACAATTTTTCTCCTTTTTCGTTTGTTAGATATAGGTCAAAGAGAATGAGCACCTTGGCAGCACCTGGATTTAGGACCAAACAGTTTCTAGCAACATCAAACACTAAAATTCTCTGTAACCCTAACAGTCTCTACTAGTTTGCTAGTAAATAAATTACATTTTGATTTTTTCTTTTAAAGTTTATATTGTATTTTCAAGGGGCAGCTAGAATTTTATTGCCTATGGCTATACAGCAGATTGTAGAAAGGATTCCTTTTAATCTCTAGCAATTCTATTAGTAATTTGCACTAATGAGAAGCATGACTCGAAGCAAAATCCTTCGATAATGCTTGGTGTAGCATCCCATTAGTTCCCTTTCTAGCAACAACTCTAAGACTGTGGCTTTATCCACCTTTGGGCAACATCTACCTAGAAATATGACTACAGAAGGGTTGTGGCAATGAGGGGATGTTTGTCTTTTCTCTTCTGTTATCAAACTGTAAAGTGAGAAATGTACTTGGGCCTTTTAATTTAACTATTGACACAGGGTGACAGATGAAGGCTCTAAGGTGCAGCACAGAAAATAAAAATTTAAAGCTAACACCTGTATAGCTCTTTAAATGTTTTAAAACATATTCAGACATTCTCTCATCTTTTCACAAAGTATTCTCAATTTTTTCTACCTATAGTCTGTTTCTGTTTTTCTTTGTATGCTTTCAGTTAGATATTTCATTCCCTCTGAGTGGCTTTAAACTCTACACAGATTATCTTTAAATTTGAACCTCATTCTTATTTCCACATGCCTACCAAAATCTCCTTCATTAAGTCATCCATGCATCTATTCTATATGTATTATGTGCCAGGATTTATGCTTGGTGATGGTGACACAAAAGTCAGTGAGACATGGACATGGACTTTGGCATTTAACATATTCAAGTCTGGTGGAGGAGACAGATAGGTAAACATTTAAGTATAGTTACAATGTGATTAGGGCTATAATGTATTTGGATTCCCTACCAGTAGCTCAAATGGAAGGTACATCACACTGTATTCATGAGCTTCTATCTCAATTTGCCTAATAAATGATAAATCTATCTCTAAACATATTTTTTTGCCTTTTCCTATCAAAGGAAGTAGGGATCATCTAGCTGGTCTTTATCTCAAAATACAGTGATAGATGTTCAATAAAAGTTTGCCTAGTTGCATTGATTTTCATAAAAATAAGAAACCTTTTAAATATATGGTACAAGTTATCACGGGTTTCATTTTGCTGTTGGCAAGATTGATTCCGAGAGAACCGTAATGACTTTCCCAAGGTTGCATACAAGTTAAGTGGCAGAATTGGGATTACAGCCCAAGTCTTGCGTCCTAGAAAGGAAGTTTTTATAACTCTGAAAATAGTACTGCTGTCCACTCCTCTCCGATATATTCATTGTAGTAAAAGAAAGAAAAATACAGGGAAGCTTATGCCACTGAAGCCTGGCCTTCATTTTGGAGCACAAATTTAACTATTTGTTACTTTACCATAAGCAGGGTCCCTGAAACACATTAAAACCTACACAGATGGGAACACACATGTGCAGAGATATTCTCCCACCTTTACTATAGTGGAAAGATCTAGTTGGTCTTTGCTTCAAAACAAAAAAATCCATTTTCAATGCAAATTTGCTGGTTTGCTGTTCATCGACGTATGAATTAAGGAGGTTTTCATCCTCTCTCTCCTGAGGTCTAGTACTAAATTACTCAAACTCTCCAGAGTTAATTGGAAACCATGACCTAAATGTTCCCAAAGTATTGCTGATTAGTTCTCAGAAAACTCATTCCCATCTTTCATCACCCCGGACAACATAGGATGACTTTCTAACATGTGCAGAAGCAACACACTTGCGCAAAAAACAGATTAGTCCTCTAAAGATAAACCACAGCTTTGAAGCTATCTGTTTAAACTTCCTTCAATGATACAGACATTTTAGTAAAAAAAAAAAATTACCCAGACTTTACCTTTAGATAGTAAGAGAGTATAGGCATTATCAGCCATGTAAAGAATTTTAAAATACACATTCCATCTCTTTCATTTTTTTTTTACTCTATGAATATTTTTAAAATTGAGATTTGCACATATATCTTTAGGGAAACAACTATATATACTTTTCCTAAAACCACTGTGGTATTTCTGAAAAGAAAATATTAGGAGACGAGTAAAAAATGTACTTTCTACTATTCTTTGCATTACTCATTTCATTTGATTTGTGTTTCTGTCATATACCACTGAGAAAAATTAGTTGATAAAAGAAATGTACAAAATATTATGAACAGGTGAAGTATCCAAGATATATGTGTTTTCGTATTTTGGATTGTTAACAAAGAGATTAACATTCTTTTTTTTTTTTTTTTTGTGAGGAAGATCAGCCCTGAGCTAACATCTGCCAATCCTCCTCTTTTTGCTGAGGAAGACTGGCCCTGGGCTAACATCCGTGCCTATCTCCCTCTACTTTATATGGGACGCCGCCACAGCATGGCTTGCCAAGCGGTGCGTCGGTGTGCTCCCGGGATCCGAACCAGCACACCCCGGGCCGCCGCAGCGGAGCGCACACACTTAACTGCTCTCGCCACCGGGCCGGCCCCGAGATTAACATTCTTTAATCTAAGATCTATATTTTTTATTTTTCTACTGATATAATACCTAAAGGTACTATTTGAGGAAATTTAACATAGTATTGGAAGTCCTAGCCAGAGCAATCAGGCAAGAGAAAGAAATAAAAGGGATCCAAATTGGAAAGGAAGAAGTGAAACTGTCACTATTTGCAGATGACATGATTTTATATATAGAAAACCCTAAAGAATCCACCAGAAAACTTTTAGAAGTAATAAACGAATATGGTAAAGTTGCAGGATACAAAATCAACATACAAAAATCAGTCGCATTTCTGTACACCAACAACGAAGTAGCAGAAAGAGAAATTAAGAATACCATCCCATTTACAATTGCAACAAAAAGAATAAAATACCTAGGAATAAACTTAACCAAAGAGGTGAAAGATCTGTACACCGAAAACTATAAAACATTTCTGAAAGAAATTGAAGAAGACACAAAGAAATGGAAAGATATTCCGTGCTCTTGGATTGGAAGAATTAACATAGTTAAGATGTCCATACTTCCTAAAGCCATCTATAGATTCAATGCAATCCCTATCAAAGTTCCAACAACATTTTTCACAGAAATAGAACAAAGAATCCTAAAATTTATATGGAACAGCAGAAGACCCCGAATAGCTAAAGGAATCCTGAGAAAAAAGAACAAAGCTGG
This sequence comes from Ceratotherium simum simum, assembly GCF_057802395.1. NCBI lineage: Eukaryota > Metazoa > Chordata > Mammalia > Perissodactyla > Rhinocerotidae > Ceratotherium > Ceratotherium simum. The sequence continues at coordinate 102,937,128 of NC_141940.1, read as the reverse complement.
AGGTATCACACTCCCTGATTTCAAAATATACTACAAAGCTATAGTAACCAAAACAGCATGGTACTGGCACAAAAACAGACACACAGATCAATGGAATAGAATCGAAAGCCCCGAAATAAACCCACACATCTATGGACAGCTAATCTTTGACAAAGGAGCCAAGAACATAGATTGGGGAAAAGAAAGTCTCTTCAACAAATGGTGTTGGGAAAACTGGATAGCCATATGCAAAAATGAAAGTAGACCCTTACCTTACACCATACACAAAAATTAACTCCAAATGGATTAAAGACTTGAATGTAAGACCTGAAACTGTGAAACTTCTAGAAGAAAACATAGGCAGTACGCTCTTCGACATCGGTCTTAGCAACATCTTTTCAAACACCACATCTGACCGGGCAAGAGAAACAATAGAAAAAATAAACAAATGGGACTACATCAAACTAAAAAGCTTCTGCACAGCAAAGGAAACCATCAACAAAACGAAAAGACAACCTAAAAATTGGGAGAAGATATTTGCAAACCATACATCTGATAAGGGCTTAATCTCCAAAATACATAAAGAACTCATGCATCTCAACAACAACAAAACTACCAACCCAATTAAAAAATGGGCAAAAGACCTGAACAGACATTTCTCCAAAGAAGATATACAGATGGCCAACAGACACATGAAAAGATGTTCAAAATCACTAACTATCAGGGAAATGCAAATCAAAACTACAATGAGATATCACCTCATGCCCGTCAGAATGGCTATAATTAACAAGACAGGAAACAACATGTGTTGGAGAGGTTGTGGAGAGAAGGGAACTCTCATACACTGCTGGTGGGGGTGCAAACTGGTGCAGCCACTATGGAAAACAGTATGGAGATTCCTCAAAAAATCAACGATAGAACTACCATATGATCCAGCTATTCCACTGTTGGGTATTTATCCAAAGAACTTGAAAACACCAATTTGTAAAGGTACATGCACCCCTGTGTTCATTGCAGCCTTATTCACGATAGCCAAGACTTGGAAGCAACCTAAGTGCCCATCAAGGGACGAATGGATAAAGAAGCTGTGGTATATATACACAATGGAATACTACTCAGCCATAAGAAACGACGAAATCCAGCCATTTGTGACAACATGGATGGACATTGAGGGTATAATGCAAAGTGAAATAAGTCAGAGGGAGAAGGTCAAATACCGTATGATTTCCTTCATTAAGTAGTAGATAATAACAACAATAAACAAACACATAGGGACAGAGATTGGATTGGTGGTTACCAGAGGGGAAGGGGGGAGGGAGGAGGGTGAAAGGGATAATTCGGTACATGTGTGTGGTGATGGGTGGTAATTAGTATTTTGGTGGTGAACATGATGTAGTCCATGCAGAAATAGAAGTACAATGATGTACACCTGAAATTTTTACAATGCTATAAACCAACGTTACCGCAATAAACAAAAAAAATAAAAAAAAAAAAATAAATAAATAAATAAAAACAATGTTGGGAGTAATTGACTACATTTGGTTTGGTTCATACACAGAGACTCAAAATATTATTTTGGATATTCACACAACTGTAAAAGATCTTTAGAAAAAATACAGTTACACTACCTTCTAGATAAATACAAATTTAGAATAGTGTTGGGCTTATAGTTGGATAGAATTTCTACTCTAAATAAATTCTCAATGATTCGTGTAATGGGAGTCCTTAAGTTGGTTTTTGTCACTTGTAGTGTGTAATCTCTTTAAAAGATACATTTCCTAATGTTGATAAGCTAGATTGAGGAGCTTTCTTCTCTTCCAAAAGGATATATGAAAATTAGTATAGAAACCAATTAAAAAGACGAGCCTAGGATCATCTCTTGAAAGTCTCATAAGACTGCAGTCAAACAAATATGCATTCCCATCCTCAATAACTTAGAGAAAAACAGAACAGTAGATTGTTAGATGTAGATACATAATATTCAGAAGACAGAAAGGCAGGTTGGTTCAATTTTCTAAGATCAAAAGGCAAACGTATAGCAGATTCCCTTTAGAAGGACAGAAGTGGCTAAAAACATATCATCAACAGATGATGTGAACTTACAGTAGAAGACTATCAATGGAATTTGGAAATATGAATGATTTCATAATTCCTGATATGAACTTCAAGTTATAGGTCTCTAAATATTTGTGACTTTTATTACCCAGTTCCTCAGTCAGCACTCTCTCGTGGCTAATAACACACTTTTGAGAGTTCGTTAAATTCAACATTTATTGTTACAGTACTTTGCACTAAAACAATGCTCTTTGGTTTTCAAGCTCTTCCACATATATCTTTTCTCCTTTGATACTTTAAATAACTTGATTAGGTTAATGGGGAAGGTTGTTATTATCATCAACATTTTACAGATGAGAAACCCGACTTTCAGAGAGGCTGGGTGAGTTTCCAAAATAAGTGGCAAAACTTGAAACACCAAATCTAGTCCACTCTGAGACATTACCTCTCAAGGTGGACTGGCCAATCTCCCTGTGACGTAAATGTAATAGATATTAACATATTACTCTTCTCAAAAGCTCTCTGTTTTCTGTGATTATTATATGAATTAGGATAGGGTGTGTATTTGTGTAAAGGCAAAAATTATTATTCCTTTGCTTATTATCTTCAGCTACCATCTAAGAGACCTATTAGGATGAATACTGTACTTTGGACTTGAGGTAGGCTTGAGGATTTTATTCAAAAAGAGGGCATTACAGGCAATAATAAAATATTTTTTTCTTATGAAATAATAGGACATTATAGTACATATGATTGTGGCATTCTCATACTGGTAACTTAAATGTTTGCTAATAATACAGAGATTATCTACAAGTCTGTATCTTTCGAGAAATGTTTTACATCTAAAAATATATAACAAGAAAATCAAACACTTCATATGTTTCTTTCCTAGAAATTTTACAGTAAAATAAATATATTTGTATAAGACTGACTGAGAAATGAATTAATCTCTCAAAATGATTAAGTCATGGTAGATTCTAAAAGAATTGCCCTTTTAATTTTGAAGCTCTTTTAATGGCTCAGATATGGTTTACAAGACTTGTAAATCAGATATGATTTATAAGATTTGTAGAATTACAAATAGCTTGAGCTAATTAAAACTGATGATCAAAATAAAGATTTAAAGTTTCTTGCTTTCTTACTTTTAATTATTAGGGGGAGAAACTGCATTTAAAAGAACTAGATACTTTGAAATGCATTGATGGCCTTTTAGAAGATCAATTCAAATTTGTGAAGAATAGTCATAAATTAAGGATTTTTCAATTAAAACTACAACACTAAAGAAATGAATCTGAGGGCTACACATGCTTTCAAGAATCCTCTTACTTATGAATGCACCACTTACAGCAAGTCCCTATATTTTTCTTCTTCTTCATCATCATCATCATCACCATCATCATCATCATCCATCATCATCAACTTATTGTAAATTCCTTGAGGGCAAGGATTCATACTACAGTTCCTGGTATTTAATAGACACTCAATAAATTCAATTAAAATCAATAAACCTGCTATGAACCAGGCACAGTTTCTAAAAATGAGAAGGTCCCAGTCCCTTCTTCTTAAAAAACTTACAAATCAAAATTATTTCTTGATGTGAATTTACTAAATAATAATTTATATTTGTAAAGAATTTTAAAGTTTATACACTGCTTTCACATACATTATTTTAGTTGAACCTCACAATAATTTGTAGCTATCATCTTTGTTAGAGAAAATTGATTATACAATAGACTATTATTCAGCTATAACTAAGATGTTTAAAAAATGAGAATGAGCAATTCTGTGACCAAAATTGTGTTTTGCTTTGTAGAAATGTAGACATTAAATCTACGGAGCTTGTGTCTTTCATCAAGTTGTAGTAGCAGTGAGAGTGAAATGGTGGACTACTTCACTGGGTAACACGTTGCACCTAATCGTCAGTGGCTGAATTTCTGCTACTCTTACGTGAAAACAACGTATTTTCTTTTGAATTTTTAAAATGCACTCCTGCGATGTTAATTCAATGTATTTTTTAGGTGCACTGCAAAAAGAGAGGGCACAACAAACAACAACTTCTGTCAAAATCAATCCATTACCTTGGCAAAATTTTCTGATTGCCTGTAAGTTTGATCCTGGTCCAGAGAGATCGTGTACTGAGCGGGCCTTAAAAGTCATCTGTTCAGGCACCCATTTCGCTCCATCACGCAACACACTTCTACCCTCCCTGTTTTGTATCACCCATAACTTTGAATAGGCATCCTCTCTGTACTCCACTTACGTTCTGTCAAAAACATCCAGTGTGTTAGGGATGAGAACAGAACCTTGTGGCATAGCACAAGAGATCTTCCTTCAGCACTTAACACTGATCTATTAACCGATATCCTTTGTGTAAAAGCATGAAATGGTTTCTAAACTATCCAATTTACCTTGCATCTAGCCAGTACTTCCCCAACTTATTCACAAGAATATAATGAAAGACCTTGTCAAATGCCCTGATGAAATGCAAATAGACTGCAGCATTTTGCTTACTTACCAGTCTAAAATTTCTTCAATGTAAAAAATTATTTTAGCCTCAAACATATAGATAATGTAGGTTTTATTTATCTCTATACATGTGTGTATTTGTGTTTATTTTGCTAAATTACCTGGCTAATCTCTCTAAGAAATGGGTTCACATTTCTCTTATAGCCTCCATCTAAGTAGCATTCATCATTTTAAATGTCTTGGGGAACTACAGTAATATCTCCTGTGATGTTTATATAGAATTTAGCTGCATTTGTCAACATCTAGTTAGAAGACAATTACTATAGCTATGGGAGGGGTGTCATCACCCTTTTGTAGAGATCATGCCATGCAATAAAGGTGGTAGAAATAGATTAAAACTGCAGTGATTATCACAGAATTTTTAAACACTTTGCTAGACAATCTAGCAGATCTTAAATGTTTGCTCATTTCATTCAGTGTTGTAAAAAGGGCAACCGGATCACCAAGAAATAGGTTAGGTTCTCAGAGAATATTGTTATTTCATTAATCCACAGATCAGCTCTTGTCTGGAAAAATATTTAACTAAATTTTACAGACCACACAACAGAGGGTTTCTGGAAAGTGAGGGAGGAATGCTGAACTGAGACAGTGATTGAAGAGTGTTACTGGCATTCCATGTAGCAGGGTGCTGGAGATGGCAGACTTCCCACATAGCAAAGAACTGTCCCAAGTCCCACAGCACTTTTGAATGTCCCACTGGACACTCATATAGGGGGAAACCCTGTTTATAAACACCTGAATCTAGAACTTAACTCAATTTGACATATAAACATAAAATACTTTTGTCACGGTTTTAATACACATGGAATTTTTCAGAAATGCAACCGCCATGAAAATCCAAGGACAATTTTACTTTGTGTTGTTAAGAATTTGGCCAAGAGCTGTTCAGCATTTTGGAAAGTTACACTGTGGATGGCCAACGCCGCTCACGGTGTCTGAGTCCCCATGCAACACACCGGTGTCATTCTGCACTTGTTGATATTGCACTCATAGTACAATCATCTGGAAACTTCACTTGTGTTCTCGTGTG